>NW_016107473.1:871564-944843 GCF_001604975.1 Cebus imitator
AAAGAAAATGACAGCATTTCCTAAATGGTTTACTAGGTTTAGAATCTCACTACCTCTATTCTCCTGCTGGCCCCTCCTGCTAACTTTTGAGTAATGTCTTACTTTCTGGGTCAGGAATTCTTCTGTGTTACAACTTATGTACAACCAGTATATTGTTATTAATTAATTAAGTTTAATTTTGGTCTCCAATTTTCAACTTCATAATTTATTCCTGCTCAACTATTCTTAATTTTGTTTCACCACCCCTTTGTAGGAGAAACACCAATCAAAGAAGCATGATATTTTAATCTTAATTTCATCAGCCGGTAATCAAAAAGCTCATATAATTCTTGCTGCTAATGCTAGAGCAGTTGAGAGCATGACTGAGGAAAAAGTGGCATATAAGGCACATTCAGTCTTTTGGAGCATTAAAATTAAAATGATTTAATAGATTTCTGTCACAATTTATTTTGCTCCCAATTCTGCAATTACATTTTGCTAGTTGGGAGTGTGATGGGGAGGAGTGGAGTTTCCCATCCCCCGACCCCCGAAACAACAGCCCTGAGCACAGTGCTTGGCTGATAAGAGGCATTTAATGGTTGCTGAGTTAATGAAAGAATGATTAAGTAGAGATAAGATACTTATAATGTTTATTCATGACATCACTGATTTTAGTCTAATAATGTACAAGCAAAAGTGAAAATTGAAAAAGAAATTGATATTAATTGAGAGCGAGCATAGATATTAATTAATTCATTAAATTAATATTCATTGAATGCATACTGCTTTCTTTCTAGGCACTGTTTTGGGCTGGGGATACATCAATGAATATCTCTCTTGTGGAACTTATAGTCTTATCTGGGAGAGAATTTAGTGAATGTTTTTGTCATTTAGAGGCTTTTTGTTTTTGAGATGGAGTCTCGCTCTGTCACCCAGGCTGGAGTGCAGTGGCGTGATCTCAACTCACTGCAACCTCCACCTCCCAAGTTCAAACGATTCTTCTGCCTCAGCCTCCCAAGTAGCTGGGACTACAGGCACATGCCACCATGCCCAGCAAATTTTTGTATTTTTAGTAGAGATGAGGTTTCACCATGTGGGCCAGGATGGTCTCCATCTCTTGACCTCATGATCTACCAGCCTCAGCCTCCCAAAGTGCTGGGATTACAGGTGTGAGCCACTGTGCTCTGCTGAGCTTTTTTTTTTTAAACAGAAAAATCAGCTAAGTTATTTCTTAAAGATAGGTCACTTTTTAAATAATGTGTTCATAAAATATGTGTTGAGGACAAAACAAGTGCAATTTTAATAATACAACCATTTACTCAACTTTATAATTTCTCTCTAATGGTTAGATGTTGGCGCATGTGATAAGTACTTTACTTAAATCCATTTTGTAACAAACTGGGTTATATTGGATTTCTAGCATGTGTTAAATACAAGGCATACTGTAATGCTGCAGAGTCAAAGTAAATTACCCATGCAATGAATGGCACAAATGCAATTTTAGTATTCTTTGTTAGTGTACATGTCAGTTATGTTTTTGTTTTTTCTTTTGTGCAGTTATTACCATCAAGAGAGACATATGGTATGTCAATGGTACAGCTTACTAAGGTGTCTGAGAAGGAAATATTAAGAAAGTGCACCAGATGGTACTTAGCTCCATAAGAGCACAAATGATTACCAGGTAGTTTTTCCTGTCTTCTCTCCTTGATACTCATACATAACTCATAGGACATATGGAAGCAACCTTCTAAGTACCAATGCTTTATTTTTGAAATGTTCTTTGTGTGTTGCTGTCCATTTTTTCATGTTAACTGACTGCTCCTATTACCTTCAGTGGTAACAGCCCGTTTAATATAGAAACGAAGGACACTCATCTGCATGTGTTTTCAGAATTCAAACGAAAAAATAAAAAGAGGCTGACGTCACTTCCCAGTTTAACCTAGGGCTTTCATTTATGTGTGTACACTCAATCAAACTATGAATATTAAACACAGTTTTACCACTACAATAAAGGTAGTTAATTCATAACTCTATAAAAAGCAGTGAAAGATTAAAAAAGGAAAGCAACAATTCTAAATTATAAAATCTATTTCAAAAAGCTACATACAGCAAAGCTCAATAAATAAATTGTGAAAAAAAGGAAAATGATATCGGATAAGTTTTATGGTTTAGGAGATACCGTCCTATAAGCCAAAAACCTAAAAAGATGCTAAAGATATAGCTTGCTATAGTATGTGGTAGGAGATATTAACATGGATAAAATCAGTAACACTCCCATTATGTGATGGTCTACAGCCAAAGAATAATAGAATGCAAGGGAAATGCTTAGTATAGCCATTTAATCTACTAAATTAGGTTTGTGTAAATGGAAAAGCCAAATGCCTTAAGTCTTACTGCAGGTACAAAAGCAAAAAATTAGAGGTCAACCTAAGGATATTTTTAATATAAAATTAAAGCATTATTTTTTTTCATATGATAG
The DNA here is from genome assembly GCF_001604975.1 of Cebus imitator. Classification (NCBI taxonomy): domain Eukaryota; kingdom Metazoa; phylum Chordata; class Mammalia; order Primates; family Cebidae; genus Cebus; species Cebus imitator. Next base: position 874,023 of record NW_016107473.1, read on the forward strand.
AAAGGAAAAAATTATTGTATTATTCTACTATAAATGTGTATTCTTTACTAAATTTTCATGTGGTGGTCAGCCCTTCACTTTGTCTTCAGCTAACAGGAACCTCTTGGGTTCACTCTTTGGAGAATTTGATATGGAAAATGGACTGACCTAGGAGAAGAGCCTTTGTTTAGACCACATGCTGAGGTCTAGTGGCTCCAATGAAAAATATATAAATGCCTAATCTCTAAGCTTTGGACAGAACAGCCTATCTAGAGCAAAATTTAAAACTTGGTCATGGCAGGTACAGAGTTGAGCCCCATTAATTTTGTTGACATTGAGGTCAGCAGATTCTATAAATTTTCACTATACCTCTAGTATGATCTGTCACCACACCGATTGACACTCTAACCTTATTTCTCCTCATACCAGTAACAGAATTTTTCCCTGATTACTAAAACTGCCAAGGTTTTTTCATGAATTAATATCTTTAGCATTCTTTTTCTTCAGCCTGGAAAGAAATACTCTGCCCCCTGGCTAATGCACTTTCCCATTTTGGTTTCTATACCAAATGAGCTACCTTCAATAAGCATCCCACAAATCCACAGGGAGCTTTTTTGTTAATCTACCTTCTGTGCTGTCTAAGCCCTTGGCTCAGAATGAAAGATCTGTCTGAATCTCAGATCTACAAATTACTCCTTCTGTGATCTTGGACATATTTCTAATATTTTTGAGACTCAGTTTTCTCTTTTTTAAAATTAGAATAAAAATGCCAAACTTCCAGGATTTTGTGAGAACAAAATGAGATGATGTTTCTAAGAGACTCAGCATAGTATCGGTACCTACCATGTGATAGGTACTCTGTGTTTTCTACTGTTGATGCTAGTGAATGTTTTTAGTATTTGCTCCACATGCCAAGAGCTCCTCTAAGTAAACTCTACATGTAATAACTCATTTAATGGTTACTATTATTATTCCTATTGTAAGAAATGGACATTGGGGCACAAAGAGGTTTGAAACTTGCTCAAGATCACATATCAGTAAATAACAGAGATAGAACTTGAACCCAGGGACTATGGCTACAGAGTCCTCATTCCCTCAGCTGCCCACCACACTTAATACTATTTTTACTGCTGTTACTACTCTTCCAACAGATAAAAGTGCACACACGCTGTTTTAGTGTGCGTACTTATCACGTGTTTTATATTTTTAAAATTTATGTCTATCACCCTACAACTAGTGTAAGAACTCCTTAAGAGTGATTGAGTTATCTGCTTTGCCCATTTAGCCTGCCTGGCCCAGACGAAAAGCTTATTAAATATTTACTGAAGAATGAATTTAAAAAGTTCAATAAAGATTGAAAAGTTTTAGTAATTAGAAATGACCTAAAAGATCATTTTATACAACCCTGTATTGATCTTTGCTGTCTATCAGAGATGTTACAAATATACCATGGATATATAACATTCAAGAATTACTAAAATTGACAAACCTTGTGAGTGTGTGTGTGTATATGTATGTGTGTATGTGAATATATATGTATTATGTATATACAGAAAGAGAGAAAGCAAGAACTGTTAACTCTCTTGATTGTGAATTCTAAATAGAAAATGCGAACAAGTCTTCAGTATTAAAGTACATTGATACTTTTAATTCCTTAGCTCAGTTTACTTAATTTCAGCATTGTGAAAGTTGTGTCAGAAGAGGCACACCTTCTGAATACCTAAATAGTATTTTAGTGACATTTTTAAAGCACTTGTTACAGAAAAGCAGGAGATGCTTTCAGATATTAGTTTTCTGCCTACTGGCCGCATTTTTACAAACATTAGGACTGTTTTCATATAGAGACCATATGGTTGAGTACAATCGAATAAAGGAATAAAATTAGAAGCGTGTCTCCAAGGTAGAAGCAAGGAAAACATCAAAATGAGTTGTAATGGTAGAAAAATAATTCCATTTTGGTCTAAAAAATATATGTTGCTCAATAAATTGAGCCATGTCTCATCAAATCAACATTTCATTTGTCTAATTAGAAGTCTGTACAACATATTTACTACTTCCAACAAGAAAGTTTTCTACATAAAATCTTTCTCTTATGAAATTACAAGAACTTGAAAATGAGTGGGATAAAGCTGTTCTCCTTGAAGAAGAGAGACTCATTAAAAATGATGACTACATGAATTATTTGATTTGAATAATTTTAAGTATAATGTAGGCAATTAAGCAATTGAAAACAATAACGACTTTTGAATGTCTCTCATTTGGTATACGCTCTACTAGGTATTAGGAATACAGAAATCAGTGTTGTTATATTATCATTTTGTGTGATTTCTGTGGGTGTGTGTGCGCGTGTGTGTGTGTATTTGTGCATGAATGTGCTCCAGGCACTGGAGTGGACACTTTAGATAGATTTCTTTTATTCTTCACAACAAATATTCATTAGAGGCTAGCACCACTTCAAAGATTAAAAAGAAAAGCAAATGCAGGCTCCGTGATGTTAAGTAATGTACCTGTTTACCCTGTAATTAAACTTCAAACCCAGAGTGTGATCCTGAATCTGTCTGCTTCCAAAGCCTGTGCTTTCTATATCAAACCGAAAGTTACTCAGAACATGGCCCTGCTCTCACAAATACATATTGAGAGATAAATACAAATAGCAATAATAGAGTGTAATAAGCAGTATCTTTGCAGAGATCTGTAAATAAACCAGAAACCTTGAGTTACCAAAAAGAATCCCTGAGAATGAAGCAGTAAGGATCCACCTAATGAGAGTATGTGCTTGAGAATGGTAGGAATAGGTTTTATCAAATACAGAAGAGAATTTCTTTTCAGGTCTACAGGTTCATGAGCCAAGAAGAGGCCTATTATTTCAGACACATTCAAGAAAAAATACATAGTTTGATAATCCCTGAACAAAAAGATACTTTGGAGAAATATATGGAAATAGAGAGGATGGCCAAACCAAGACTGTGAATGCCATGATGGGTATGTTGGGGTCTGTCCTTTGGGAAATGGAGAAATTTTGATGATGTATTCTATTTTGTATTTTCAAGTTCATCCTCTAAATATCAGAATTTAGAGGATAAATTAGATCAGTGGGATTTAAAGCAGATAATTAGACAATTATTGGCTTAATTCTAGAAAGAGATAATCTAGTGTCGTGGAAAGGACAATAAAAATGAGTATTAGAGACTTTTAAAAATAATATAATCTTGAAACTTTGCCACTAATTGCAAGTCAGTTGAGGAAAATTAAATGCTCAGTTGAATCCAAGATTTATGGCTTCCATAGCATTGTGTTTTTAACAGAGAGAGGAAACAAGCTAGCAAGCAAACCTGGGGTAAGGTCATTGCCTAATTTTGCAGATGTGTTGAATTTGATGTTTTTGAGCTGGACCTAATGAATATTTAGAAATTTGGGAATTTGGAGTTAGGAGTTATTTTTGAAAGTGCTTCTTGGTACTTCATATTATGTTCCGTACTTCAGAGGCTAGGTGCCTGAGAACTATATTTCCAAGAATTCCTTGCGAGGAGAGTTTAGAAATTTAAACTGGTTCTTGCTGTGGGTTGGACTCCATGTGACCCTCTGGGAATACAGCTGAAATTGTAGTAGCTACTGAGTATGTACAAACCAAACTTGGTTTGCTTTACAAAGTAAAATTGGTAAATCTCTTCTAAAATCAGTCAGGGGAAAAACGATAGAAGGCACCAATTAACATTGTAAGGAATGAAAAAAGGGTAGATTGCTAATAATAGAATATAATTATAACATCAATCATATTACTAATTTCCAACCACATACTTTAGAAAATATTTTAAAGTATACCATTAAAATATCAGATAAATAGTAATTAATCTAACTGTAGATATGTAAGATGTATTACATGAGACTATATGACATTGAAAGGAATTAAATGAGATCTGAATAAATGCAGGAATAGATCATGTTCCTGGATTGGAAAACCCATTATTTTAATATTGTTTATTCACCAAAAATTAATCCAGAGATTCAGTAAAATTCCACTAAAATTTCATCCATGTGTGTTTATGTATTTAAATTAGCCAGCAGATTCTAAATCAATTGGAGGAATGCAAATAGCCAAGAATAGTCAAAAACATTTTAAGAAGTGCAAAGTTAGAAGACATTATGCTTCTGCATAGTAATACTTATTATAAAGCTGTATTAAATGTTATATTGTGGAAGATGGCTGACTAGATTAGCCGGATACACATTCCTATACAACCAAGAAGCAAAATAGCAAGCAGATAATCACACTTTAAATAGATGATCTAAGAGAAAACGCTAGGATAAAACAGAGAAGTGACAGGAAATACTGAAAAGCAAGGAAGGAGAGGGAAGGAAGGCAGCCTGCTTAGCCACCTGGGATTTGTTGGGAGCCCACAGAGGTACCTCAATTTAGGGAAAGGGTAAGTGAGAGACCCCCCAATGGCGCACATTTCCACTATAGACTCCTGCAATCCTGGCCACTGGAAAGCCCCTCAACCCTGACTGGCCCTGAAACTGACACAGGGAGCTTCTTAGAGACTATCCAACAGCATTGCTCCAGGGAAGAATAGCATGTGCTGGGTTCCACACACTCCCTGAACTTAAGGTGCTGCAGCATGGTGCCATTTGAGAGCTCAGTCCCCAACAGTCTGTATCCGGTCCTGTGGCTATCACATCTCTACAACTCTGGAGCTGCATTGATATCACCTGCCTGCAACCGCTGCTGCAGCCGGTTACTACCAGCAGGCGCAGAGCAGGAGCAGTTAGCAGCAACCCCAGGAAGCTGCCCTGCACTTTGTCGTGCCCTGAGGACAGACTCTCCACCCACAGCCATCACAGCTATTGGTTGTCACAGATGAATTTGAAGAGAAAATTCTTCAAATCCTCTTCTACTCCCGGCAGTAGAGACTCTATGCATTTGCAAGCACCCCGAGAACAGGCTATGCAGCTACTACTGTAACCTATGGCTGAAATACACACTCTCCAGCTGCCTGCCTACAGTACATCTGCTGCCACTGAAAGCCGACCCCCGTCCCTAGCCAATGCTGCTCCAACCAGAACATTTCACCAGGGCTTGGGAATCACCTCCACATGCCTACCACAGCCAGTACCTGCATGCACCACTGGGGAGCCTGAAGACAGGCCCACCCAGCCCAGTTTTCTCCCACCCCCCAGTGCTCAAGCATGCCAGCCACCTGTGGCATGGAACTTGCCCAGCCTTGTGTACAACCATTGGCACATGAGTGCTTTTTCCAGGAGCAGGAGGTTGGGCCCACCCAACCTGCCATTATCACCACAGCTGGCACCCACCAGCATTGCATTACCTATGGGCCTGGCCACTGGCCTGTCCTGCCCATTGCAGCTACCATGAACACCAATAAGGAAAAACCAGTAAGATTTCAAATAAATAATCTAATAATACACCTTGAGGAGTTGGAAAATCAAGAACAAACAAAACCCCAAATTGCCAGAAGGAAAGAAATAACAAAGATCAGAGCAGAACCAAACAGAGTGGAGACAACACACACAGACACACACACACAAGAATCAGTGAAACAGTTGGTTTTTTGAAAAAATAAACTAAATAGGTAACCCCCTCAGAAGATTAACCAATAAAAAAGAGACAAGACACAAATAAAATAAAAAATGAAATGGGAAACACTGCAACTGATACCACAGAAATACAAAAGATCATCAGAGATTATTATGAACAACTACTAATACACTGGAAAACCTAGAGGAAATTGATAAATAACTATACACATACAAACTATCAACATATACTAGAAATAAATAGAAAATCTGAACAGATCAATAATGGATTAGACTCAGCACTAAGGAGCCTTCTAACAAAGAAAAGTCCAGGACAGAATGGCTTCACTGCCAAATTCTACCAAACTATCAAAGAAGAGCTAACATCAATTCTCCTCAACTGTTCCAAAAATTTGAAGTGGAAGAAATTCTCCTTAACTAATTTTACAAGGCCAGCACTAGCCTGATACCAAAACCAGCTGAGGACACAACAAAAAGGAAAACTACAGGCCAATATCCCTGATGAACACAGGCAGAAAAATCCGAACAAAATACTAGCAAACTAAATTCAATAGCACATCAAAAGGGTAAAATACCATGATTGAGTGGGATTTTCCCAGGGATGAAAGAATGGTTCAACATATGGAAATCAACAAGTATCATGCATCACATCAACAGAATTAGGGACAAAAACCATATGATCCTGTCAATAGATGCAGAATAGGCACTTGATAAAATTCAACATCTCTTTATGATAAAAACTTTAAGCAATTTGTACCTAGTTATAGAAGGAATATACCTCAACAAAATAAAGGCAAACTCAAAACTAACATCATACTGATGGGGAAAAGCTGAAAGCATTTCCTCTAAGAACTGGACAAGACCAGGATGCCACTTTTACCACTCCTATTCAACATAGTACTGAAAATTCTAGCCAGAGAAATAAGGCATGAAAAAGAAATAAGTTATTTAAATTGGAAAAGAGGAAGTCAAAGTGTCCCTCTTTACAGATAATATGATCTTTTTCTAGAAAAACCTAAAAACTTCACCAACATACTCTCTAAAGCTGATAAATGAATGCACTAAAATTTCAGGATACAAAATCAATATGCAAAAATTAATGTCATTTCTATATATCGATAATAAACTGAGAAAGAAATCAAGAAGGCAATCTCATTTACAATAGCTAAAAGAAAAAAATATTTAGTAATAAATTTAACCAAGGAGGTAAAAAACCTTAACAGGTAAAACCACAAAACACTGATAAAGGAAATTAAACATGAACAAATGGAAAGACATCCACTGCTTTCCATTCAATATCATTACAATGATGGTGTTTTCAAAAGCAATCTACAAATGCAATGCAATCTCCGACTTAATCATTACATGTTCTATTCATGTAATAAAATGTCACTAATACCATATATGTGTACAAATATGTAGCAATTAAAAAAAGATATTGTTGTTAATGCAAGGACAGACAAATAGGAGGATGGAACTGAATGGAGCCCTGACTAGACACATGTACAGTCTTGATTGATGCCCCAGGTGACAGACCAATACCAACTGTCATAGCATAGGTAGTAATTGGAACACTTATACAACTGGCATTAGGAGTACAAATATATGTAACCTTATGATTCCATGTGGAATTCTGTTAGAATTTGAATTCTAACAGAAATGCACATGTGTACCAAAGGAATGTTTCCAAGAGTTAGGAATGAACAAAGGATTGTTATTCTTAATAACTCACAACAGAAAACAAACTCAAATGTCCATCAAAAGTTGAATGGACAAATTATGGAATATTCATAAATGATGTTTATACATATTACATGGCAGGAAGTAAAGACAACTATTGTGTCATACATGATGGATCTCACTAGCATAATATTGAGCCAAATAAGTAAAAGAGACGTTATAGTTCTACAAAAGTTCAAAGGATACAATATTAAGAGAAAGGAATTTGTGATCGATGAGGAGGGAGGCATGGATTCCTCTGATACGCTGGTTATATGCTATTTCTTGATCTGATCAGAAGTTAACTTCTCATTTTATGAAAATGTACAAATTTGTAACTTTTTCTATGTAGACATGTCAAAACCCTTTTTACATCAAAGACAAAGTAAAAGTAGCAAGTGATTCATATAAGAGATTACCTTTGAAAACCATGGAGAATTTTCTTAATATAGTTAAATTCATTTGACAGTTAAATTCAAATGAAGATTAAGGAACATTTATTAAATTTTATAGCTCAAAGGTCATTGGCAGTTTTCATAAGAGTTTTCTGTGGAGTAGCAGGGGTTGAAAACAGGTTGAAGTGTGCTGAAGAAATCCTGTTATACCAGTGTTAGACAATGACAAAATGCTAAGACGTCTATTTGAAACTTAAATTAACATCCTATTTAAGTTTCTATTTGAAACTTAAATCAACATAAATTAAGAATTATATTGGAGAGATCCCAATGTTTTTCTAAATATCTATTCTCTTCTTCAACTACTTTTTATTTACAGAAATAACTACAGAAATAACTGTTTCCTGACTTAAAGATAGTCACAACAAATAAATTTATTTCTTTTTAGTATGGCCTGTGTGAGCTCTGGAGTAGACTGGCCAGTAAAAATTAGATTCTTTTCATACATTTTCGGCATTTATCTAATAGACTTAATTGTTAAAAATTTTGGGGAGGATTATTGCACAATCTTAGTAGTAGTTTAATGTACTTATTTATTCTTGCCCATATTTTCAAACACACATTTTGAAATTTCCATTATGACTCAATCATGGCAAATAAAATGGTCTCTTAGTAGCTGTAGCTATAACCTATGCTTAATAGACATATCCCATTCCAAAAAAAAATGAGGTGGAGTTTTGCATCACAGTGGGAGTGGTCTGTTAACCCATTAGCTATACCTACTGAAAGCAGGTTGAAAAATGATTCTGTGGGTAATAAAATTATTATATACAGTAGAGATCATATAATAGTGGCCTTGAGGCCAATTTAGTCTACTGAGGGGTTTGGTTGCTGTGTTTCTCAGTTACTGTTTTCAATTTTTTGATACATTTAAATGCCAGAAGGTAGTACCTATGTTCTCTGGTTTGTCACAATTTCCTGTACCTTATTATTTCTGCCTTCTGGGTGAAAGTAGAAAACAGTGACTAAGTGTGGGCTCTTAGGCCAGCCAACTTGGGTTTGAATCCTGGCTCTACTCATTACTATGTGACTTTGGGCAGTTACTTAATATTTCTGTACCTCCCATCTTTCATCTTCAAACTGGGAATCACATAATTTTGTACCTATTAGGTACAAGTATAAAGTCCAAAATTATAGAGCTTAGTAGTGCTTAGGAATTGAGCAATATGAAAGAAGAGGAATCCTCATTCTCTGCTGCTGGGAGCACAGGATTTGTACAACTTATGTGGAAAGCAAGGTGACAGGATTTAGGGTAATATATCCACAGGTTTTGAACCCAGATTTACCTTTGTGTGTATGCATATTTCTCCCTGATTTTCAAAAATTTCTACATATTTCTACATGTTCTCTTATGTTCCCTATGAGTACATAAAAGAATGTGTAGCAGCACATTTAGTGAACATTTGTAACAAAGAGAACACATGAAGTCAACATGGAAACATTTGTTTTGGAAGGCCTGAACAACCTAGGTATCTATTGTTGGAGGTGTAGATTGGTAAAATGTAGCAGAGGGACATCATGGAATACTTTGCAGCAGTTAGACACAATAAATTAAGTGCAACATGGATGAAGTTTAATGTGCAAAATACACATTTTGCAGGAACAGAGAATCAAAAAGATAAAGATTAAAATTATTAACTGATTTGGGGTAGGTGGAATGGGGAATAAGAATAGGGATAAATACATAAAACACAGAGAATAGTGATATTGATATGCTACAATCTGATGGGATATTTTGAGCTCATGCCACTGCACCTGTGGTCCAAAATGAAATTGAATGATGTTAAATAGAATAAGCATCGATGATAGAACACTTTCTTGGTAAAAGATGTGATGAGAATTAAACAACTTAATCCTTTAAAAAGCACCCAGAATATTGCCTAACACATAAGTACTCAATAGTTGTTAGCTATTCCCTCACAAATGCAACTTGCTTAGCTCCAGAAGGCATTTTAGTTGTGAAGTCAAGTATAAAGGAGTGCTCATTTGGAGAAGTGTTTTAACCTTAAATTGCTCATTTATCTGCTGTACCATGATATCAATCTATGAATGATTAGATATTTATAACATTTCTATTTCTTCTTACACCATCATTTGCCCAGTTCTTCTCTCCTTATAGTTATGAGGGGTTCAGAGCCTCCCATGTAATTGTGTATATCTTCAGATTCATTTAAAGAAGAAAAGGACACATTCGCTAAGAGCATAAGGGATTTCAGCCAAAGTAAATGAATGAGAGGGTTTTAATTCACAAGGGTTCAAATTCATTTAGGCCTGTCATATCCTACAAAGGAAAATTGGCAACCAGAAAGGGGCAGTCAGGCATGATATTAAACAGCTGAACGTGTCAAAATAATCACTTTGTCGTTATGGAGTTCCATTCAGTACATCCTGCTTGAGCTGTTGCCATTGTGTGGGATTTTCACACTTCTTGATAAATTGATCTGTTTTTCCTAATATAATTATCATGAAGTTTTCTCAGAAACACATATTTAAACTGAAGAAGTCCATTGGGTTATAATTCTTAGAATATTTGATTTAAACATCAAATGAATTTAATTTGTAAAGTAGGCTTCCATATGGGAGGAATGCTATTTTTTACTATCTATTGGCGCGTGGTAGAATTGGATGTACTTACTAAAAACCAGCAATTTTCTTCATAACTTCCTGTCTTCTGCATAGAAATAATTAGGCATCTAAAAGGTAAATTCCTCATACAGACATGTGAAAGCCAGTGGTGTTTTTTAAGCTCAGCAATATGTTACCAGAAAGGTTCATTTTCAGGTCATTCAGCAGCCTGACATCAGTGAATTGAAGAATTCACTAAATTATTAATACAGAACAACCCACTTTAACATTTCCCTTTAGAGTTAGTGCAGAAAAAGCAGAGAAATAGGAATAAACTTCTTTTATACAATCAAAAGTGTATGATGCGAGCGGTAAATGGTCAGAAAAGAGATTCATTGTCAGTTTCTATGGTACATGGTTTTATCAAGAGACTTGGAAGTATTTTGTTGTATTTCAGAAAATTAGGAAGAACATGGTCTATGCAAGTAACAAATTGCTTTGTAGTTAAAGATTTTATTTGGAATATTAAACAAAAGATATGCAGACAGAAATTGAGACAGGTGTATGTATTCCATCTATATCATGTTTATGTATAGGGCACGTTTTCTTCAAAATATTTCCTTGCAACTTAGGCATGTTTATTCATTGTTTATTCTTACTGCATCAATCAAAACTTATCAAGTGTCTAATATCTCACTGACTCTTTTAGTCAAATATTTAGTTACCTTAAGTACATATTTGAGGTTGTTGAAATGCGTTCATGCATTGATCATGAACTGAACTATTATGTAAGTCATAAAAGGCCTGATTGATTTAAAAACTGACACTGATATTTTTTAAAAGGAGAAAAGAGCAAAACAAAGAATGCACCTGACTATTGAGAGTTTAAATAACAACATATTGCAATCTGATTATATACAAAATGACTCCAAAATGTTATAAATGCTTGAAGTTAAATATTTGAATAAAAAACTATTTCCTGTATGTTAAAGTAACACTTACTTGCTTTTCCATATTATACTAGCATATTCATTTTGCAAATAAAGATATGCCTGAGACTGGGTAATTTATAAAGAAAAGGAGGCTTAATGGACTCACAGTTCCACATGACTAGGGGTCCTCACAATCATATCAGAAGGCAAAAGACACGTCTTACATGGTGGCAGATAAGAGTAAATGGGAGAGAACCAAGTGAAAAGGTTTTCCCTTTATAAAACCATAAGACCTACTAAGACTTATTGACTACCATGAGAACAGTATAGGGAAACTGTCCCATGATTCAATTATCTTCCACCGGTTCCCTCCCATAATACATGGGAATCATGAGAGCTATAATTCAAGATGAGATTTGGGTGGAGACACATCCAAACCATATCATATATTTATCTTGATTATTTTTATACTTTAAAAATATTCATATTTTAGTATTATAAAGGTAAAATATACTCAGAAGAACTTAAAACTGTAAAAATTATTAGGATAATATTAAAATGACCTATAATATCAAAAATGTGATTACATTTTTAAAAATTTATTTTTCCCAGTCTTTTTCTTGCTTTTTTCAGATTTTTAAAAATTAAGTTAGATTCATACTTATAAATTCATCTGCTTTTACTAATTATCATAAAGTTTCTAAAATTATAAATGCTTTTAAATACATCATTTCCATGACTACATAACACTCTGGCAGGTGAGTGTTTCATAATTTAACCATTAATAATATGTATATATTATTTATTAATTTTGTAAACATTTTCATACACAAAATCCTTAGTGGAATAAAGAGGATGCTTTTTAAAAGTGTCTTAATATTTATTAGCATGTCATTTCAACTAAACTTTATAAAATTTATCTGGCCATATTAGAGAGCTCCTATTTTTATCACATACTTGCCAACATTATTATTTTTAATTTTTATTGTTTTCATTTGCATTTATGTAATTCCTCCTGAAATTCAATATTTTGTAAAATGAATATTAGTTATAATTGTTCATTTTCTCAATTTTCTGTTACCATAACTGTGTACTATTTGTGACCATTATACTTCTTATAATCCATTTAAATGAATTATCCATATTAATGATATTAACTTTCATTTGCTATATTTGTAGAATACATATTTTAAATTTATTTGCCTTTTATTTTGTTAACAGTGTTTCTTACCTTTAGAAACCTTGTCCTTTGTTGAATTACATTCTTAATTTCTTGTATATGTAGAAAATACTTTCTCATTCCAAAAGCAAAATTATATCATTTATGCATTATTTTCTTATTTTAAAGGTTTTTTAATGTTGTATATTTAATCCATCAGTTTTTCTAGATTTAACTGTGGTACGTAGTATCAGCCAAATATCTAAGAGTTTCTCCAAAACACTGATGGTATTGTCTGAGTATTACTTTTTAACACTATTTAAATTGCAATGCTACCGTATATAAAATTTAATATTAATATATGTTTTAAAATATGATAGTCCTTAATGATTTTTCTAAAAACTCTTTGACAGTGCCATACCACTGTCCTGTTGAATCTTTGGGAATGTTCTATTCGATTGTTGAGCCAGCTCCCATCATCATCACAGCTACTTGTTTCCCTTATTCTTTGTCTTCCTTTTCTTGTGTTCTTTGTCCTCCTCTTTCGTTTCCCTTTATCTTTCTTCTTTCTCTTTTTTTCTGATTATTATTATTATTTTCCTTTTAAGACAGAGTATCTCTCTGTTGCCCAGGCTGGAATGCAGTGGAGTGATCTCGGCTCACTGCAACCTCCACCTCTGGGTTCAAGCAATTCTTCTGCTTCAGCCTCCTGAGTAGCTGTGATTATAGGCATGCACTACCACGCCTGGCTAATTTTTGTATTTTTAGTGGATACAGGGTTTCACCATGTTGATCAGGCTGTTCTTGAACTCCTGACCTCATGATCCGCCCGCCTTGGCCTCCCAAAGTGCTGGGATTACAGGCATAAGCCACCTCACCTGGACTATTTTCAATACTTTAAGTTCTTTCTCTGTTACATTTTTAAATTTGCTAATACCATGGATATCTGACATTACTTTTTACAAAATAAGATATGAACACAAAAAAATTAACTCAAAATGTATTAAAGACTTAAATGTAATACCTAGATCTGTAAAACTCCTAGAAAAAAAAATGGGGAGGTAAACTCTTTGTCACTGGTCTTTACAGTATTTTTTTTAATATGACCCTAAAAGCACAGATGAAAAAAGCCAAAATAAACAAGCTGTACTATATCAACCTTAAAAGCTTCTGTATATCTAAGAGAATTATCAACAAAATGAAAGGGCAACGTATGGAATGGGAGAAAACATTTGCAAATCATATATCTAGGGACTCTCAATTTCCAAAATATTTAAATGACATACAACTAAATAGCAAAATCAAATAATGTGATAAAAATTGGAAAAGTATCTGAGCAGATATTTTACAAAAGAGAACATCAAATGGCCTACAGGTATAGGAAATTGTGCTTAACATCAATGATCATCAGAAAAATGTAAATCAAAGCCACAACGAGATATCACCACCTTCGTTAAGATATCTGTTGTTTAAAAAAAAAAAAAAAAGGATTACAAGTGTTGGGGAGGATGTGGAGAAAAGGGAACTCTTATATACACTGTTCATGGAAATATAATTGGTACAACCAGTATGGAAAACAGCATGAACTCCCATGAGTTTTTTTGTAGCGTTATTCCCAATAGCAAAGATAAGGAATCAACCTAAGGGCTCATCAAGGAATAAATAGTAAAGAAAATATGGTATATACATACAGTGGAAAACTATTCAGTATTTACAAAGAGAGGGAAATTTTGCTTTCCATCTGCAACAACATGGATGAGCCTAGAGGGTATTTTGCCAACTGAAATAAGCCAGGCACAGGGAGACAAATACCACATGATCTAATTTGTATGTGGAACCTAGAAAAGGTGAACTTACAGAAGTAGAAATAGAGAATAGATTGCTGATTACCAGGGCCTGGGGATGGAAGAGTGGGCAATGGGGAGATATCAGCAAAAAGACACAAACTCTCAGTTATAACATGAACAAGTTCTGGAGATCTAAGGTATACTATCATGATTAGAGTTAATAATCCTGTATTGTATGATTTAAATTTGCTAGGAGTGGATCACCACACACAGCACACACACACACCCACACACACAATATGTGAGATGATAGATATGTCAGTTAGTTTGAGTGTGATAGTCATTTCACATCTATAAATCATCACATTGTCCACATTAACACAGTTTGTCAGTTGTACCTCAATGAAGAAAATAAATGAGAAGTAATAAAAACAAAAAAATAGTGAAAACATCATGGCAATAATAAACTTAAAACTGTTACTGAAATGCCAGCAGTTTGGTTTAGGTCCTGCTGCTCACTGCATAGAAAGCCAATTACTGAGACAATGAGTATTGCCAGGGAAGAAGGCTTTAATTGGGTGCCACTGCTGAGGAGATGGGAGATCAGCCTCAGATCCGTCTCTTTGACGCACTACAGTTGGGAGTTTAGCAGAGAAGGAATGGAACTAAGTGTGGAAAAACAGGAATGAGAGAGATAAGGAAGATTAGTTGGTCAGCAGGAAGTAGAGTAGGTGGTTGGTTTGGCAATCATGACACATGAAGAGTCTGGCATCTCATTGTCTGGATGCAGTCACCTGGTGAGTTTCACTTCCCTGATGCTATTTGGAAGCCAGACTCAGATAAGTTTCAGGCTTTAAGACAAAGGGGCTGGACATGGTGGCTCACGCCTGTAATCTCAGCACTTTGGGAGGCCGAGACAGGCAAATCACTTGAGGTTAGGAGTTTGAGATCAGCTTGGCCAACATGGTGAAACCCCATCTCTACTAAAAACACAAAAATTAGCCGGGCATGGTGGCAGACACCGATAGTCCCAGCTACTCGGAAAGCTGAGGCAAGAGAATCGCGTGAACCCAGGAGGTGGAGGTTGCAGTGAGCCGAGGTTAGGCCATTGCACTACAGCCTGGGTGACAGAGCAAGATTCCATCTCAATGAATGAATGAATCAATCAATCAATCAATAAAATAAAAAGATCAAGAGAGCCAATTTTTATGTTTATCTGAAAAAACAGTAAACATCAGTTCTATGGGCCAATTGGGCCAATTTCAAAACTATTAAAAATATGATATGTAAATAGATATGCTATGTTTCTTAAGAGGATATAGGCAGATGTTTGATTTATTCAGACTATTCCTATATATACTATTTTCTTAGTTCATCTCTTTAATTCCATGTATAAGGATATACGAGTGAAAATCAATGCTTAGTAATGAGCACTGTGTGCAGTACTAAATATTCCTTCAATGGGGGGGGAAGGAAGAAAGCAATTTGTTATAATTAAGCAATGAAGACACCCTTTTTAGACAGATTTTTTTTCAGCTATTTATCTATTTTTGACTGCTAAACATATTATTTAAGAAAAAGTCCCATCTTCGATGATCCTATATTACTTGACAGTAACAGAATATGCTACCCAATAATATGCCACTTTGACGCTAGGATTATTTTTAAGGATTATTTTGAGCTAAACACGTGGGAAATAGATGATGCAAAAAGGGCATTCTAAACCTCCCTTTCCTTCCTAAAATCAGGAGATTAAAAACTCCCTTGTGAAAGACACCTCCTTCCCCCATAAAAGTAGTCATAGCCAAGAGATCTATGCAAACAGACTTTGTTAACATAATTCTCATCTTCTTTTAGCTCCCCACATAATTTAGTTACTGTTATACAATTGCCTCTTTTTGTTCAACCTTTTATAAAAACCTTTAGTCCTAGATATCATGGCTCATGCCTGTAATTTCAGCACTTTAGGAGGCCAAGGTGGGAGGATCCCTTATGCCTAGGAGTTCAAGACCAGCCTTGGAAATATAACGAGATCCCATCTCTAAAAATAATAATTAAAAATAAAATTAGCTGGCCATGGTGGCATGAACCTATAGTCCCAGCTGTAGAGAAGCCTGAGGTTAGAGAATATAGCTTGAGCCCAGAAGGTGGAGGTTGCAGTGAGCCATGATCATACCACTGCATTTTCTTATGAAGGCTCTCATATCACATAAGACTTATATTAAATTTGTATTCTTTTTTTCCTGTTAATCTGTTTAACTTAATTCTCAGGTCTAGCTGAAAGCTAAGGAGGTAGAGGTACAATTTTGCCTCCTCAATATCAGCATGCCTGGATTATTGCTATTTTTTTCTAAATCATATTACCAGATAGTCACTATGCTCTGAATTTTTATTTGCGTATTTGTTTACTCATTGTAGCAATATTTATTGAATGTTTTCTATGTACCTAGAATATAGGCTCCACTTTCATTGTACAGTATTTGATGGCAGGGATAGACAAACCAACCACTGGTTATGAATACATGCATAAGATTACTACTAGTTGTGAGCATTGTACTAGCAATCACGAAGGCAAATGTGTGTGAGAGAGAGACAGAGTTATGGGAGTGAGGCTAGGCTACTGTGGATAAGGTTTGAAGGGAAGGCCTCTCTAGCTGACATTTGATTTGCTACCATGAGACCCACAGGGAGACATCAGATTTCCCTGAGCAGATATGAAGCCTTGGGAGCTAGAGATGGTTCAACCACAGCGGTGGACCATGGAAAGGAGTGAGTCTGATTTTATTTTAAATGCATTAAAAAGTCACTACCAGGTTTTAAACAAAGGGAAGACATTATTTAATAAAAAATTATCTGATGGCTTTGTGGAAAATGGGTAATATAACAGCAGGATGATTGACTGAGTCATGTAGTAGCCCAGGTGATATATGATAATGGCTTGGAATAAGATTATAGCAATAGAAATGAAGAGGAATTGGAAGATTTATAATCCATTTTGAAGTATTGACAGAACAGGTTGATAAGATGAATGCAGAGAATTAAAGAAATAAGCAAATTGGCATCTTAAATATTTTGCTTGAGCTATTGTATGGATGGTTTTACCATTTACTGAGAATGGATAGAATGAGAGAGGAATAGATTTGGGTGAGGGTGGAGATTAACAGATGAATTCTACTTCTTTGGTTAGGAGACATCTAAATAGCTATCCAAGCAGAGATGCTGAACAGGTAGTTGGATATTATTTTAAAGAAATGTGAAAGCTAGAGGTAAGGGAAAAAGAAGCCCACAATGATTTTTTTGAAGTTTCTGTAATTAATATCACGGAGGTATTCAAAGCTTTGTGTACAGATAGGTCTCCCAGAGGAAGCAGTAAGTATGTAGTAAGAACTAGAATAAAACTTTAACACATTGCAAATTCACATTTCATTAATTCAGCTTATATTTTAAGTTTACATGAAAGCATTTTTTAAATTTTTCTGAATATCCTGCTGGTAATATTTTATCACATCTATTAACTGTTTTGAAATGATCTTATTACCTTACAAAGCATAAGGCTATTCATAGAAAATGGGCTATATCAACCTTTGATTCAATTTAACAACTTTTGACAAAGACTCATTTCTGCAGGTACTACAGGTGTAATGTTTTCTGGCATAGAATAATGTGTGATAAAACTCCCCAAACTCTATGATAAGTTTATGCATATTAGCCATTGAGAAATTCATACATGATCATATTTCTGTTGTTTTTCAGTAGGAGCTGGGTTAAAACATATGTCAGCCCAATGTCTCTGCATTCACTTTTCTGGGTTTTTTTTTTTTTTTGGTCAAATATTCCTTACACTTAAAGAAATTCCTATAGGCACAAATGTAATAAGATTGCAGCAGTAATACTTATTATCCCTTGGTTCAACGGATTCTGGATGCCTGCTCTGTGTGATCAGAAACATCTATCCTTAAAGGAGTTAGTACATATGACTGCACTGAACACTGATAATCACAAATTACTTACACAACACTTTGCTACTTTCAAGAGACACCTCCACCTTTTACTTTAACCTTCATGTTGAAGCAGTGAGGTAGATAAAGTAGACGTGTAGTAAATGAAGAAACTGAAGCAAAAGAATACGATGGGCTCAGGCTCCCATATTTATTAAAGAGAAAAGCTGCGATTGGAGGGAAAAAAGCTTCCAAAATTTAATACATACCTTCTACAGAAATACAACACTGTGACAGAGAAAAACAGTGTGCAGTAAAAGTACAAAAGTATGCATTTAAAAGTATAACACACCTCCTAGAAAGAGTTCTAAAATAAGAATTAGTGCATACGGTGGCTAGGCCACTTAGATTAGCTATATGTCACTGGAAAAGACATGTTACATCCATTGGCCTCAGGATTATTTTTAAGATCTATTCCCCACAGTAATTCAACTTCTTTTTATTACGTTTCGAGTTAGAATAATACAGTGAGGCCTTAACTTGACAATGCAATGACTTTTTACAAATGTGTACATCCATGTAACCGTTAGAGTCAAGGTAAATTACTTCTACCACCCAGCAGCCCCTTTCTCCCACCTTCCAGTCAATACTTCCCATAAAATCAACACCATTCTGACATTTCACCATAGATTCATTTTGTTTGTTTGCAAACCCCAAAGAAAGA
The DNA here is from genome assembly GCF_001604975.1 of Cebus imitator. Classification (NCBI taxonomy): domain Eukaryota; kingdom Metazoa; phylum Chordata; class Mammalia; order Primates; family Cebidae; genus Cebus; species Cebus imitator. The sequence continues at coordinate 892,837 of NW_016107473.1, forward strand.
GAGTCACCAAATATCTATCCCTTGGTTTCTAGTTCTTTACTTTTTAAGAATCAAGGTTTTAACTAAATTATAACATACAATGAAGTGCACAAGTTATTACATAGCTCCTTGAATTTTTACTAAATTTATCCATCTAAGTAACCAGCACCCAGATAAAAAAGTAAAATATTACCACCACTCCAGGACCTCCTATCATGTCCCTTTCCATCGGGAACTGATTTCCAAGACTGTAGACTAGTTCACCTTTATGTAAGTGGGATCATAGAGTGTGTATACTTCTGTATCTGATGTCTTTCATCCAAAATTATATTTGGTAGATTTGTCTATATTAATGTATATAGTTCTAGTTTATTCTTTTTCACTTCTGTTTGGTATTTCATTTAAAGACTATACCCCCGTTTTTAGAAATCCATTTTATATTTTTTCGACACATGAATTGTTTGCAATGTGGGGCTATTATGAACCGTGCTGCAAAGAATATGATTGTTTGTGTCTTTCTGTGAATATATGTATGCATTTCTGTTGGATATATACCTAGTAGTGGAACCACATATGTTCATGTTTGAGAGATACTACCAAACACTTTTCTAAAATGATTACCAGCATTTTATGAAATTTTGAATTTTGACTTAATCTACCTCCATGCCAGCACTACGCAATGATGTGTAGATAAACTGGCTCTTTGGAGAAGAAAATTCGACCTCAGGAGTTCTTATCTGTAAATGAGGATAAAATTGACTTCATTCAAACATTTATTTATTTGGCAAACACGTGACATTGTGCTAGGTATAATCCTTATCACCATGAAACTGGTATAGAAGACAAATTGATTAATATAAGGTGTTATTGTTGTGAAAGACATGTAACCAAGATGTGAATCCACAGTTGGGGCATTTAATCTTGACTCACGCACCCATGTATTGAAAATATTATGGAAATTTTCATGTTCCAAGAATTGTGCCAGATGCTGCAAACACAAAAGTGAATAATGAAGGATTTAAAGGCTAAGAGTTAGCTCAGTAAAAAGGGGATGATGAGAGGCTGGAACAGGACCTATTAGGCAGTAAAGGAAGCAAGTTGGCAAGAGCTGAAATAGGAAAGGGAGGCAGGAGTCTGTTCATGAAGGTTCCTCACTTGCCTTGGTAAGCAGTAGATATGTAATCCAAACATCCATGGAGAGCTGGAGAAGGAAGCAGGAAATGACATGGTCAGATCTGTGTTGTAAGTAATCATACTGGCAGTAATGTGGATATGGGAGTAGAGGAGCCATGGCCAGAGGCAGAGAGGTCATTCAGGAGACTGTTGAAAGGGACTACTGACTTCATCCCTTGAAGGACAATATGACAATATCCATAACAATAAAAAAAGTTCATTCTCTTTAATTGCAGTTCTAGGGGATGATCCCACAAATATATTCAAATGTGTGAGAGGTGTTCAGTATTATTTGACACAGCAAAAGGCTATTAAAACTGTTTTTTAGTGCCACACTAATGGTCAATTAAATGATGATACATCCATACCACATAGAGATGAAAAATAATATTGCAGATGTATGTATAATGAAGCAAAATAATCAAAAAGCTATGTTGTTGAGTGAAAAAAAAGCAAAAAGTGTTAAGGAAGGTATACATAATGAGTTGCCTCACACTGAGGTGAAGAGCATTAACATACAAAGAATGAATCAAAGAAGAAAATCTAGGCAAGGAGACTTAAAATAAGGAAGCATAAAGCTGGGAGGCAAGTCAAAGGAGAATTAGATACTATTTGTGACATAAAAGTGGGCTTTAAGAAGGAGGAAATGATACATGGTGTCAGATACCTCAGAGAGACCAATCAAAGAAGAGCTGAAACGTGTCCACAAGATTTAGTAATAAGAGGCCAGTCATAGGTGGCTTTGATAATTGACATCCTAGGGAGTTTTGAGAATTATTCCATTAGAGTTCCTGGCTTTGGCCAGGTGCAGTGGCTCACGCCTCTAATCCCAGCACTTTGGGAGGCTGAAGCGGCAGATCACAAGGTCAGGAGTTCGAGACCAGCCTGGCCAATATGGGGAAACCCTGTCTGAACTGAAAATACAAAAATTAACTGGGCATGATGGTGGGCGCCTGTAGTCCCAGCTACTTGGGAGGCTAAGGTAGGAGAATCGCTTGAACCTGGGAGGCAGAAGTTGCAGTGAACCGAGATGGTGCCACTGCACTCCAGCCTGGATGATGGAGCGAGACTCCATCTCAAAAAAACAAAGCGAAAAAAAGAGTTCCTGGCTTTACATTTTTTCAGCAACATAAAGAAGAGCTTCTGTGTCAGGATAGCCTTTACTCACCGACACATATTACTAGCACAATATGGTATTAACATAAAATAAGTTTATTAATGAAAACTTTCAAGCAGACAGCAGTGATTCCCTGGGCTCTCATTATCCCATAGAAAGAGGTATGCTTGGGTTAGTACAGCTGAACTAAGAGCAACATAAAAAGGACCCAAGGGAGGAAAAAGGAGCCTGGCAACATCTAGGAGACTATGTAGCAAGAGCTTGTCAGTCAAGTAAGTGTCTTACAAAGCAGAGGCTGCAGCTGGAGAGCTGTGTTCTTTCTTTGAACTGACTCGGACTTGCTGAAGCAGCTGTTTGCTGAATTCCTAAAAGAGTAAGGAACTAAAACTCCTGGACATCACAATCAGCTCTCCAGGTCTACCCTGGTATGCCTTGAAGTTCGTTAAATAGAATTCTCTCCAGACACCCGATTCGGTGTCAAATCGCAGCATTTTCCAATGTGTAGTTCTGGAGTAGAATATTGATAAGGCCATTTGTAGCTTGGTCAAATGGCCAATAGGGAGCAATATTTTTAACCTTATGATAAAAGTCATGCTACTACTTACTGTCTAGGGGCATCATGGATGATCTGAGGGGCTGCCGTTTCATATTTGTAATTGGAATAGAGGGAATTATTCCTTAATAATTATATCCTGAGGTCAATGTATTTGTGCCCAACCAGTCTTGCATCCTTTCTTGAGAATAAATCAGACACTCTGCTCTTTATTTGCAGTTATAAATGTCATAAACATTCAGTAGATTGCCATTTTGATTTCATTAGCACTCTCTGCGTGGATGAGCATAGCCAGATAACCACACAAGTGGAAGTAAGTGTCCGGCTTTACATTTCTAGATTTGTCCCCCATCCGAACAACATGTCTGTCAAAGTAATTTCTCTTGAGTCAATTCGGAGTTGTTTTCGGTGGCCCTCAGACCATGCTGAAGTTTATTAAACATTGTTTTGGTAACTATTGTTGAGAAGTGAGGATTGCATTTTGTTGTTGCTATTACTGTTCCATTATTATTCTGTATTGACAGGTATTGTAGACAACTTAGAAACTGAGCATGTGACTAAATTGTATAGTCTGTTTCTATACTCACCAATCTGGCTCAACAGTAAAAGAGCACACCAAGGATATGAACACATCTGATGGCAGGCTGTATCTGTCCACTGGGTTGATAACCTGCTGACAGCCAATCGCATTGAGTGGAAATTAATGTCCCTGATCTGCACTTCAGGCGGTACTCTTGATTGTAGGGCACATCATCCTAAGATCTAATTAGGGTTGTACTACAAAGAGCACACTCAGGTGGACAATCGCTGTGTGTAACAAAAATATTGAATGCATGATTAAGTCATTGTAGTTGTTTTCATGAGACGTGCTTTTTTTAGTATTAGTTATTGTTGTGGTGTATAGTTTTATATAGCTGTAGTTTTTTTTTTGTTTTCTTTTGTTTGTTTGTTTGTTTGTTTGTTTTTAAATGGAATCTTGCTCTTTCGCCATGCTGGAGTGCAGTGGCGTGATTTCAGCTCACTGCAACCTGTGCCTTCTGGGATCAAGCGATTGTCCTGCCTCAGCCTCCCTCCTGAGCTGGGACTACAGGTGCTTGCCACAACGCCCAGCTATTTTTTGTATTTTTAGTAGAGACAGGGTATCACCACATTGACCAGGATGGTCTCGACCTCTTGGCCTCATGATCTGCCCGCCTTGGCTTCCCAAAGTGCTGCGATTACAGGTGTGAGCTACCGCGCTTGGCCTCTAGCTATAGATTTAATTTGACATTTCCCTGGTAACTAATGTATACCTTAGGTTTTCAATATTTTCTTTCGTAAAATGTTAGTTTAGTGTTTTTTTTAGTCTCGTTTTCTTCTGCATAAAAAGCCTAAACATTATTTAACATTTAGCCATTTTTATTTATCTTGGCTGTACTGACTTCAAGTTTGTTTTGTGGACAGAGAACATATTCTCTGTGATTTTAGTAATTTGGAATTTTTGAGATTTGCTTTATGGTGTAAAATATAATGTACCTTGGTAAATGTTCAAATGCACACCTAAAAGAATGTGTGTCATGGACTTCTTTGCACCGTTTTGAATATGAAAAATTAAGCCAAATGGACAAATTGTACCTTCTGTCATTAGTGATATTTTGTATGTTTTTTTCTAATTAGAAAGGTATGGTAAAATATTCAGCTGTGATTATGTGTTTGTTTAAGTTTACATTTACTTTCATCAACTTTGGTCTTTTATATTTTGAAGATATATTATTTGGTGTACACAACTTTTTTTGTTAAACTGACCCTTTTATTATCGTAAAGAGGCCAATTTATTTCTTGCAATATTTTTGCCTTAGAGTTTGCTTTGAATGATACTGACATAGTAATTTTCCTTGCTTCATGTTTGCTTGGTATATGTTTTGTCATCATTTACTTTTATGTATCTTATGTTCCTATATGTGATGTTTATCTATGTAATAAAAACAGCATCTTTTTTTTTAATAGTGTGACAATCTTTGCCTTTTTGTTATTTTGATCACTTCCATTTTTCAAATGGACTGTTTTGTTTAAAGTCTATCATGTTTCTATTTGTTTTTTCTTTGTTTCATCTGTCTTTCATTTCTTGTTTATCACTTCTTGACTTTCATTTAATTATTTTTATAGTTGATTTTGTTCCTTGCAATTGACTTTTAAGTTACAAATTTTTATTCATTTTGTAGTCAAGCTCGTTTTCAATGTACATTCTTGATTTATTGTAGCCTGTTTTAACATAGCACTTTTATTACTTCTCAAACAATCCAGGAAACTTTCTGCTACTTAACTTTGCTTTCTTATCCCTTCAGGCTTTTGTGCTATTTTGTCATATATTTTATTTCTACATATGTTATAAACCCTACAGGGGAAGCACAGCTTGCAATGACTGAAAAAACACCACGTGGTATAACTTCTTCAAGATAACTTGGTAAAGTTGCATTCTGAAAATTCTTAGGGGATACATGCAAAAAAGATGAAAACCAAAATACACAGTGCCACTTTTCAGGGTAGTCTTCGGCATCCAGAACTCTGATCCTGCCAACTTTTCAATTGTAAAGATGAAATTTACTGCCCTAGAAGTCAAGATGTTTTAAAATATTTTTTTTCTAACATTCTTAGCCTATACATTCTTCATTATTTTCTACTTTTTAAACAATTAAGCAACTTAGAAAAAAACTATGATTTAAATGAATTCCTTAGATAAAATTAACTTGTAAACTTGTCTGCATTTGTTTGTAGCTGTTTTCTATTCCCAGCCTTATATTTTTATATAGTTCAACCATATGGTTCTTTACGTCCCAGATCTTGTTCTACTCTCTCCAGCAAGCTTGACATGACTCCTATAGTGTGCATCTCAGTTATTTCAAGTTTAAGAGTAGCTCTCTTATATTGTTTTCCTAACCATTACTTTGTATAACGGTAATTAGACATGCGTATAATCTTCCTCGTCAGACCTAAGTTCCTTAACGTCAGATCGTAAATAGATTTTCTTTATATATTCTCAATGAAATATTTTCTTTTATATTACTGATGGAAACATGGAATAATCAGTTGAAACATGGACATAGCCTTCATGGTATATGTCCATGTTTCAACTGGACAGTATAAACATTGGTATTTCTACAGCATGGTTAAGCCAGAGCTAGTTTTCAAGCCTCTGCTTTGTCAATGGATTCTTGTGTAGATGGATACAAAGTGACTGTAGCTGAATGCTTCATTAAGCAGTTGGAGTTTTGAGCCAGGGGCAATATATCAGGGATTAATTGTCAGTTGGTAAGCAAATTAGATAGCAATCAAGGTTACACAAAAATTACGCTGTCTTAAGAATAAATGTTAGCCGGGAAGGCATAAATGAACTGATAATCAGGCAGGAAGACGTTATGGCAAGGAATGTATTTCCTTAAACAACTTTTATAACTAACAGAATTTTAATAAGATATTACCCCCAATCAATACAATTCTACTGGAAAATAATGAAAACTGCAAGGGTGATGGTTGCAATTTTGCAGACACCCACAGAGTCACTGCAGGAGGCCTGCACATGCTGCTTACCTGCCTCTCCTACTATTTACAAACATAATTAAAATGAAAATGAATATGCTGCTTGACTGCTACTCTAACAGCAAGGACTGTGAGAAGAATATTGTTTTAGTTTGTCTGTCAGGGTGACCTTTATGAATTTCGCTGTTGCTAGAAAACTCAGGCTGATTGGACAATGTTCTCATTTCTTCAAGAAAGATTTGAAAGTCCACACGAACTGCTTTTGAAGTTATTTCCTGGGGAAGTATGGCTTTTTGATTTGCATTTAGTTTGTTTTGTTTGTTTTTATATTAAATCATGTGATTAATTTATGTTTCTCACAAATGAAGATGAATGAAGGGAGATTGATATAATTTTTCAGTTATTGCTAAATGAAATTTAGGAATTGTCGGTCCATGTGTTCCTTTGACCTTATATGTAACCAGTGGGAATCACGTAGCCACTTTCTAGATTTCCTTCATAATATTATATAAGCCAGGTCTCAGAAGCTCTTAGGTACATATTTTTAATGCCACTGAAAGAGAGGCAGAAGCCTTCACATTTCAACCCAAGATCAAACATTGCTTTTTCTTTGAAATAAACATTACAGAGGCATCATGTTTTCTGTACACGAAATGAACATGTAGTGTGAAAAGTTATGAACATCCTTGTATATGAGAAAGCCAGAAGGTCAAGCAGACACAGAGAGAAAATTCAGAATTGCTCTGGGTTGGAATTTTGGCTTTCTCTCAAGATCCCCACGTATGGAAGTCTGGAAGCTTCGTAGACTAAAATCTTTGATCCAATAACCCTCTTTTGACTTTTCAGAAAGGCCTTCAGACACTTACTCAAACCTATTAATTACACAGGATTCTAAGTAGCCCGATGAGCTGATCTCAGACAAAAACAGATTAGACGCAGTAATTTGGAAGACCAGTTCTGTGAAAGGCAGGCTTTTGCTAGCAGAGCAGCTATCTGATATCATGCTGCTAAGAAAGATACATCAAACCTCCTGTATGCCAAGCTAGCACAATTACTGATTGGTCATAATCTTAGCTATCATGGAAATTTAAGATTTGTTCAGTATTATGGGGAAATAAACCTGGACTGGTAAACAGTAATTCCTTTTAGAGCGCTGTTGAAGCTTTGAGCTCTGTTATCTGGAAATTCGTTATGTGGAATACTCTAATGATGCTGAAATGATGGTCGCCTTCCTTGATTAGCACTTGGTCAAAACCTCAATTCTAGAGTGTTTTAGATTTGAAGTATTCTCACATTCATTATCTTGTTTGAAATCTGCAGTCATCCTGGGAGGCAGGCAGGGCCATTATTATTATTTTAATTGTAGAGATAGGACAATAGAAACCAAGAATCGACAGAGCCTTTCTCATTTCACACAGCAGTAAAAAAACCAAAACAAAACAACAAAACAAAAAGCAAACATGCAGTCAAGTCTCCCGCTTACTCCTCATTACCCTCCACTGGGCCACATCTTTCATTTGGGAACTTGTTGGAGTGGAGGCTCAATGGCCACACTCATTCCTGCCTGGGTAGGATAGGAAGTTCTTCCACGCAGTTTTAGAAAGTAGGTTTTTTACTGAGTTATTTTAGCATTATCACGTGTAAAGAAAAGTTACAATTTGTTAAAGAAACATGATATAAATGAATTCATATATAGCCTCTGTTATTTAGACTTCTGTTTCTAAATCCCGTGTGATTCCTATTACTCTAGACATGTAAGACGAGTAGGATGGTCTTGGACTTACACTGCAATGTTGTAATCAAAAGAAAAGCTGAACTGATGCTACCTGCAAAAGGCAATGTCAGGTTTTATGTAAAATAATCTCATACTTACAAATGAATGACTATTTAAAAATTGCACAGCCACATGCTAAAACATTGAGATGTGTTTTTAATGAATGTATGGTTACTGCTTTGGTGTAAAATCTTTCATTCAAGGATTACATACAAGTCGAGCACCTTTGAGTACTATTACATGTTAGGTACTAGAAATAGGTAAATATAAAAGGCATGTCATTTATTCTCTCAGAACTTTGAATCATAGTGTTCTGGTTCAATAAACAAGTGTTTCAACAATGATTACAAACATGTAAAAGTATGCAATTACTACTTTGCAAGAGTTCTACTATAACCAATACACAATCATTACTATAAATGCTACACAAATATTATTTCTGTACTTTATTAAAATACAATTTTTATACAATTATTAATACTATAATAACTCATATATTGAATTGCATTAACAATGGATTACAAAGAAAGTGTGAGGATAGGTAAAGAGAATTAAAAAAGACTTCACCTTTTTTGCTTTCTTTGTGTGACACTGAAGTTAAAGCTGCACGATTCATTTGCATAACTATATTAATTTTAAAACAGCTCGCATTTCTTTACTCAAAGAGATAGTAAGATAACGTCGGAATTCCCATCTATGTTATAACTATAAATAACAATATATTGGTATTTCGATTTTTGGTGTTCTGGATTTAAGGAATAAATGTATTTTTTAGAGCTTTTTATATATTCAACAGATATAACAGGGGGACTACAAATTAAACGCTTTGGTTGCAAAAATATTCACAGTTCTTAAACTAAACTAAAAGTGAGCAAAATGCCAGGAGAGACAATCTTGTGTCTTTAAAGTCTCAGTGATCTGGGTTTGAAGCAACCCAAAGACTCTAAGGCCATGTGACAAATAGATAATTATATTTCCTAAACCTCAGTTTTCTCACTGGCATAGGAGTGGCTGTTTGATCAGAGTAGTATGCATATGAAAATTACAGCGTGGTGCTTGGAACATAGTAAGCACTCAGGAAATGGTAATACCGTGACAAAGGCATATAAACTAGGAGATTGGTTTTCTTTTTTCTCTTGAAGATTTGTATTACCTGGTAATATTTTTATTCCTATAATTAACTTTTAATATGTTTAGCACATTTATAAATATGTTTTTTATCTTATTTTATACTGAGCTTTAGAGAATGATGACTCAGTCAACAAGCACCTATGAGTTAGTGCTGTGCACAGTGTCTCATGCACAATGCCGTGCAGAGATGAAGGGGCTTGCACATTGCTCGCACATTCACAGAACTGTCACCATGAGGCATTTTCCTTGATGGATCAGCAACTCAAATGTTTCCACTAGGGGTAAGTGTTTCAACAAAATAAAACAATAGACATATATACAGCTATTGCAAATAAACGCATGATTTAAATTTCAAACCTGTCACTTACAAAGTGGTATTCATGACTTAGATCTTCCCCAAGTGTGGCTTATATAATAAGAATTGTGTTTACCAAAATTATGGTATTCTCATTCACTGTAGAGCTAGGCTTATTAAAAATGGTAGAGGAAAGTTTGGCGAGGTAGATTACACCTGCAATCTCAGAACTTTGGGAGGCCGAAGCGTGCAAATCATGAAGTCAGGAGTTCGAGACGAGCCTGGCCAACATGCTGAAACCCCGTCTCTACTAAAAATACAAAAATTAGCTGGGTGTAGTGAGTGGCATCTGTAGTCCCAGCTACTCAGGAGGCTGAGGCAAGAGAATTGTTTGAACCCGGGAGGTGGAGGTTGCAGTGAGCCGAGAGCACGCCACTGCACTCCAGCCTAGGCGACAGAGTGAGACTTTGTCTCAAAAATAAATAAATTAAATCAAAATGAAAATGGCAGAGGAAAATGTGCTTTTGGGAAGGCAAATTTCACATACATAGTTGTGTTTGCATTCATAGTAAAAGCAAAGGCACCAGCCTGAGGACACATTAGTCAACGACAATGCAGCCTAACGAAGACAAAACTATGATGATCATACACAGTGGCTTCCCCTGGCTATTTACCTCATAAAATCATTGTGTTTATAAATTTCACTTGCCGCCTTTCACAGCCCTCCTTGTAACTGGGTTTTTGCAGTTTCCTCATCTCTAAAGTGAAAGGACTAAACAAAAAAATGTCTGCAGTTTGATGACTCTGTCTTGCAAGAAAGATTGCAATTTCTTTGCTGTTAGAGACATAACCTGTTTTATTTATCTTTGCATATTTCATAATGCTCAGCAAATGATAAGTAAATGGCATTTAAAATATATCTTATTTTCTTTTTGAATGTTAGTTATATATACTTCCTAGTAATCTCTTTCATATGGGCTCGTTTGAATGAGTGGGTACTAATTTTAATATTTTCATAATGTGCAAAGCCAGAAATAAAAGCCAAAAAAAAAAAAGGAAGAATTTTTTTCTCTCTCTGTCTCTTTACACACACACACATACACACACACACATATGATTTCCCCTAAACATCAAGTTGCAGAACTGGTGTGTGTGTTCATAGACTTTTTTTGAATTCCGAAAAGAATTATACTGTGAACATTTTTCGATAGGAAACATACTGTACATAAAAATACTAATGAACTTGATACAGTGTTCTTTCTGGTTAGAATTGGTTCATGAATTCTACTGTCTTCATGCTTGTTGACTGGAACACAGGATAGTTAACAAGATAGTTAATTTCTCTGCATATTAGATTTCCTGCAAAATCATGCTAATTTTTTTTAAACATTGGTGTGTGGTTAGGAAATATGTTCTTATTTCCAGATAAAAAATGTATTATTGATTTATATTCACACATACAGGTAATATGTTTATGATGTATGCACACGTGTATATATTTTTATGGTACATGTTAGGATAAAATCTGAGGGCTGTATTTATTTTTATTTTTTTGAGACAGGGCCTTACTCTGTTGCTCAGGCTGGTATGTGTAGTATTTGTCATAGATTGCTGCAGGCTTGAACTCCTGGACTCAAGTGGTCCTCTTGTCTCAGCCTCCCAAGTAGCAGGGACTATTGATGCACCCCACTATTCCTGCCTAATTTTTAAAAATTTTGTAGAGAGAGGTTCTCGCTATATTGCTCAGGCTGTTTTAGAGCTCCTGGCCTCAATCCATCCTCCCACCTCAGCCTCCCAAAGCACTGGGATTATAGGTGCTAGCCACCATGCTGGGTCTAGAGGTGATAGTTACCATTTTCTCAGTAGCCAGTGGCAATCATATCATTCTTTAAAGAGTTAATCAGTTTGTTATGAAAAAAAAAATCTAATTTTTAGAAATTTAGCCTTTAAATGTTTTCATGAAGCTATTTACTTTTTTTTTTTTTTTTTTGAGACGAAGTCTGACTCTGTCACCCAGGTTGGAGTGCAGTGGTGTGATCTTGGCGGACTTCAACCTCTGCCTTCCAAGTTCAAGCAATTCTCCTGCCTCAGCCTCCCAAGTAGCTGGGACTACAGGGACCAGCCACCACACCTGGCTCATTTTTGTATATTTAGTAGAGTCGGGGTTTCACTATGTTGGCCAAGCTGGTTTTGAACTCCTGACCTCGTGATCTGCTCACCACTGCCTCCCAAAGTGCTGGGATTACAGACATGAGCCACTGCGCCTGGCCAAAGCTATTTACTTTTTAGGAAAATTCAGTGTAATTATGTATAGGTAAACCTCAATAAACATGCCACTGCTTGTTCCATGGCAGCCACAGTAATATTCGCAAAACAGAAGATTCCTGATTGTAGTTCTAGGGAGCTGTCACATTCACGGTCACGTGAAATCGAGAAGTTATCTCCACTTGCAGGAAAAAGTAGGATGGTTATAACACAAAGGAACAGAGCTAACTGATATTAATCCTCGTTAAATGAATGTTTCATTCTTAGTAAATTGTGTGTCATTTCTCTTAGTAAATTTCAAAATTTTCTGTAAAATAACTTGTGTTGATCATTTGCACTCTCTCTGAGACAGGCACATATTGTTCATGTACCTTTGTTCCTTGCAGTTTGAGCAAAAACGTATATTTGAAGTGAACAGTTTTTGCTGAAAGACATAGCTCTGTTGGATGCCTTTATTTCTACCTTTGAATTATCTTCAACCTCCCTTGCTCAGACTTTTCAGGCCTCAAATTCTTCTTTTAATTTTAATTCAAGTGATAAAACTGACATTTTACACTTTAAAATGTATCACATGTTATATTTACCATCATAATTTAAAACTATATACACCTTTTCTTCCCTCCAGAAATCAGCCCTGAATTATGGTTCTTTTTTGGTTTCCTCCATGATGATTTGAGAATGCTGATTTGAAAGGGAGAATATAATATTAAAGATTTTGTATGGGCACACATGGGACAGTAAGACAACAGAATGATAATCTTATTCAAACTTATCAAAGTGTCAACAGAAACACGTTTTCTCAGATCAATTGTCATGTAATTCTGGCAAGATCCAGGTTGAATATGTGTGTGTGTGTGTGTGTGTGTGCACACGCGCACACACATATTAAGGCTGTTTCAGGCTTTATTCAATATCCCACACTGAACATTTCTTTCATGAAAATGACATACCCTTTGTAGGTGAAAGACAGATTCCTTTCTCATTTATTTAATCTCATAATATCTTATTTGTCTAATGGTAAGTCTTCATTCATGTCATTTGAGAGTGTCGGTTGTAGTGCAGAACCTCAGCTATCCGGTCACCTTAGCTTTTATCTAGAAAATAGGAAAATGATCAGGATATCTGTGACAATAATATATCATATGACACTTGATAGAGTATTAAGTCCAAAAGCAGTCAGAGATGTGCAGAGAAAGTAAGCCAATTCAATAAAAGGGGACAAAAAATTGCAATGACATAAATCCCCAAAGCAATTTTATAGTCAGTATGTTGTTTACACAGGAACCAGGGAACTGCCTGAAGTTGAGATGTTTTACTGAATCTCTAAACAGTATATGCCATTTTGGCTTTATTGCCAAGATGTTGCCCATGTATTAGTGGTGGAGTCAGAGGAATACAAGTAAGAAAAGGCCAGTCCTCGAAGAGGAAGACTGAAAGTGAATACGCATGTACACCTTAAAGCAGAGAAAGCTTTATCAAATGAGCTAGATCTGAAAAGGAAAATTTTTATTGTCGCATCTAACACATGGGTTTACCCCTCTTCATTTTGTTTATCTATAATTGTGCCTGACACATTACTAATGCATCATCTAAGCTACAAAAATATATGCTATTGAAGTCATCAAAGAAGCCTGTGTTAGGTCATTGTAGATTTTCCTTATATTCATCAAAAACCCAGCAAATCTTTTATAGAGTGCCTGTTATGTACTGAGATACAACAAAGAAGGAATCATACAGCTTTAAGTGAGAATTATCAATTGCTAATGATTCTTAATTGAATTTTAAGCACAGTCTTTTAATCGTATCAATCCACCTAATGATCTATCATCAAGTCTACATTGTCTTATCTATTCCAAAAAGTACAGTGAGCTGCTTTGTCTTGTCTAAATTCTGATGCATAGGGCTCTGCCTATAGGATTCCACTGAGATCACCACAGCGACAGAACAGGATACTTAGCCTACTTCAGCTCGCTACTTTCTTTGTTAATTACACTAAAGCCCTTACAACCTGTTACAGAATTTTGTCCGGCTTCAACCCTGATCCCCATTTTAGCAATTATCTTCCTTAAAATTAAAACAACAAAAATGAGTCTACTCTATGTCTTCTGAAATTTCTATAATTCAATGGAACTTCAGATTTACACATGTATTCATTTGTTTGTTTAGTTGACAGTGTTTTTACCTGGAAACTTGTCTTCTTTTAAATGACTTGACTGACTTTGCAATTTCCTTATCCATTTTGGATTTTTTAATATTCTTTTTTTTAATTGACTGGCTATCTTCTGAAGTCTAAAGATAGCTCTTCTAGCCCAATCTTTAAGAAAGGTAAAAAAGTAAGAGTTAATTTTGGGGTTGAGATTGAAATATTCTTCTAGCACTTACAGGCAGCAAGACATTTGCAAGCTGAACAAGATCTAAGTGCTTCTGTTCTGTTCCCTTGTTGTAAAATGGGGAAAATAATAGCACCTTACCCACAGAATTGTGATAAAATTTAAAATTGATTCTTGTAAAGTGCTCAAAATCATGACTGCAACATAGTAAACATTCAAAACTATTAGATAATTATTTTTCACGAAAAACATTAGGTGTTAAATGTATGTTGTTTCTCTGTAAACAATGTAAAATCAATTTTTATTGATATTATTATTTTCATACATGTTAGCTCATTTGAAGTTATAAATCAGTCAATAAGATCATATACATCTGGGCCACTGGTACATATTTAACTTTTATCATGCATAAAATTCTTAACTTGTTATACAGATTCCAGTACAATAAGGCATTTTAGATATCTGACTGCAAGAGAGACACTGAGCTTTGTGGTCACGAATGTAGTCTCCATGTGAGACTGATGGGCTCTACCACCTGCTAGCGGCTTGATCTTAGACAAGTACATTACTATTCAGGCTGAATTATGGGCATAGTTCCCTTTTTGAGTGTGGCACTTGAAGCCTTTTTAATCCCAAATGTTTTATTGCATTTACAGACTCAGGGGCAGGGGATAAGAATTCCATTCATTCTCCTTTAGATCTTTCTTTGTTTTTGAGGATAAGGAAGAAGAGCTTCACATCCCTGAGCTCTAGATATTGATGTGGTTTATGTGTCCTATGTAGTCTAATGTTTTCTGGTCTACCTAGAGGCTGCTCTCCACGTTCTCACCCTTCCCTACAGGAAAAGTATTCGATCAGTTATCTCCACCAGGATTCCTGCAGGGTTCGTCTGGTTGCAACCATCTTCTCTCTGGCCCAGGCTACAGCTAAGACTTAAGGGCAAGGTGGCCATATTCTAGTTGCTACAATGCAAGAGTCTGTTTATGTAGAACAAAAGCATACTCATAAGGTACAAAGAAACCTGCCATATTACCGTTGTTGGATATAGTAGAATGGGACTTTTATAAATACTTATTTCTGCAAATCCTACAGAACTGAGTTTTTAAAAGCGAAACACTATGAACTATAACACATAGGAAGAAGTAGAATAATCTAAAATATAGCTAAATGATTTGCCACAAAATATAAAACTGTGTAACTACCACTTAGGCGATGAAACAGAACGTGGCGAGGACTTGAAAAAGCCCCACTTTGTGTTCTCTTTGGACCACCACCCCTTCCTCTAAGCAAATTCTGCTCTTCTAACACTATAGTTTACTTCGATCTCTGTTAGTTTTAAAACACTGTATAAGCGGAATCACGTGTGTCGTATTCTTTTTAGTGTGTCTCCTTTCTTTGAGTATTGTTTCGTCGAGTATTATGATTATGTTTGAGATTCATCCATGTTGCAGCATGCAGCAAAATTGTATGCATTTTTATTGTGTAGTTTTGCATCATACAAATATAATACTACTTGTCTCTTCTATTAATTATATTTCTATAATATAAAACATTATCATAAGTATCTTAATTATAATATGTCCCATCTACTATTAATGTTCATTTTGTTTGTTTATATTAGGAATACGGGTGATACACACATTTCTTTACTTTACTTTTGGTACATGTGAAGACACATTTCTATATAGTATACCTGTAAGCATAAACATTGGTTCATAAAGCTGAATTTTTCTAAAGTAATTGTACTAATTCACAGAACCACTGGTATAGATGATGGTTCTGTTTTGCTTCGTATCTTCACTGATATGTGGTACTGTCAATTTATCTATGGTACTAGATAAGGACTGATATCTCATTTTAAACATAATTTTTCTTTTCTTTTCTTCTTATGAGGTGAAGCACTTCCTCCCAAGTTTATTGTACATATGTAGTTTTTCTTTTGTAGCATGCCTCTTCAACCCTAAAGCTTATTTTCCATCAGGTTTTCAGCCTTCTCTTTGTTGGTTTGTAGATATTCTTTCCATTCCAGACCTGTTACCTTTATTTGTTAAATGTAGTACATATATCTTCTTCCACAATGATTTGCTTTTACATTCTCCTCTTGGCTTTTTGTTTTTTTGTTTGCTTGTTTGTTTGAGACAGAGTCTCACTTTGTCGCCCAGGCTGGAATGCAGTGGCACCATCTCAGCTCACTGCAACCTCTGCCTCCTGGGTTCCAGAAATTCTCCTGCCTCAGCCTCCCAAGTAGCTGGAATTACAAGCACTGTACACCACACATGACTAATTTTTTTGTATTTTTAGTAGAGATGAGGTTTCACCATGTTGGCCAGGCTGGTCTTGAACTCCTGACCTCAAGTGATCCACCAGCCTTGGCCTTCCAAAGTACTGGGATGACAGGCATGAACCACCATACCTGGCCCCTCTTGGTTGTTTTTAATAAAGAGAAATTTTAATTTAAATTTTCTTAAATGCAGTAATTTTCTTTATGGTTAAATTATTTATGGTATGGTTGGAAATAATTTCCCTAAAAATTCTACAAATTCTTTCAAGGTCATGAAGTTATTCTTCTATATCATTTTCTAAAAGCTCTGTTTTACACTCACATTTATTTTTATAGTAGTTTATAAATAGTGTAGGACAGCAAATAGAATTTTCTATTGCCTAATCACAGTTTATTAGATATATGGATATTCAGTTGCCCTATCACAATTTATTGAAAAGTTTGTTATTCCCTGTTGCTCTTCAGGAGAAATGTTGTCACAGTTTACTTACTGCTCATGTAGGGCTGAATTTTCTTCCAGACTCAGCATTCTATTCCCTTCTTCTATTTTTCTCTATTTGTACCAATACTATCCAGTACTAAATGCTGTAGATATAGAGTAACTTGATACCTAATCGAACTCTTTCCACTTTGCTCTTCAAGATTATCTTGGCCTGATGGCATTTTTATACCACTTTCTAGAAACATCCCAATTTCACAGAGACAAACACTACCCACACCCTGTTAGAATAAGGATGAGTATCACATATAATTTCTGGATTAATTTTAAGAGAATCTAAATTTTATAATGGAAACTTTCCAATCCATAAACATGACCTAGTCTCCTATTTTTTGAGATTTTTAACTTCTTAATGCCATCCCAACCTCCACACCAGTTTTTGCCATAGAATCACCTGCTATTATAGTTCCTGGAAGATGATAAACATATTATCATAAATAAAATGGAACCCAATGTCTCTGTAAAGATACTATAATGAGAAAACTGAAAATGAGCGTGGCTTAATTGGCTTCCTAGTTCAAGAATATGTTCTTTTCTTGTTATAGCAAAATGCAGTTTAATTTAATAAATGGTGTCTTTGCCAGGAGGTGGCGAGTCAGTCTGGGACTCACATTATGTAATGAGCACTTACTATTTTTTGCTGGTCTTGACATGAAGAAACCTAACCCATCCATCCTAGCAATGCAAAACTGAGTTACACGACTTAACTATCCATTCAAAGGGGCTTATTGACCTAATAGCATTTATTAGTTGAAAAACAGACAGACAGAATTTCCTTGAGTCTTTCTTACTAGAGCTAGCAGAACTTCAATTAAAAAAAATGTAATTCTAGCTCAATAGGCTTTGCAAATTTTAATTTTGGCCATGTTTAAATTCTTTCTCTTTAACTTAAACTTTACAGTCTGTATCTCTGCTCTGGTTTGTAGTTGCATTTTCTCTGTGGAATCAGCTTTCTTCTCTGAAAAAACAGAAATATAATCTCATTTTATGAAGAATCCTATCTTCCTTAAGTGCATCCAAATAGTTTTTTTTTTCCTGTAATGCTATGAAACATACTCCAGTAAAGCTTAATGCAGGAAGTCATCATTTGCTCCCATGTTGCCTAATTTCACATGGCCTCTAGACACATTCAGATTCAGAATGTGAGATGGTAAAACTCTCTCTTCAAAAGATGAACCATAATTGAATTATCAACTTCAACCTCAAGGATGAATAAATAGAAATATGGAATCATTTTGTTTAGGTATTCCCTATTTTGCTTAAAATTTTACTTCATTATATTTTCCTTAGTTGACTTGTTCACATATTGATTTTCCCCTTTGAGCTCAAAGATATTTACTTGGGGATATGTGATGTTTTTTCATTTGAAATATATTAGATATAGACCAAAACCTTCATCAGGTAGCAAAATTAATACTCAAATAACATAATCAATAAACAATCATTCTCTTTTATTTATTTGCTGTGAAAATCTCACAGCCAACTTATTTGAGTAATAATTACTTGTTTCTAGATGAACAATCTCATCATGTTTGTCAGAGTTCACTTCTAATATTTTAATTGTATTTTATATCTATATATAAATGATAATCCCAGTACCAAAAAATGTAGATATAACTCCTGCCCTATATTCCATGGAGGCAACATTGGACAGGTAGTTTTTCTAATTCCACTTTCTGCATCTGGAGATAATAAACTTTAAGGAGTTATTTTGAAAATTAAATGATAAAGCCCATCAATATATATAATAACCTGAAAAGTTCTTTATCTAGATATATGTTATTTTTACTGAATTGAAATCTGGCCAGTGATCTTTATAAAACAGGCTTAATTTTCAAGAGCTTGTAGTCTTAAAGGTGAAATCAGACCTAACATTTTCAAGAATGTAATCCACAAATAAAAATTATAACGATAATAATAACAACCATCTGTTTCAATTTGGGATGTATCTGCTTGGGTACCCTACTCCTGGGTAGCCATTTTCATTTCTTTCTTCCCTAAATTTTTAACAGCATATGCTTAGGCCATAAGAGTGGTTTCTCAGAGACACTGAGCACAAACATGGTGTGCATATGAGTTTTTTTTTTTTTTTTTAATAAAGCAGTGTTATATTTGGATAGAGGAAAATAGGAACTAAAAGATATGGCTACCATCCTTATATTTTTGAGACCCAACTATTCTTTAGATATAATATATATCATTTTTAAACTTTAGGTGAGACACATAGAATTTTGTCCAAACTGAAATATATTATATTGCTTATTATAATTATATTACAATGTAATCATGTCATTACTGATTAGCTTACCTAAAATTACAGTCAATGTTTGAAAGGTTGTAGGAATTTCCAGCACTTTGGTTGGCATTATGTTTGCTAAGGCCTTAGATAACTTTAGATGTGCATGATTTTCCCAATAGACTGTTCAGTATTTCATTTTCCTTGAAACACAAACAAATATGCTGTCTGCGTGCCCGCCTGGATGGCCAGAATCCTCTGGGGAATGCACTGATTGTAACTAAAGGCAGACATTTAGCACATCCTCAGATGCTGGCAGGTCGCAGGCATAATAAGCAGTGGGATTTCCTGGTATGTAGCATGCCTCTGAAACTGAGAGGAAACATACATTTTATAATTTCTGAACCTTAGCAATATAGAACACTATATGTAAGGCTAGGCAATGTTTTGCACCACGCCATTTCGGAAGTGTTTCAGGCTATTCACATCCTATTCAGAGCACTGAAAAAGCTGGTGTGGAGATTAGGTGACAACCCCAGTGTTGAGGAAAAAGTAAATGAAGAGATGGTTTTAGCGGTATTTGCTTTCACCATTCCTGCCTCAGTGCCTGCCATAGACTGTACTTTAAGTAAGTATGTCTTCCTTGGATACCAAAGTGTCACTTCTATTTGATCACGTTCAGCATTGCAATTTCAGAATAATAGGCATAGCATAGTTTGTTTAATCAGAGCAAAGACATTGAAGGTGAAGTTGTTAGTACTATTTTACAAGTTATATTTATCCCCAGTGAAACATTCCTTGACTACACACAGGTGAGTTACTTGAAAAAGCAATTAATCTTGGGAAAATTCACTACTTAGATGCATATACTATGACTGGCAAAGGGATTTTGTTTTTTCATATAAATTTTATTATGTGTTTTGGCTTTGTGATAAAGATTATCTAGTGCCAAGAGTTATTTGAAGGTAAATGATGATAATTCAAAATGAGATTGCAGAGATATATCAGGATTTCATTACAAATTGAGCAATTTTTAAAAAATACTATTATGCTTAGATACTTTTCCAAGTCTTGCCTACTTTTGGAAAGAGGTACCACAAACCGCTAGATAATATGAGTAAAATATGTCGATGTTAGTACTGGAATGCTGAGGGATCAATTTTACACTAAATTTTTTATTTTGAAAATGGCCATGTAGTAATTGAAAGTAAAAGCATTTAATACTTGATATTGAGGAAATTTAATTCAATGTAAAAAGTATTGTAAAAGTTAATTTGCAATCCATTACATTATATTTTTGGGGTACACAAGAAAAACAGTTTGATGAAGGTGTATATTTTTTAAAAAAATCAGTTTGTTCTTCTTACAATAATGAGCATTTGAGAGAAGCATCTTAGATTCAGCAAAAGAAAATGTTAGTGAATTTGAAGGCATACTAAACTACTTGGAGGATGATCATCTTGAATTCACATGGTCTGCCTAATAATCAAATTATTTAAAAATATGTAAATATACATGCTCAAATTCAATTGCTTTTACTATACATGTGTGTGCAGCATTTCTAACATGTAGTCAACCTGATGTGAATTATGTTTGCCTTTCTCGTTTTTAGTTTTGACATCCGTTTTATATTTTTGTGCCATTTGGAATGTAGGTCAAAAATGTTTGCATCATAAAAGACATTAAATAACCTTCCAAAATGAATTGTAGACAATAAAAAGTAAGCCTTTTGTACGTGTCCATCTGCTGTTCTCCCTACAATTTCTAGCACTAACATGAGAGGCGGTAATTTTTCTTTTTGCTTCCTTTTGTTTACTTCTCTCTCTCTGAATGTTTTCTGAATACTTTGGAACAAATGACAAAAAAAAACTGATTTGGTTGCTCTGAAGGACGTACAGATAAGGATTACCTACATATACCTAAGGACACAGGCAGGGAAGGGTTATAAAAGAATGCTTCTGTACAGGAAGAACCAAGAGGTCTGTTAAATTGTATTACAAAAGCGTATTACTGTCATTATCTCCAGGATTCTGCGCAAGCGAAGATAATCCATTTTCACCTTGACTGCCAAGCAGAAATTTTATACTCTTGTCACCCAAAGGAATTAAAATATTATCTTTTTATGCCAAAACTCAGACCAGAACACAAAATTTCAAAACTGGGCAGGAGTCAATAAACTATAATGTCTTACGTGGAGAAAGAAATCCCACTGTGAGATGATAAGCAAAGCAGATGCCACCAACATTTTGTTGGCTATCGTGGAGGGAAAACCATTCTTTATAGTAACGTTACGAAGACTGGAAACATAAGGGCTACATTTGAATAAGCACATAAAAATCATGAAAATAGTAAGAACGTATGCAAAGAATTAAAGTACCAATTCAAATAGGCAGTATGCTATTTAAAGTAAACAAGAAACAAGACAGGAACGGAACACATAAAGTGAACAACCAAAAAACACTTTTAGGAATGACCAAATCAGACAATTCCACAGTACTGCAGGGGGGTGTCTTTTATTTCTAAAAAGGCAAAAACAGACCCTTTCTTTATTCAGTTGAAATGAGCTAAAATCTCTTCCCTACGCTAGCACTCTTCGCTGTTTGGAAGCTGAACCTATAGGGCAGATGGATGTAATCACAGTTGTTGTTTGTGTTGTTATTTAGGAAGAAAGAGTAAAGCATTTAAGAACATTCAAATGGAAGAGTAAGAAACCCTGAGGTACTTACCACAATTTAAAAGTTCTTCACATGTACCCCAAAACCTAAAATGCAATTAAAAAAAAAAGTAGCAGAAGAACATTACTTCACCTCACACCTATAACCCCAGCACTTTGAGAGGCGGAGGCGAGCAGATCACCTGAGGTCTGGCGTTTGATACCAGCCTGGCCGATATGACAAAAACCTGTCTCTAATAAAAATACAAAAATTAGCTGGGCATGGCGGTGCATGCCTGTAATCCCAGCTACCTGGGAGGCTGAGGCAGGAGAATCACTTGAATCTGGGAGGTGGAGGTTGCAGTGAGCAGAGATGGCACCACTGCACTCCAGCCTGTGAAACAGGGTGAGACTTTGTCTCAATGAAAGAAAAGTAAAGAAAAGAAAGAGAAAGAGAAAATTACTTTATCTGATATCATAGATAAGCACCTAGTATTTGCTCCAATCTGTAGGACATCAGAAATTTACCATCTGATCCAGATTTTTTTTTAGTATAAGGATGTTTGTTTTCTTCAATTAAAAATATTAGAGTTAAATTCTATATGCAGCAGTTTGAACCTAAACATAACATTTAACAAATTATAGGATGTCAGTATCTCAGATCCAGCAAGGTTAAACTGTACATTAGATGAATGCATTTAAAAATTTGTTTCAAACAGTTTAACTAGTTAATTCTTGATAATGGTGCACATCAAATCTGTATTTTGTTACTCTTTTTGCCTTAATCCAATTCCTTTCTTTCTTTGGTAATTAAACAACCATAAAAATAAAGAAATAACAGCTCTTTCACATTTACCGTGAACGATAAAGCAGTAAGTTGTGAATAGTCTTGATCCATATTGATGAAATGTTGCACTTCAGAATTCAGGCAGTACGACCACAAAACGAAAGAAGATTAAAATCACTAAATCTGATCTGTGCGAAGATTAAAAACAAGCCTCTTATAATCTCTCACTGTTGCCAGAAGTTGATTATAAAATTAAAAGATCCTTCTACCCCCTCACCAGGAGTTTTATGAAGTGTAAACCATGAGCATCACTAGAATTTTGAACAAGAAACTTGATAGTTTAGCTGAAGCTATTTTTCCTATAGAATATTTCTCAAGATTTCATCATTGTAAAAGCAGTTTTAACTTTATTTCCTCAAGGTGTTTATTCTTCTTATGCATTTAATAATGACACTATAGCTTTTCATGCAGAGAGTACTTATTTACAAAGTATATATGTCTCTATTCATACAATTAGAGTCATGGATTACAAGTTAATAGTAGATAGAATACAGTTACAAATGTATTAGTCCATTTTCATGCTGTTGATAAAGACATATGTGCGCCTGGATAATTTATAAAGATAAGGAGGTTTAATGTACTTAATTCCACATGGCTGGGGAGGCCTCACAATCATGGCGGAAGGCAAAAAGCACATCCATGGTGGCAGGCAAGAGAGAAGGAAAGCCACGTGAAAGGGGAAACCTCTTATAAAAACATCAGCTCTTATGAGACTTATTCACTACCACGAGAACACTGTGGAGGAAACTGCCCTCATGATTCAATTATCTCCCACCAGGTTCCTCCTGTAACACATGAGAATTATGGGAGCTAAAATTCAAAATAAAATTTGGATGCTTGCTTTTAATCTGGGCACACTGGCAGCTGATTAAGATTGTGCCCACCCAGATTGAGGGTGGGCCTGCCTTTCTTAGTCCGCTGACTCAAATGTTAATCTCTGTTGGCAACACACTCATGACACACCCAGGAACGATACTTTGCATCCTTCATTCCAATCAAGTTGACACTCAATATTAACCATCAACCAAGTTTAGCACAAATCCCCTTCATTTGCAAATCTGGAAAAAGAAAACTAAAGTCTGTTAAGGATTTCCCTCCCTGGCTTACAGGATTCCATCAAGAGGAATGAAGAGGGAGCTCAAGAAATTTCTTATATTTCACAAAACTGCAGCAGCCTTACGCTACTTTTGCCTTTTATTCATGTTTAAATTCGTTATGACTAGAAACTGAAAACTCACTCTGCTACCATAGAGTCTTTGCTTTGATTTCTCCTGTCCTTGTGCCTAGAGCCCGCTTGATTCTAGATTTCCTGTGGTTATGGCCCTCAGCTTCAGGTCCTTACACCAATGCCACATTTTTAGTGATGTCTTACATAGACATCATAGAAGGCACTATTATCCCTTCTCCTTTCAGTGTTCCTTATCCTTCTCTTATCCCTAATTTTTATGTATAGGATATATTGCTATTGACAAATATTTGTGAGATATGTATATACCTATATACAGATACATGTAACTTATTTGGTTATCCATATGTCCTTACTAGACTGTAAGCTCCAAGAAAGCAAAAACATTGCCTATTGTGTTCAATGATGTATCTCCTGTACCCAGGACAGTTCCTAGTCTATAATTAGTGATCAACAAATATTTGCTGGTTCTTCTGCATATGGATATTCAGTTTTTCCATTGAATGAATGAATGATTTGATAATACTGGAATATCTCCTGAGTTTATATCATTATTGGAAAGAAGATATTTATATGCCGCTAAATTAATTACTCTTAGCTGGTGGGGAAATGTATCCCCAAACTAGGAGCACTGTGTTTTCTCAAAGGAACTAAATGTAGCCTGAGAAATCTTTTTTGTAAAAAAAACTATAAAAGACCCACAAAGGCCTATACTTAGCATCTATTCCAAGACATGAAAGAAAATGTATTTTCTTTTCTAATTTTGTCACTTGGAGAAATACTCAGTCCAGTTATACCATAAAAAATAACATCACTGGGTTTGTGTATTATAAATATATAATATTTGTGGCTTTTATGATATATGTACAAACAATACACAGTAAGTATGATCTGTCTTTTCTGTTCTGAAAATAATGGCACAGTCTGAATCATCAGAAGTAAAATTGGAAAAATGTACCAAAATAATTCAAGTGGATAAATGATACCTAAATACATAGACATATATGTATATTTTTGACAGTGTTTGCTTCCTAAAACGATTTCTGCAAAAATGTGAGACTGCTTTCTAAATGAACTCTAGTTGGTTTATCTGGAAAAGTTGTGCTTCCGTAATAAGCAATTAGCACTCTCTAAGGCTAAGAAATTGTGTGTTTTAAAAAAGTAAATAAATATTGATTTCCATTTGGCCTGAAGAGTTTTGAAACTCCGCTTGTCTAGCACAAAAGTGCCTTGCTACTACTTTTGTCTGATACTAGGCTCTCAATTTTTCTCCTAATTCTGATTCATACCGAAGTAAACTCTTGATCTTGTATCAAATGTAGGGAAAACATTTCCCTTTAAATTACTTGCAAACAGAACTTCCTTGATCTACCGAGATCTTACAATCAAAGATGCTTGCAATTCTTAGTAAACTTTTCATTATTTCAGATTATGAAAATGAAGAGAGAGACACACACATTCATAAACATACACATACACAGATATAATAGAAGTATATTCTTTGCTTAATTTTGTGAGTTTCATAGCTTATAGACTTGGAGAATGATCAAGTTGGTTGATTTTTATAATCTACTGATTTGTTAATTAACTTTGTTTTATTCCACAATACATTTTTGTAAGATGATAGCATACATAGTTGTGAATGTTATGAATTCTGTTTTAAAAAAATATCTTAAATCACATTGCTTAATCAAGTATTAATAGTTGAGTTTGTCTTATTAAGGACTTTCTTGTGATCTTTAATATGATAAGTAAATTTGTATTGATGCTAGTCTGCAATTTTAAGCCATAAAAGTTCAGTCTACAATATGCTTGCATTTCATTCCAGGGAAAATATTAGCTGTTTTCACAGCTTACTCTCAGTATCCAGATATAACGGAATTTCTATTTATCAGCACACTGCATAATGGCCAGGCCAATATACACATTTTAAAGGGCAATAATCATTTAACATTGTACTATGCATTTGGTTCCATGTCATCACTTGCCTCTACTAATCATAATAGTCCAGGTATTGGCTGAAATCCCTACCACATTTTTCATTCCACCAGTTTTGGTTTTATGCATTTTGAAGTTCTGCTACTAGGTTCATACACATTTAGAATTGTTTTATGTTTTTGATGAATTTGCCCTTTTACTATTATGAAGAGTCTGTCTTTATCCCACATAATAATCCATATTTTGAAATATGCTTTGTCTGAAGAGCTACTCCAGCATCCTTATGATTAGTTTGTCACCAATATCAGTATTAGATTTATCTCTGTCTTTATATTTAAATTGTATGTCTTTTAATTAGTATATGGTTTGTTTATTTTAAAACACAATTTGTCAATGTTTGCTTTTTTAGAACTTTGAATCCATGAGCTTTTAGTGTAATTATTAATATATATAGCTGGATTTGAAATTACAGGTCTTATACTTGCTTTCCACTTTCTAATCTGTTCTGGTTTGTTCTTTTTCCCTTTTCCTTTTATTTACACTATTTGTTTATTATCTATACAATTTTTAAAATATGGTCTCTCAAGATTAAATAGGCACTGGCAGCGTACCCTAGTCTCCCTTTAGACCGTGTACCACTTCACATACGAGGCCTCCAAGCCTCTCTACTTCCATTTACACTTTACCCTCTGGGTTATTGTTCCCACAGCCTTTACTTCTACATATGTTATACATTCTATAATTCTCAACTATTAGTTTGCTTTAAACAGTAAAAGACTTATCAGAGAACATTGCGAATAAGAAGAAAATCTTTTATATTTACCTACAGATTAAACGTTTCTCATTTTTCATTCCTTTGTGAAGTTTAGCGTTTCCATCTGGTGTCATTTTTCTTCCCCACGAGGAAGTATCTCTTTATAGTTTTTTCGGTGCCATTTGTTGGCAGCAAATTCATCTAGTGTTTGTTTGACTAAAAGCAAAATTATATTTTTTAAAAATAATTTTGGCATCAATTTTTGCTGGATGTAGAATTCTATGTGACAATGTAGTTCCACTTTTCTTCTGGCTTAATTAAATGGTTTCTCAGCAAGAAGCCTGCAGTAATTATTTTCTCTGTTTTGTGTTTGCTAAACTTCTTGAATCTGTGAGTTGTTTTCATCAAATGTAGAAAGATTTTTGACATTACTTCTTGAAATTATTTTTCTACTCGTCTTTCTCCCTTTAAAACTTCCAGTTTCACATGTGTTGTAAAGTTTACTATTGTCTCACAGGTAGTTCACTTCATTTTTTCTGTCTTTTTTTCTCCATGTCCTTCAATTTGCATACTTTCTTTTGCTATGTCTTCAAATTCACTAATCTTTCCATCTCCTGTATCCAATATGCATTTAATACCATCTAGTGCATTATTTATATCATACATTTTACTTTCACCTGTAAAAGTTTTATCTGATTACTTTCCTGTACATTCCATTTCTTGCCTAATTATTTCATGGTTTCCTTTAACTACTTGAACAAATTTATAACAACTGTTTTATTTTATAACATTACCTCTGTTGTTTCTGGATATGCTTCTACTATGTAACATTTCTCCTGGCTAACAGTTCACTTTTTTTTTTCTTCTTGGCATGTATAATAACTCTTTATTTGATGTTCATCATTGATTTCTTATCAGCCGAATGCTGGATTGTCATGTGTGTGTGTATGTGTGTGTGTGTGTGTGTGTGTGTGTTTCAATGTAAGATAGATTTTGTCTGAGTAACCAGTTTAGTTGCTTGGTGATCAGCTTTTTTTCCAGAGCTTATTTTCAAGCTTGTTTTGTGTGGGTATTCAGCCTTTGTTCTAAAGCTAGTCTAGTTCTACAGCAAAGGTGACAATGTCTAGGGTATCTACTAAATATTCAGTGAGAACTCTCCTCTCTGGCAGGTCAAATGTAAAATAATTGCCCAGTTTACACCCTCTTCCCTCAATCTTTCCTGCTCAGGTAGGTAGAGTTTTATTTTACAAATATGCAGCTTAATATTCAGCAACAAAGTCTAAGGGAACCCAGGACGGATTTCTAGGGGCTTTTCTCCTTGTAGCTTTCCACTCTAATTTTTCTCTGCAAAGCCCAGCCATCTCTACCTCCCCATGAGGTACATAGCTCTTTATTATATTTGTCTTCAACAGTTTTGCATGTGTGTGAATATGTATCAACACAAAATACCTCAACATACTCTCTCAATATATGTAAATATAACTCTATATGTGTGACTATGTAGATAGTGAACACAGTCTAATCTAAGCAAAGATCAATCATTAGAAGACAGAGTATGTGCAAAATATTACATCGTGTCTAGAACATGATAGGATTCATTAAGGAGTAGTTCCTTTGTTCTCTTCTCCTTTCCCTCCTCTATTTCATAGACTAATTGGTCCATAAGTATAAATATATACTAGCATGCGATCATCATTTGCAGCTGTTAACATGTTAAAAAATTCAAAACAAAACATGCAATGTGTTATCCATGTGAAATATTAAACTTTCTTGGTCTGAAAAGTAAAAGTCACAGGACTCCCCCTTCCCGATAAATATGATAGAACATAAATACTCTGTCATGTTTCCCAAGGAGATCTGAACTTTGCAAAATATTGAATTTTGATTTATATTTTTAAGCCTTGTGAGCTTGTGATTCATTAACAGCCATCTTTGTCCCGGTCTGCCTCTGGGCACTGATGATGCTGCCAGTGTGGGAGCAGTGGGAGGTGATATAATAACGTGGCATCCTCTTATGGGGTATTACAGTGGAATTATAAAGCAACTATTGAACTCAGTTTTGGAAGACTTTTCCTTATCTTAACATTTTCAAAGTCAATTAAACCTTTAAGAAATCATTTATATATAAAGTGCTAGTTTGGAATCTTCAGTGAATAAAATAATAAAACGCTTATCAGTATATTACTATCTTTAATTAATCTACCCAATTTCACAAACTGAGTAGACACTGACAAATCTAGAATCTTCACCACAATTAATTGCTTTAATGTTCACAGGTCAGTGCTCACATTGATAATGATTTTTAAAAGTCAGACTTACAAAAAATAATTTATTTCCAATAGCCTAAATCTTCTTTTCTCAACTGGAATGGGGAAGGTTTGAAGAGATTCTATGGGGATGGCTTGGAGGTGACCCTGTCACAGTTGGCTAATTCAATGTAGAACTTCTAGAAAATAATAAGAGATAAATTAATAGTATATAGAAGCTCTAATAACGTAGACCCAGGAAGTTTAGGCAAATGTATTTTATTAACGAAATTATGTTTTTATTTGTCTTATAAGGTCATTTCAGTAATACATTTCATTTTTCCACATCCTCATTTGGCATTGCTTTTTAATAGCTTGATTTGAAAGAGATTTAAGCTTTTTTCATTTCCTTTTTGCCTTTTCTCTACCTATTTGCTATAAATACATAGGAACTTAAACTATCAAAACATGCTAATTTTTTTAAATTATAAAATAAACACTTATAAAGAGAAACATTTTTGATCTCTTCTTGTTACTTTCAACTTAAGTTGTTTCTCATGCTAATTTTTTTTTAAAAATAATTTCTTCTTGCATATTTGGATGCCAGAGAAAATCACAAGTATTTGTAAAACAAAAGTCATTTGAATGAAAGAACATAGCACTTTTATGGATGGTGTGAGAAAGTCAAATAAGTGCCACTTAATTGAAGTAAATTATAATCGGTATTCATCTTTATTTTATGTAGACATAAAGTTAAAAAATTAAAAGTTGGGGTTGTTTTGTCTGATACTGGATCACTGGATTTCAATCTATGAATTGATCATAGGGCAATAATACTTACAATATCTGTTTCTACATAAATGTTATCAATTACAAATTTATATTTTATTACAAAATAACTTTCAAACAAGAATTAAGAATATCTGATGCAAGATTTTTCTTGGCACTTTTATCAGACTCATGATGAGGGTGAACATTTACTTGACTTGCTGTGCTCACCTCTTGCTGGAGGGAGCATGCAAGTGAGTGAGTGAAGGACTCACAGCCGGACCAGGCACAAGTGAGTGTCGGACCTGGCCAGCCACTCCAGGTGCCAACACAGGAGCAAGCTCTGTGTGGGGCCCACAGCCAGAGCAGGCAGGGTTACCTGCAACCCCGAAGCCCCAGAGGGCATGTTGTATGCTGTCTTAGCTCTGCCCCCTGCACACAGCTGTGTGTTATCAGCTTAGTTGCCTCATTGCATGGGGCAGCTGCCCTCTGCCAGCAAGAGCAAAGGGCCAGTGTGACAGCCTTTTTTGGATACCCACACTTGGTGGCTCTCAAACTTTTGTCCAGCATCCAAAAAGAATGAGGTTGATCGATTGCTTGAAGGATGGTGAAAGCAAAAAATTTTACTTAGCAATGGAAATGGCTCTCAGTGGAGAGGGGAGCGGGAAAGTATATGGGATTGGCAGGTAATCTTCCCCTGAAGTCTGGAGGGTTGATTTGTAAAGTCAAACCATCTTTTCTGAGAAGTCCAGCTGTCTCTTCAGTCAAGCCGCCTCTCTCTCCTCTTCTGACTGAGTCTGGGGTCTTTATAGGCACAAGATGGGGAAGGTGGGGTGGGCCCTAAATAGTTTTGGAAAAGACAATATTTGATTGGCTAGAAGGCATTATTCAAAAGGAACCAACTGGGAGAGAGTGGGCAAACAGGAATAGACATTCTCACTTTGGGCCATGGATGTCAGGCTACTTTGGCTTAAAGGTAGGGTTTCACCGGGGACCTGCTCCTGTCTGCATAGAATTTTTCTGCCTGCTGCCTCCGTCATTACTAGTATTAAATTCCCTTTTTTCCCACCAATAACGTACCCAACTAGATATATTTCAAGCCATATAATTATCAAACTTTTATTCAAATATTTCTGTGATTTTAATTTTAACATGAAACATTTTTATTATATTGTAATTATTTTTCATGAGTTCAGAGAAGCATATAAATTGTCATACAAAACTTCATAAATCAAAATTAAAACATATATATTTATTATTTCCCCAAACAGATATTGCCACCGTTTGCCGTCAATTTAACTAAGAGATCATAGATATAGTGAAATCATGTCTCTGTAAAAATCATGTTTATTTTTTAAGATTCAGCCAAAAAGTTGAGACTTCTAGGACAATTAAGCTTATTTAAGCATCAAATGCATTTTCATACTTTAATCATTTTTATAGATAGTGGATTGCAAGTGCCATGAGGACAGAACACTTTCTAACTTGCCTTGATCTACTTAGCTCCTGGTATAGTAACTGACACTTAGGGACTGACACTTAGGGAGTGCTCATTATGCAGGGCCACATGATATAATGCTGACTACAGACACAAAAGTCAAAATTTAGCTGGGCAGAATAATCACCATGAAAAAAATCTCTTTTTTTTGCTTGATGTGCTGATGTTTTCAGATAATCCTGATGTTCTGACTTGAATGGCTGAATTGGCTGGGCTTTCATTGTGTTTCTTTTGATGATATTAACTCTTCAGCCTGCCCATGCTGTTGGTGGTGGTTATGTTAGCCCCAAAACCAAACAGCATCCTCCTTACAATGTGAATGGAATTTCTTCTGGTATAATTCAGAAAAACATAAGGCATGCTTTGATAATGAAAGGTTAATCAGTTATATTATTTTACCCTCATATCTCTAATGGATTCTACTGCTTGAGATTGGAAAGATTTTGTTTTTGTTTTACTTTGTTTTTTGCTGTTTAATATGTTCCTGATCCATTCTGGAGTCTCTAATGTTACCATATTAATTTTTCTACAGTGTGTTATGTTACAATATGAACACGCAAACAACTTTTCATGTTGACCACAAACGTGACTTATTCTAGTATAATAAATACATTATTGACTCAATTTGTTGGTGATGTCTTGAATATTTTCTTTTCCTGACGTCATCTCTAATATACTTGCACTGTTATATTAAAATAATGCACTCACATCTATGCATTAGAAAAAGATGATTTTGATTTGACAAAAAGAGTGTGCTTAGAAACTGAATAGTCTTAGCAAATATGGGAATGCCTTGATTCTTAGAAATGGAAGAGTTTTGACGGCTACTTTGAGTGACGAAGTTGATGTGTATGTTTGGGCAGGTGTTCTAGTGTCAGTCACAGGGAGGTTTCTTATTCATCTCACTTTGGAACCCTTGAGAGGCATCTAGTAAGTACATTAAACCAGTGATTCTGAACTTGGGAAAAACTGTGCCCCACAAGCAAGTACTTTCCAAAGTCTGCAGACATTTTTTGGTTGTTTCCTTGGGTTGAGAGTTGATACTGATATCTAGAAGTAGAGGCCAAGGATATGTTAAGCATCTTATAATACACAGGACAGATCAGCACAACAAAGAATTAGCCCCAAAATATCAGTAGTGACTGAGGCTATTTAGAAACCATGTCTTAGATTGAGAAAACACTGAACACCAGTGATATGGTTCTAAATGTCTAGGGTAATAATTCTTTTTCTGTAAAATCCCCTTTTACAGTTACACATTTTAGAGGACCATTTTACTCACTAAATATATTGATTGTGGTCAAATGAAGCAAGCGATTGCACATCTTCCACCCAGGTCCCTCTTCCTCTACAAAAGGAAAACCACATAAAAGTAAATAAATTGAAAATCAAATGAGCATATTGTAGATATATTTTTATCTAACTACATGGTGTTTACTGTTTTTATTTGTTTTTGAGATGTAGTAAAACACGAAGAGGTCAAGTTATTACTGTAAGTCACAAATTAGTAGAATTCAAACAAGAGCTTATATTTTGTGCCCAGTAAGCTTTTTAGTTCTGTAGGTGGAATAACTTTTTCATGTGGCAGACTTTCAGGTGCTTAATTATCTCAATCTCCGTATATCCCACATATCTTATACAAACTAAGATTCAGTTATGTAAATATTGCAATTATTGTTGCAACCAATGCCAAAAAAAAAATAAATGAACAAATAAAGTCATTTTGGGGCGTGAAATATACCTCACTGAGCATCTCTTTTATTTATTTATTTTTAAAGGCTTACATAAAAATAGCTTATATATTGTCTATATAACAATCTACTGCTTCTGGTGATGGGCACATTTCTTCATGCAGTCATTCTGCAGTGCAGAGAAATAAGTGGAAAAGACATGATCACTTATAAAGTGTTTGTTCTGTTACACATCACTTCTATTTACCTCTGCAGTGGTAATAATTAGTACTTGACCACATTTAGAAAAGAATTGGGTCAAGAAAGTGGTTACTGGGAGAGCAGTTTACACCTTTCAATGTCAAATGCACGCTGTGGAACTTGGAGTACAGACTTTTGATGGAAAGGGTAACAGAGGAAAAAAAAAATTTGCTTTCCATACCATGGAATTTATAATGAAATGTTTACCATTTATTCTGTATTTCTAATATGTCAGACATAATGTTATATGTGTTTCTCATATATTATTTATACACTGTTTTATCAAATAGGAATCACTGTCTTTATTCTGCATGAAACAAATTAGAAGCTTTTTGGAATGAATCATCTTATCTAAAGACTCACAGTTAGGTGATAGTAATGTTGAGATTTGCCATGTTCTAATGACCCTGTAATTGTTATAAGCCAAAATTTTGGGTGGATGACCTATGATTCAACTTCTGATTATAATTTTTATTTTCTTTCTTCTGATTTTATGTACTTGATTCTATATACATTTATGCACCTTTCTGTCCTTAATGTATTAGTGTCAATATACACCTAAGCTTTTAAACTGTGAATCAACATAGGCTGTTTGAATGTGGTCTCATATTTAAGTGTTATTTTGATAATCATTTTAACTAAAATCCTGTAAAATAGAAAATATTTTCTTCCTTTCTTTCCTTTCTTTGTTTCTTTTTTTCCTTTTCTTTTTTTTTTTTGAGACAGAGTCTTGCCCTGTCACCCAATCAGACTGGAGAGCAGTGGTGCAATCTTGGCTCATTGCAACCTCCATCTCCTGGGTTCAAGCAATTCTTGTGCTTCAGCCTCCCAAGTAGCTGGGATTACAGATCTGTGCCACCACATCCAGCTAATCTTTGTATTTTTAGTAGAGACAGGGTTTCACCATGTTGGCCAGGCTGGTCTCGAACTCCTGACCTCAGATGATCTGCCTGCCTCGGCCTCAAAAGGTACTGGGATTATAGGCATGAGCCACTGCATCCGACCTATTTTCTTGTTTTCTTTAGAATAGCTTGAACAGTAAGTCAGTAGAAATACATTGCAATTGCAGTGAAAAACATGGCAACTAGTTAGTTCTTTAAAAGTGTATTACCATTGTATTAATATTTTAAAGTTACTTCACCATTTAAGCCTGAGTTTTCCCATCTGTTAGTAGAAATAATGCTGACCTCACCAAGCAAAAAGTTATAACATTTATATTTATGAAGTGCCTATAAAGTACAAATATTAGACAAACATTCTCTGAGGACTGGTTCAACTATCTATTAGCCCTAGGATC
Organism: Cebus imitator; assembly: GCF_001604975.1. Taxonomy (NCBI): domain Eukaryota; kingdom Metazoa; phylum Chordata; class Mammalia; order Primates; family Cebidae; genus Cebus; species Cebus imitator. The sequence goes on from NW_016107473.1 coordinate 927,104, forward strand.
CTTAAACTTTCCTAGCCTTAACTTCCTCATCTGTGAAGTTCATAAGATCGCCATTACGATAAAACGGCTTAATAAATAGATTAATGTCATGTGTAACATAAGGTTAGCATTTAATATATATTAGCATTCGTATATGTATAAAAAGACATTCTTCTGAATTACATAATACCTTTTATGTGACTATTACAATGCCTAGTATTCAAAAATAATGGTTGATTATGGTTAGATTCGTCATGTCTCAACAAAATCTTTAATAAGCATCAGGTACTTGAAGAGATCATCTTATTTTAGTTTCCCCATGTTACATAAGTACAACTAAGGTAATGATACAGCCAATTCAATTCAAAAAAAAAAAAAAAAAAAAAGAAAAAAAAAAAAAAAAAAAAAAAAAAAAAAAAAGCTAGCAAAATAAGCAAGCAAACCTAAAAGATTTGACTTGTTGGTATAAAAAGTATAAAAGAAATTGAGCTTTTTGCTTGGTTGTAGTTTTTCCAAAAAATGTATTTGGTTAATTTCCTCTAAGTTGGCAAAGTTATGTGTATAGAGTGGTTCACAGTATTCATTTGCTACCATTTAATATTTGTAGGATATGTGTTATCCTCTGTTCCATTTGTGATAATGTTAATATATGTCATCTCTAGGTTTTCCTTATCAGTCTTGCTAGAGGTGTGTCAATTTGGTTGGTCTTTTTAAAAAGCAGCTGTTTGTTTCACTTATCTTCACTTGTTTTTGATTTCTACTCTTATTGTAATTTCCCTTGCTCTGCTTGTCTTGGGTTCATTTTTCTCTTCTTTAACTGGGTTCTTGAGATGAAATATCAGCTTATTATTTGATACTTTTCTTTTGTAATGTAAGAATTTAGTGCTATAAGTTTACCGCTTAGTACTGTTTTGGCTGCATCCTACCCATTTTGATATATTTTCATTTTTATTCCACTCAATGCATTTTAAAATTTTCCCTTGAAGCTTCCTTATTAACACAGGTTTATTTAGAAGTTAGTTGATTGGGTTTTAGATTTTTGGATATATTCCTGTTATATTTCTGCTATTGATTTTTAGTTGATTGTATTGTGGCTAGAGAAGACAATGTGTATAAATTCAATCATTTTTAAAGAAATTGTGAGGTTAGTTTTATACTCCAGGATGTGATGTTTCTTGGAATGTGTAGCAGGAGGACTTCAAAAGATAGTTTATCCTAAAGTTGTTGGGTGGTAATCTCTAAATGTCTTTTAGTTCCTGCTGGTTGATGGTGGTGTTGCATTTTTCAGTATTTTTACTGATTTTCTGCCTAGTTGTACTATCAATTGGTGAGAGAGGGGCGATGAAGCCTACAATTATAATGATGAATTTTTCCTTCAGTTCTATAAGTTTTAGTTTGACATATTTGTAGCTCCATTATTTGGCACAGCCACTTAAGATAGCTATCATTTTGGCTGTTTGAACTTTCATCATTATATAATATTCTTCTCTGTCCCTTTTAAATTGCTTTCATCAGATGTCTATTTATATATGATATCTGATACAAATATAGCCACTATTGACTTCTTATTAATGTCATGGTGTATATTTTCCCATCTTTTTACTTTCAGCCTACTTACAGTGTGATACTTGCAGTGTCTTCCTTTTTACAACACGTAGTGGAGTCATGTTATTTTTCCTGTTTGTCAATCTTTGTTTTCTAATGAGTACATTTTGACTATGTATATTTAATCTAGTTTTTGATATATTAAGACTGCTATCACATTTTTGGCTTTATCTTCATTTCCTCCTTTGTTTTTTTCTGTTTTATTTTTCCTGTCTTCTTGTTAGTTACTTGAACATTTTTTAGAGTTCATTTTTTTCTAGATTGTTTTTAAATGTATTTGTATAACTTCATTAGTTGCTCCTGTAGCTATTACATATATATAACTTGTCACAGTAAATTGGTATTGCTATTTCACCATGTCAAGTAAAGTGTTGACAGCTTGCCTCCATTCATGTCTGTTTATCCTCCCTTTTAAAATAATGTAATTGTCTTTAATATTTCCATTCTATTTATTTCAGTCCAACTCACAACTTTATAATGAGTCAATAACATAGCTTATTGACTCAAAGTATCATCATTTTGTTTTAACAAGAAAACATAGTTTTGATTTAAAAAATTGTTCAATGGAGAAAACTTGATAGAAGGAAAATCTTTTATTTACTCATATTATTATACTTTCTGTTGTTTTTCTTCTTGATATCCCTTGATTCCTTCTTTTATCATTTATATTTTAAGATTAAATTCTCTATAAATTCTTTTAGGTTTTCATCATCTGAAAATATCTTAACTTCTCTGATTTTCCTGAAGGATATTTGTGCTGAGTATAGACCTTTGGGATAACAATTTTGTTTTATTTGTCTCTCTCTCACACATGTAAAAAAATATTATATATTTATTTACAGCCTCCAGGGTTTCTAATGAGATAACTACTTTCATTCAATTGTTTTTTTCTTTTTGGGAAAGTGCCTTTACACTCTTGCTGCTTTCATGATTTTTTTCTTTGTCTTCAGTTTTTAGTAATTTGATGATAAAATTTCATGACATGGATGGCTTTGGGTTTCTTCTGTTGGGTGTTCACTCAGCTTCTTGAGTCTATAATTTTATGTACTTTGCCAAATTTGTGACATTTTTAGCCACAATTATGTGAATATTTTTTCAACCCTGATCTTTCTCTTCTACTTTCCCTATGATGACAAGAACGTTACATCTTTTGTTTTAGTCCTAAAGGTCCCTTAGTTGGTGCTCATTGTATATGTATTTCTGTTTGTTTGTTTTTTTTTCTTCATACTGTTATTTGAGACTGGGTAATTTATAAACAAAAAAGGTTTAATCGAATCACAGTTCTGCATGGCTGGGGAAGCCTTGGGGAATTTACAATCATGGCAAAATGAGAAGCAGGCACATCTTACATGGTGACATGTGAGAGGAGAGCAGGAGAAACTGCCACTTATAAAACTATCAGATCTCAAAGCACAAGAACCTCATGGGGGAAACCACCCCCATGAACCAATCACATCTCACCAGGTCCCTTCCTTGATATGTGGGGATTACAGTAGTCTTAACTGATTTCAGCATTAACTCAAAAGTTCAAGTTCAAATTCTCATCTGAGAGAAGGCAAGTCCCTTCTGCCTAGAGCCTGTAAAATCAAAAGAAAGTTAGTTACTTCCACAATACAACATGGATATAGGGATTGGATAATTATTCCCGTTTCAAATGGGAAAAAATTGCCCAAAACAAAGGGGCTACAGGACCTATGCAAGTTTGAAATCCAGCAGGGCAGTCATTAAATCTTACAGGTCTGAAAGGATGTCTTTTGACTCCTTGTCTGACATCCAGGGTGTGATGATGCAACAGGCGGGCTCCCACAGCCTTGGAAAGTTTCTTCACTGGCTGGTGTTGAGGTGTACAGTGTAAAGCTGTCAGTGGATCTACCATTCTGAGTCTGGAGGACAATGGCCCTCCTTTCACAGCTCCACCAGGCAGTGCCCCAGTGGGGACTCTGTGTGGGGGCTCCATCCCCACATTTTCCTTCTACACTGCTCTAGCCCAGGTTCTCTGTGAGGGGTTCCATCCCTGTAGCAGACTTTTGCTTGGACATCCAGGCACTTTCATACATGCTCTACAATCTAGGTGGAGGTTCCCAAAGCTTAATTCTTGTCTTCTGTGCACCCACAAGCCCAACACCATGTGGAAGCTGCTAAGGCTTGCACCGTCTGAAGCAATGACCTGAGCTGTACCTTGCCCCCTTTTAGCCACAGCTGAAGGTGGATGTTGGGGCTCAGGGGTTCAGAAGAGCCCTCAACTCCCCTGAGAGGATGTTTCTTCAAGGTTCTTGGTCTCCCACTCTCTCAAGAGTGAGAGAAGGGACCACGGCAGGTGTGCTCATAAAGTAAATTCTGGAACCCAAACAGAGTTTGCAGAAAGTGATTTATTTAGATGGAGAAAGAGGAAAAAAAGAGAGGAAGAGAGAAAGCTTTCATGAGAGAGAGTGTGTGTGGAAGGGAATCCAAACATGGAGTCCAAAGGGGTGTGTAAGAAGAGGACTTTTAACCTGGGAGGAACCCCCATCTTCTCTAAGACCCCTGGCCAATGAAAGGAGTTCCTTAGAACTTCCGTCGGAGTTATTGACTTTTGATTCTTCCCGTGCCTGTAAAAATCAAAATAGAGACTGTTAAATTTCCTGGATGGATAAAGATGGGAGGGGGGCATGGTGCTGGGAAGTTCTTACCCTTAAAACTATACCCCTTGTGGACCCAGAAAAAGAACACCTTCCCTCATGGAGAAGCTGGAATACAGGCCACCATGTTCTGAGGCTGCACAGGGCAGCAGGGCTCCAGGCCTGGCTCATAAAACCATTTTCTCTACGAGGCCTCTGGGTCTAAGATGGGAAGGTCTGCCTTGAAGATCTCTGAAATGTGTTGGAGACATTTTCCCCATTGTCTTGGTGATTAACATTTGGCTCCTTATTACTTACACAAATTTCTACAGGCTTGATTTTCACCCCAGAAAATGGGTTTTTCTTTTTTACTGCATGGTCAGGCTGCAAATTTTCCAAACTTTTATGCTCTACTCCCCTTTTGAACATAAGTTCCAGTTTCAGATAATCTCTCTCAAGTTGAAAGTTCCACATATCACTAGGGTAAGGGCAAAATGTTGCCAGTCTCTTTGCTAAAGCGTACTAAGAGTGACCTTTACTCTAGTTCCCAGTAAATTTCTTATCTCCATCTGAAACCACCTCAGCTTGGACTTCATTGTCCATATCACTATCAACATTTTGGTCAAAACCATTCAACAAGACTCTAAGAAGTTCCAAACTTCCCCACATCTTCCTGTCTTCTGAGCCCTCCAAACTCTTCCAATTTTTATCTGTTACCCAGTTCCAAAGTTGCCTCCGCACTTTCAGGCTGTCTTTATAGCAGTACCCCACTCTACTGGTTCTAATTCTTTGTATTAGTCTGTTTTCACACTGCTATAAAGATACTACTTGAGACTGGATTTAAACCTCTTTTATAAACAAAAGAAGTTTAACTGACTCATATTACCACATGGCTGGGAACGCCTCAGGAAACTTACAACCATGGTGGAAGGGGAAGTAGGCACATCTTACATGGTGGCAGGCAAGAGAGGAGAGCAGGTGGAAACCGCCTCTTATAAAACCATCAGATCTCATGAGAACTCACTGTCATGAGAACAGCATGAAGGAAGCTACCACCGCACTGCATGATCCCATCACCTTCCACCACGTTCCTTCCTCAGCATGTGGGGATTACAGTTTAAGTTGAGAACTGGGTGGGGACACAGAGCCAAACCATATCAGTATTTTTGATTTTTCTATTTGCTGTTTAGATCATGTAATTTTTGTTGTTCTTCCTAAGGTCCTAATACTTTCTTCTGTTGTTTTCACTCTGCTTTGAAAGCATCCACACTGAGATTTTATTGGTTACTGTATTTTGCAGTTCTATAATTCCCCTTTAATTCCTTTTTATATTCTATTTTTTGACCTAGAATTTCTATTTTTCATTTTCTTCAGGCCATTTAATAATTGCTCATGAGCATGCTAATGTAAGCATGGTTACTTTGAAGTCTTATTAGATATTTTAACATTCTTATTATCGCTGTGTTAGCCTCTGTTATTTTTTTTCTCATTCACATTGAGATTTTTCTGTATCTTGATACTATAAGTGACTTCCAATTGAAACGTGGACATTTTGAGTGTTGCGTATTATCTAATTTAGTGACCTTTTTTAGTGGATCTCCTTTGAAACCACTTTTTCAGGAGTAGTAAGATGCTCCCTCATTAAGGCAAAGTGGTGGTGTAAATACAGATTCTTTTTCAAACTTCATTGTCTCTTGATGTGACAGGGACTTTTTTTTTCTAAATAAGGATGATAAGGATGAGAGTTCTGGGTCTTACTAGGTCTCCACTAATATCATCGTGGCTGGGAAGAGTAAGAATGCTTTGTTACTATTTCCCAATGATGTTATGGGGAGTTGAGTGGCCTCATTACCTCTGGACACTGGTGAAAGTCCTGTCTCCACTAAATTTCTTCTGACAAGACTTCAGCAGAGAGGGGCACAATGGCCTGCTGATGCTGGGTGGTGATGGAAGTCTGTACACCAACCCATGAGGTATCCTCTTAACACTGTGGTGGGGTGATGGAGTTGGGGGTTGTGGTGGAGGGGATCTTTACCCTTTAGTAGGAATGAAGATTGGTTTTCCACTCAGCATCCTCAGATACCAAGGGTGCTGGGCTGGTGTCTGAAACAACTCTTTACAACCTGGTAAGAGTTGAGATCTAGGACCTCCACTGACTTTTTCTCGTGAAGTGTTATTGTTTAATATTTTCTATTTTGGTAGGCTGATCCTTTTCTGGTCCCTAGGTAGAGAGAGCTGGCTTTTTTTCTGCCTACACTCATTGGCCATCCTGGGTGTCTGGCTTTTCCAGCATTCGGTCTGGGATAAGTGACGCAAAAACAAAATCCAAATAACTAACTGCCAGGTCATCCTTCGTGCCACAATGTCCTTTGCCAGGCTATAATTTCTTCAGCCTTCAGGGTTGTTTTTCTTTTTGTTTTATACATAAAGTCCCCAGCTTTCTGAGAGCTGGTCATTCAATTCACATTTTTAAACTTTCAAATAATGTTATAAGATGTTAAACTTCAATATTAAAAAGAAAATTTGTATAAAAATATGATTTAGTAGATGGCATATAATCAGTGCACAATGCCTTTTAGGGATCACAAGACCCACATGTGTCTATACACATGCACAAGTACACAGAAAAAATTTCACAAAAACCTGGGCTTTTAGCGGGTGAGGGCTTTTTACTTACAGAACTGGTATATGGAGCAAGATCTCAGAATTGCTAATGAAATGCAACCCCAGTGCTACAGCTCCTTGAGAATCACATACATGCCTAGCAAAGGATTTTTGCTAGGCATTTTTTTTTTACAATAAATAAATCTTTTTAACGTTGTTTCAGAATCCAGTTAGTATATGCCTTGGATTCCATACTATCCTCAGATCATATGAAAATATTTTTATATGTGTATGTTTAAAAGAAGGGTTCACCTAAAAAGTTTAATTTAACGGCTTTATGTAGATATGAACAGAGTTTTAGGGAGTTAGACTATATAAGGAAGAGGAAAGTAAGAGGAAATCTAATGTTATTCCACCACCTAGGACAGAAACAAAAAGTAACCTGCTTGTTTTTTATCCAACATTTGTGTTTCAATCATATTTTAAAAAAGAAATACAACACAGGATAACCAAATTCAACTATTTTATGTTTCTAATCATCTTTAATCTCTGGGGTGGTGGGGGAGCAGTTCAGGTCATTATATATTTCAGTGAAGTCTAAGAAAAAAAGCACAAATTCTGAAGAATTCAAAAGATGTCATTAAAAATACATAACTAGAAATCAAGATTTTCAAGTTCTTCAGCATTTTTAATATGTCCTTTTTGCTATGATATGGGTTTTAATAATTAGTTATAATCATAAATAATTACTAAGAATTCAGAATATTTTCAACAGTATATGCCAATAAATATAAAAGTATATTTCTAAAACAAAATCATTTTTATGAAAATAATTTCTTGCTTGAAACCCAATACCAAACCTAAAGAATGCAGAGCAAGCCTTGATACTTAAAATGACGAATATGGTCAAGGCACACTAATCGTTTCATTAGAATTTTTCTAAATATTGTTAGATGCTTTGGTACTTAATCAGTAAGGAAATATTGGTGTATGTTCAATTTTGTTTCTCCTGAAAGAGAATTAAGAAATACATTACATTGGAAACATTAATTTTACTAAAATATACATATATGCTAATAAAATCAAGTGCCTTTTTAAGGACACTTGTTATTTATTATTGCCTCATACTCTCCAATTAATATTTCCCTCAAGCTATTATCTACACATATTCTCTCTCTATCTTGTAACTTGATATACATAAGTATACATAAGTATATAACAATACTTATAAATATTCATATTTTTAATGTTTTACTATTATCTCTGTCAAGAAAATTCCAGTAATATTAGTCTTTAATCTAAATGACACAGTTTATGTATGTGATTGTAACAGATTATTGCATATTGCATAGGTGTACGTGCATGTATATAACTTAAAGGAAAATAATTCAAATCTTATGTCTTTTTTTTACTGCATCTTATGTAACTACAAAATATGAATCCAAAGTAAGAGAACAAATTCATGCAGAATATACTATGAATTCCTGTTGTTTGTTTTTCTCTATGGCCAAGTGGTGATTAAGCTGTGATCAGGCTGGTCTAAAATGTCCACTAGAGACTTTTCAGTGTTAAAATGGAAAGCTAATTAGGCTACTATGATGCATGTTTCTGGCCAATAAAATATTTTAGGTTTATATGGGATCAGTAATAACCTAAATAAATTTGTATAGATAAAAGAGATGGCATTTGGTGGGACATTCCTTTGACTCTAAACGAAAATGAAAGAATAGAACTGTACTTTTTTGTTTTCTTTTGCCATTCACTCTGTTTCATTTATACTGGCAACTTTTACCAGTTTGAATAATGCATTAGTTTTCTATTTGATGTGATAACAAATTGCCACTGACATGGTGGCTTAAAACAACAAATTATTATATTTTAATTCTGCAGACTGGAAGTTTGATATGAGTATCAGCAAGCTAAAATCAAGATATTGGTAGGGCTCCAGAGAAGAATTCATTTCTTTGCCTTTTTCAGCTTCTAGGGACCACTCACATTGCTTGTCTTATAGTCTTGATTCTTCCATTTTCAAAACCAGCAACATTGCATCTCCCTGAGCCTTCTTTTGTAGTCGTATTTCTTTCTTTGACTCTGTTCTGTCTCTCTTCTACTTTTAAGAACGCTTATAATTTCATTGGGTCTGCCTGTATAATCCTATTTAATCTCCCTATTTTAAAATCAGCTGGTTAGCAAGCTTAATTCCATCTGTTACGTTAATCCACCTTAATCTACATAACCTACCACATTCACAGAACCTGGGAATTAGGAAGGAGACATGGCCATTATTCTGCCTAATGCAAGGAATTTTTAAAGTTTGTTGTTAAGAGAAACATTAATCAGTAGCTATTGTGCCAATTTACGTTCTTGCCAACGGTGTGCAAGAGTTTCAGTCTCTCCACATCCTCACCAACACTTGTCTTTTTGGTTTTTCAATCATAGCCATCTAACAGGTGTGAAGTGATATCTCATTATGGGTTTTGGTTTCTCTGATAATTAGTGACAGTGAACATTTTATTTATATACCTGTTGGCCATTTGTGTATTTTCTTTGGAGAAATGTCTGTTCGAAATCTCAGTTCGATTTTTACTTATCTTATTCTTTCTTTTTAATTTAACTATTAGGCGTTTCTCATATAATTTGAAGATTAACTCCTTAACAAATATATGGTTTGCGAATCTAGTCTCCAGTCTGTAGATTGCCTTTTCACTCTGTTGATCGCTTCATATGCTGTAAAGATTTGTAATTTGTTACAATCCTACTTGTGTATTTTTGTTTCTGTTGCCTATGCTTTTGATATCATATTCTTGAAATCATTGCCAAGACCAATGGCATGAAGATTTTCTCCTAGCAATTTTACAGTTTTAGCTCTTACATTTAAGTCTTTAATCCATTTTGAGTTGATTTCTGTATATGCTGCAAAATAAGGGTCTAATTTCATTCTTTTGCAAGTGGATATCCAGTTTTCAACACCATTTGTTGAAGAAACTATTTTCTCCTAAATTGTGTAAAAGTACAATATGATCCAGAAACTCCACTTCTGAGGATTTATTCAACAGGATTTATTCAAAAGAATTTAAATTAGGATCTTGAAGAGATATTACCAGCATCGCTCATAATAGCTATGATGTGGAAACAAGTAAATGTCCATGAACAGATGATCAGATAAAATATGGTGTATACAGGCAACGGGATACTAGTCAGCCTTTAAAAAGAAGGAAATTCTGCAATAGATGACAACGTGGATGAACCTAGAGGACATTACGCTAAATAATATAAGCCAGTCACAGAAAGACGAGTGCTGTGTGATTCTGCTTATATGGGATATCTAAATAGTCAAAGGCACAGAGTGTAAGGGTGGAATGATAATTGCCAGCTGCAGGGAACTGGGAAGTTTCTAATCAATGGGTGTAAACTTTCAGTCAGACAGGATGAATAAGCTCTACTGATCTGTACAAATTGCACCTGTGGACAACAGTAATGTGTTGTACACTTAAAATTTTGTTAAGAGGCTAGATCATGTTAGGTGTTCTTATCAAAATAAAATAAAAAATCTTACTTAGAATTATATGCTATATTCATAAGAATATCAGTTATAATTCTACCTCTGTCAATCGCCTAATATTAAGCTTTATCCATTTATCTACTTGGGTTTTAATATTTATAGGATAGTTTGTATAAATCCATATAAACATATCCAAAATGAAAAACGTGCATCTATGCCAATCCATTTAGAAATGTCATATTTTCCCTTTCTCTTTTTAAGCTACATCTACCTTTCCAATAATGCTCTTTTAGATTTAAGTCAAATTTTCCATGATTTATTTTTAAGCACAATGACTTTTGCTATAGTAAGGAACATTGATTCATTTTAGATTTTTTTTTTTTTTTTGAGACACAGTCTCACTCTGTCACCTCAGCTGGAGTGCAGTGGTGTGATCTCAGCTCACTGCAGCCTCCACCTCCCGGGTTCATGTGATTCTCCAGCCTCAGCCTCCAGAGTAGCTAGGATTACAGATGCTTGCCACCACACTCAGCTGATTTTTATATTTTTTAGTAGAGATAGGATTTCACCATGTTAGCCTGGCTAGACTTGAACTGCTGACCTCAGGTGATCCACCACCTCCCGCCTCCCAAAGTGCTAGGATTACAGGTGTGAGCTAACCCGGACCAGAAGCTTTTGGTTGTGTAGCAGTTGTGGGGGAGATTCTGTGAAGCCAATTTTAGTCCATAGGATTAAACTATTATAAGTATAGACTGGGTATAGTTTAAAAGGGTGACACCTTAATAGGTATTGGCTTCCTTTGTTTGTAAGTACCTCAAGAACATAGACTGTCTTTTTTTTTTTTGAGACAGAGTTTCGCTCTTGTTACCCAGGCTGGAGTGCAATGGCACAATCTCGACTCACCACAACCTCCACCTCCTGGGTTTGGGCAATTCTCCTGCCTCAGCCACCTGAGTAGCTAGGGTTACAGGCACGCGCCACCATGCCCAGCTAATTTTTTTGTATTTTTAGTAGAGACGGGGTTTCACCATGTTGACCAGGATGGGCTCGATCTCCTGACCTTTTGATCCACCCACCTCGGCCTCCCAAAGTGCTGGGATTACAGGCTTGAGCCACCGTGCCTGGCACATAGACTGTCTTATTCACCACTATATGCCCGTGGAATTACAGAGTCAGGTACATGGTGGATCTTAATAATTCTGTTTTTAATAAATAAATGTATATATTAAAATATTTGAATACATTGTTGAAATAAAAAATTAAATAAAATCTTAGAACCTGTAGTTATTTTTAAAGATAAAACATTGCTTAGTTTATATCTTTTTCTCTCTCTCTTTTTTTTTTTTTTTTTGAGATGGAGTCTTGCTCTGTTGCCAGGTTGGAGTGCAAGGCTCGATCTCAGCTCACTGCAACCTCCACCCCTGGGTTCAGGGGATTCCCCTGCATCAGCCTCCTTAGCAGCTGGGACAACAGGCGTGTGCCACCATGCCTGGATAGTTTTGCATTTTAGTAGAGATGGGGTTTCACCATAATAGCCAGGATGGTCTCGGTCTGACCTCGTGATCCACCCGCTTCAGCCTCCCAAAGTGCTGGGATTACAGTCATGAGCTACTGCGCCTGGACAATATCTTCTAATATCTACTACATTTACAAATAACTCCTAGAATTTTCAAAATCAACCCCAAATATAAGACGATAATTTTAAAAGCCAATGAATCTATGCGTGTGAGATAATCATTTAATTATTAGCATTTCTTTGTAGAATGTTGTAAAATAACATCCTGGATTTATAAGGGCACATGAGATCTTAAAAATAAGTGTATGATAATAAGAAGTAGTCAAATATTTGTTCCTTATTAAACAAGTTAAGAAAGAGGAATGCTCTGTTTGTTTCAATTATTTTTTAATTTGCTACTAGTGTAACACTATACTTTCATAAGATATTGTTCTGTGTGTTTATAGAATAATAATATTATGATGAATAAAATATTTGACTTGTGTTTCACTTATTTAAACTCTCTCAGTTTCTATTATAATACCTGACAATGTCTCAGGAATGTTTCAGAATAAACAAAGTGATGGCAGTGTTAAATTTTTCAAGAAATTTTAATGTGTCTGTATATTACATGAATATATCCCTTCTTAGTTTCCTCTGTTTACTTGAGACTTCTTGTTAGGATATGGGTCATTTTTTTCTATGTTGTCTCAGATCAAATTACATCATGAATGATTAGAAGAGGTCATAAACAGAAGTTAAGCAAAAAGATCTTAAAAATAATTTTTCCCAGTAAAATTTTTATTTGTTCATTCCATATGTAACTTTCCTCATCTGTCAAGAATAATTAATGCTATATATACAAAATTCCTTAAAAAATAATGGTCAAATTTGTGTTCACTAGGTGTATGTGAAATACTTAAGGACTATCATGGTTTATTAAATGAACTTGAACATTTTATACTAGAAATGAATGAAACTCTCATTTGCTGTTATCCTCAGTAAATGAGAAGTACTTACATTTTATTATGATTTTGGAGTTATTCAGACAAGATTGATATTCTATACTTGGTGTGTCTATAATATTTTGATTTTGATTGAAGCTTAGATCTTTTTGTCCTTCAAAATGCTCCTTTGTTGGGAACACACAGACACACACACACACACACACACATACACACACACATGTACACACAATTATAAATTTATTTTAGTCAAATTCATTTATCAATACAAATCTAAATTTGTATTGATCTACTTAGTGTCCTCAAACCATTTTAGTCAGTCTTAGAAAATAGTCCTCATTTTACATGAAGCTGTTCAAAATTATCCCCAAGAATTGTTTATGTAGTATTCACTCAATAACTAGAATCAAGTCACTTATTGACAATAAGTTCCAGGTACTTTGTGAATTGTTTTAAAAATTAAGTTGATTTAATTTCCATAGACATCCTATGAGGTGACATTATTGTACCATTTCACAAATGAAAAACATGGCTTAAGAAAATGAAATGATTTACTCAGGATTCTATATGTCTTAAACCATAAGGGCAGAATTTAAAGCTGTATTCTGATTCTGAGGCCCAGGCCCATAAGCGTCAAGTTATGGTGCCTAATAAATTAACGAATCAATATTTAATTTTAGAAAGAGGGCCATGCTTTCCTCTCTGACTTGGTTGCACAGTCCTGTGAGTCCATCCATTTTTACTCATATTATACCCTAGACCTCTTGTGGGCCACTTTCTTTTTGTTTTCCATATTTTCAGAGGCTTTTTCTGTAGCCAGGTGCCAGCCTGGAGTGCAGTTGTGTGATCTTGGCTCAATGCAACCTCTGCCTCCCGGGTTCAAGCAGTTCTCCTGCCTCAGCCTCCCGAGTAGCTGGGACTACAGGCGCACGCCACCATGCCCAGCTAATTTTTGTATTTTTAGTAGAGACAGGGTTTCACCATGTTGGCCAGGATGGCTTTGATCTCTTGACCTCGTGATCCACCCACCTCGGCCTCCCAAAGTGCTGGGATTACAGGCGTGAGCCACCGCGCCCGGTCTCCCTTCATTTCTTAACACATTTTTCCACATAAAGGGTCTATTATATCCATTAACTTCTAGGATGCTTTCCCACTTCCCCGTATTTATTTCCTTTAAAAAACCTTGTTAACAAAGCAACATGATCTATAATAAACTTTATTAGCATGTAAAACTGTTTCTATTCTTATCTCACATTGTTTAAAATTTCAGCAGCATGCAATACTGTCATGACTCTCTTTTTACAGCAGTATATTAAGATTCTTGCTTCAGGTAAAATATTATTCTTATTCTTACCTCCAAATAGGTGTTTATCTACTTAAGTACTTTTGAGATGAAACTGTGGAGGTATATTTCAAATGACCAAATACATACTTATTGGTGTGGCTTTTTTTTGCCCTTCTTCAAAAGATTTAATCTGCTATAATACACGTAAATCATACATGTATTGCACTAGAAAATAACGTAATACCTTTATATATTTTATGGGTATGGGTATAAAAATTATAATTGTGAACATTAGCATTTCATTTTCACAAAGCAGCTGCCAGTTTATGATCCCTTAGGATTTTATTAAATTTGTGAGTAGAGTTGAAAGTCATCATGCTTAGTCAGATCTATTCCCTGTCATCATACATCAGAAACAGCCTCTCTGAAATGAAACTTCAAGTGACAAAGGTATTTAGGAACTAATCTCCATCCTTTCCTCTGATACTGTCTCCACTTTGCATATTTTTGCCTCCCCCCTTTTTTTGCTGTCATTTTTTTTCTTTAAGCCCCCTTTTGGCCAGAATATGGCTGCTTCCCTCTGTTATTTATTGTTATATTTGATTTTAAGTAAATTCTAATTAAGATTCTTAACAATTTATAGTTGGACTGTTTTTCCCAAGACTACACAGGTAGTCTCAAGAACAAAAAACAGAGGTAAGGCTTTTGAAGTGATTTTTTACTTCTCTTCCACCCCCGACTTCTCCCCCAAAACACTTCTGTACACAGCAGAGAAAGACTAAAAATTTCAGAAGGAGGAAAGGAACTGTCTCAAATTTATTTTTCATTAATTTTCTTCCCTTCAATTCCTCATGCCCAGTTGATGGAGAAAGTCCATCAGGTTTTAAGCAGATGAGGGGACAAAGTAGTGAGAATTCCATGTCGGAAGTGGTCAGTGAAGCTGACGCTGGGGTCTGGCTTGCTGCAGGTCACGTAGTGTTAACTATGCAATGAAAGTAAGGATCTCTAAGAATTGGCCCAACTGTGTCAGCACTTGCCCAGTGCATGTACAGGGAGAGGGATTTTGCACCCTTTTTCTTCATGAGACACTTTTGTGTAGCATATGCATGTCATCTTTTGTGTAGTATATGCATGTCCATGTAAGTTTTGATTTTACTTATTATTATGGATGATTATCTCTTTATATACAACCAAAATTCAATATGACACTTGATATTTCTGGTAATGCATAGCTAAACCATTCTTTGTAAAATTATGTGAGTCAGTGGTGAAAACATGCATTCATATGTAACAGAAAAATGCTGTACTAAAGTCAGTTTTTGTGAATGTCTTGGTTCTTGGGCTCTTTTGAATCAAAATTGGTGTGAAAAAAATAATTTCAACAAAATTATTGCAATAAAATCCTGGATCCTGGACCAATTTGAATGATCCCGAATTTTAAACAATACTTCCACAGCACTTTTGAGCAGGTGGTAGAATTGTAACAAGAATGATTGCTTGTAAGTAAAGACAAGGAGACCAAAGAACTAGGAATGTTTTTCCAGCATACCTGTCTTTCCTTCTTCAAGTGTTCTAAATCTTTGTTTTTTTTAAAGAAGTAGTACATATTTGTCAGGTCTCCCTGTGCAAGCCTGGACCCAGACATCTAAAGTCCCACCTGCTTCTGCTGACTGCCCCCACCTCCCCGCCTGCCTGTGTTCCCCATTATCCCTAATTGCCAGGTGGAGCTTCCCTCAGACCAGCCTTTCTGCACCCTGCCATCTTAATTGTAGTTATGAAAATGTGAAGACTCCTTACCCCGTCCTGGCATCTTAACTGTTCTTATGATAATGTGAATACCTCTCACCCAAACCTACCACTTAACTACTCGTCAGCCTTACCCCACCAGCCATTGTAACTGAACTTATGGTCATGTATACTCCTTGCCCCACCCCCACCACTGTAACTGATCTTACTTTGCAACACCCTTGCCCCCCACAAAAAAAGTTGCCCCAACCTATAAAATCAATTCCCACTCTTACCCTCTTCACCTGTCCTTTCTTGGATTCGGCTGGCTTGCGCCCAAGCGAGAAATAAAGTGGCCTTGTTGCCCACACAAAGCCTGTTTGTTTGTATTAAGAATATGGGTGATACACACATTTCTTTACTTTACTTTTGGTACATGTGAAGAAACATTTTTATAGAGTATACCTGTAAGCATAAACATTGGTTCATAAAGCTGAATTGAGAACTCTGTTTTGCCCAGAATTTACTTCGAAAACATAGTCAGTCTGGTTTTGGACTTAGGAATTTATAACCTAATATATATTTTGCAGATATGTGAAATATATAAACATTTATATAAATGAATTATACAATATTTGGTACTGGTACCAAAACAGAGATATAGACCAATGGAACAGAATAGAGGCCTCGGAGGCAACACAACACATCTACAGCCATCCGATCTTTGACAAACCTGACAAAAACAAGCAATGGGGAAAGGATTCCCTGTTTAATAAATGGTGTTGGGAAAACTGGCTAGCCATGTGCAGAAAGCTAAAACTGGACCCCTTCCTGACACCTTACACTAAAATTAATTCCAGAGGGATCAAAGACTTAAACATAAGACCTAACACCATAAAAACCCTAGAAGAAAATCTAGGCAAAACCATTCAGGACATAGGCGTAGGCAAGGACTTCATGACCAAAACACCAAAAGCACTGGCAACAAAAGCCAAAATAGAAAAATGGGAACTAATCAAACTCCACAGCTTCTGCACAGCAAAAGAAACAGTCATTAGAGCAAATCGGCAACCAACAGAATGGGAAAAAATTTTTGCAGTCTACCCATCTGACAAAGGGCTGATATCCAGAATTTACAAAGAACTAAAACAGATCTACAAGAAAAAAACCAAACAAGCCCATTCAAAAGTGGGCGAAGGATATGAACAGACACTTTACAAAAGAAGACATACGTGAGGCCAACAAACATATGAAAAAATGCTCATCATCGCTGGTCATTAGAGAAATGCAAATCAAAACCACATTGAGATACTGTCTCACACCAGTTAAAATGGCGATCATTAAAAAATCTGGAGACAACAGATGCTGGAGAGGTTGTGGAGAAATAGGAACACTTTTACACTGTTGGTGGGAGTGTAAATTAGTTCAACCATTGTGGAAGACAGTGTGGTGATTCCTCAAGGACCTAGAAATAGAAATTCCATTTGACCCAGCAATCCCATTAGTGGGTATATATCCAAAGGATTATAAATCATTCTATTATAAGGACACATGCACATGAATGTTCATTGCAGCACTGTTTACAATAGCAAAGACTTGGAACCAATCCAAATGCCCATAGATGATAGACTGGACAGGAAAAATGTGGCACATGTACACCATGGAATATTATGCAGCCATCAAAAACGATGAGTTTGTGTCCTTTGTAGGGACATGGATGAACCTGGAAACCATCATTCTCAGCAAACTGACACAAGAGCAGAAAATCAAACACTGCATGTTCTCACTCATAGGCAGGTGTTGAACAATGAGAACACATGGATACAGGGAGGGGAGCATCACACACTTGGGTCTGTTGGGGGGAAATAGGGAAGGGACAGTGGGGGGTGGGGAGTTGGGGAGAGATATCATGGGGAGAAATGCCAGATATAGGTGATGGGGAGGAAGGCAGCAAATCACACTGCCATGTGTGTACCTATGCAA
>NW_016107473.1:944954-1090218 GCF_001604975.1 Cebus imitator
ATGTATTGAGCTAAGCAGCAGGCCAAGAAGATAATTAATTGAATCATGAATCATAGAACTTACAGGATCTGAGTGACTATAGAAGTCCAGCTACCTTATAAAAATATTATTCGATTTTATAATTAAATTACGTTGCTACTTTATTTTTCTTAAGCATACCTACTCTGGTGTTGTCAATCATAAGATCTAATGAGAATATATTGTTTAAAAAATCTTTGCTCTTATCAGGATTAATGAAAAATTATTATTGGTGAAAACTGATGTTAGTTGGAGACATTATATTGCTTACCACATTTTTCGAGCTGAAATAGAAAAACTCTTTGTTTCTTTAACAAAGATTTCTTCTACCAACATGTTTCAAAACTATGAGTCTAAAAATATCAGTTGGCTAGGTGTCAAGTGATTTCTGTTGATTCTGTCAGTATTTAGTAATTTTAACAGAACTTTCTAAGAATTTCACTTAAGTATTTATTTGAATGATCAGTGCATAGCCTGCCACTATCTGCACAGCTGGGTGTAAGCACATCAGTAATCTAAGCAAAATTGATAGGATTTGACAGTCATCAGTGAATTAAATTGTAAAACAAGCCTCTGTTGAAATCATAAAGGATTCATATGAAAATAATTGAGCCATATCTGGTGTTTTATCCCCAACATTAATAAGTTTTAGGAGAAAAGTGAAATAAAGGAATTATAGAGATGTCAATGAAAGAAAATACTCTTTGGTGGTTTTAATTTCCATGTATGCTGATTTTTAGTTAGAGGGTGAACTGCCTGTACACTGTACATTATGTTCTCACTTAACATTGTTGATAGGTTCTTGGGAAACTGTGACTTTAAGCAAAGTGGCGTAAAACAAAACCAATTGTTTTTCCTCATCAAAATTATAATGACAATGTTGAAGGACATTACAATATTTGAGGACCTGCTGTACATTGTTGTGGTTAAAGTCATGGCTTTCAAGAACCTACTAACCTTAAGTAAAGACATTCTGTTCAGTGTTTGAAATGTACAAGGTGATTTCACAAGCATTTTAATCATATTATCTAACTTCATTTCCACAATGTCTCTGTAAGTCTCTGGGGTAGGGATAATTATAGCTATTTAACAGTTGAAAGGACTGAATTGGAATACCTTTACTATCTTTAATTTACTTCATTTTTAACCCCCTCCCACCACTTCCCAGACCTTTTCAAGGGAATTTACACAATTTCTCATTGCAAAGACACTAAACTTACCCATTCACTTAACAACCTAATGGATGAATAAAGGGAGTGAATGAAGTCTCTGAAATAACCAGTAAGGAGTAGGTGGCAGCTCCAACATTGCACCCAAGGGTCACTCGTTCAGTGACAAGACCACATTCCTTCTCCAGCAAATACCAATAGGCCTCATCCCTTCCCACCTAAAACATTGAAATGCAAAATATTTTTCATCAAAATGGACGTGAGTAATAACAAACAAAACTGGAATTGAACCAACTCCTCAAATTTCTTTTCAAATATAGATGTTAGTGAAAAGTAAATGTCAATAATGTTAGGTGTCAATGTGAAGGGAAAAACAACTATAGAGTGCTGGTGGATTCCTACTGATAACTAGAGATCCTTAGCTGACTTTCTGTTACAATCCATCTTTCAAAAAGAAACATTATATGATGATTATCATTTTTTAAATGGTTTATACCTGCTTGCATGGGAGGGGGAATCTCACTAGATAAAAACGAACTTCTTATGACTCATTAAATCAGCAGCACTACTATAAATCATAAACCTGTTAAAAATAAATTATTTAATATAGAAACAGCAGGTCCAGCTGTTTAAATATCATATAGCATATGGAGCTTAGTAATTGGACTCAAATGCTATCTGCTACATCATTTATACTTGTGTTAGAGTGTTGTACTTCTATAGGGAAGGACAAAGCAGTTCTTGAATTGCTATTATGCTGAATAATTTTCTTTTAACTCAGGTGACTGTCTCCTAAATCAATTTCTAATTGTTGAATTCAGCGGGTTTCCTCTGTAAAAGAATCAAAAATGTATTTGTGCTGGGTAATTTCACTGGATCATTTATCATGTGCTTTATTTGGCTTCGGATTTCAGCCTAACATTTACTTCATACTTTATGTTTGTATTTTGTTTGTCTTTTAATACTGAGCACTTCTGCCTTAAAACAAAGTTCACTTAAAATATAATCTTGTCACTCTAGTAACGCTTTTGAATATCTGTGGTAAGAATGAGATAGGGAGGAAAGGGAAAAACAGCAAAATGATTTAGTTTCCAAATCATTATATTAAAACAAGTCTCTCTAGTGAGAGTTGAAAGGTGGTATCCTAATTCAGGATGTGGGAATCCACCCGCGGAGCCAGAACAAAGGCTAGAGTTCTACTCCAGGATGTTGGTGGCAAGAAATTCATAAACAGTAGAATGTGTCCCAATGTGATTATATTTGTTCCCTGAACAGGGCTTCACTAGTGGAACTCTTCATTAAAACTACTTATGTTTGTTTTATTTAAATTCAGACTTGTCGTGAGCCTCAACCCAAACTTTCTCATATGACCTGGAGATCTATATATTTAATTTCTTGATGAAATTTTTACTAGCTCAGCATCACCATTTATAAATCATTACACAGGTAGTGGGGTAAGAGTGGATAAAATAAGTCATCTTTGTGAGGAAGAAAAACGACAGGGGAAAATGCCATTGCTTGAGCCGCTATACCATAATGAATACGCATTAGGTATGTAACTTACTCATAGAAATACACCAGGTCCTCAAAACTGATGTTCAATGAAATTTTGGCCACATTATAGCGTTCAGTTAACCTCTAAGTGGCATTTAGTTTGCGCTTCCTCCCTCCCTGTCTCCCTCCCTCCCGCCCTCCCTTCCTTCCTCCTGAGTCTCGCTCTATCACCTAGGCTGGAGTGCAGTGGCATGATCTCGGCTCACTGCAACCTCCACTCCATAGGTTAAAGTGATTCTTCTGCCTCAGCCTCCCAAGTAGCTGGAACTACAGGCATACACCACTACACTGGCTAATTTTTGTACTTTTAGTGGATATGGTGTTTTACCATATTGACCAGGCTGGTCTCAAACTCCTGACCTCGTGATCCATTGACCTCGGACTCCCAAAATGCTGGGATTACAGGCGTGAGCCACCATGCCAGGCACATTCATTTCTTGATATTCATCTGTTGCACGTTGTTTCTTGAGATGGCAGTGTAGGGTCAGCTGCAGGTTTTATAATCCAGGCTAGAAGGGAGAAGCCAGGTTCTTTTTTTTCACTCCTTCCACCTTTGATAAATTCTCGGGTTCGGCAGCACCTGAACCACTTCCTGGGCTCCAGCTCCTTCTGGGCAAACCCAGTGTTTCCAGCTTTGATGGGTAAACTCTGGCACCCCTGTCTTCTCCATTTGCTTCTCTAGGTTTGAGGAGAGTGTGATTTATTATGCAATTAATCTGTAGGTTGACTCGTTGCTATTTGATTTCTTAGTTTTTCTTTCACCTGCTTAACCAGCTCCATGGGTTAAATTCCCTGAACTTCAAACACTGGGAATGGTTTCTGTTTTCTTGGATGGATTTTGACTGATATAATCTCAAACATCGGCTTGATGTTTCCACAGGGATATAGTAAAACAGATGAGGGACGCCAGTCTCCTTCACATTAAATATCAAATGTGACAGCTTCAGACACCCTAATACAGCCTACAGAAAATTAACCATGAATCCATTGCTTACTGAAGAAAACTGAAAAGAAAAAGTACTAGGAAAATTGTTTGGAATCATAAATGTTATAGACCATATCAGAGAACAGAAATGCGCCATTCCTCCTGAGAATCTACTAACACTAGAAATACATCCAATTATTGTATGAAATTATACAATATAGTTTTGCTGACTGAACAGCAACAGTAAGAATATTAAACAGAAAGAATGTAAGTATATTAATTGAAGGTGTTTTGGAAAAAATGTTACTAGTACTGAAAATAAGAGTTTCGTGATTTTCTGATGCTCTGTCCATAGCATAAGACCAGGGAAAAATGAGACCCAGCCCTCAGCTGGGTACTCATCAATTTGCTGTTACAGTGCTGCAATCTTACCTGTTACGTTCGCCACCATCCTTTCCTGTTAAGTTCTGTTAAGTTCCCCACCATCCTTTCCTCTTCTTTCTGTTGCATTCGTTGATGTAATCCCTTATTATTTCTTAGGCCCTACATTGTTTTAGATCTGACCCCCTTCTTCATGACCTTAACTCTTTCCAAATTACAAACAAACACCATGCAGGTTCAGTTACAGCCATCTCATTTCTCCCCAAAGTTCCTTAAAGTGTTGTCTATGAGCACTGCCTCCATATTGTCTCTTCCCCATACATACACCACAGCTCTCTAAGACTTCTGCCAACACTCCCCTCAAACTGCTCTATTAAGGTCACCAGTGACCTCTGCCACTGTATCTAGTAGACATTTTCAGCGTTCAAATTGAGGCAGCCAATTTGAAGTACGAAGAGGTCCCTGGAGACTGGCCTGCCTACTGGGAGGAGTGCGCACGGGGTTAAAGACTCCGGAAGTCCGTGTCATTTGCAGCCGGGAAGAGCCTGGCCTCTCCTGCTTTGGGGCAGTAGCCTGGGGATTCAATCTGTGAGATGAGGGTCTGTTAACAAGAACCTCTCTCACTTTGCTGAGTTTTTTCCTTTTCGCCCAATAAATTCCATTTTACTCACCCTTCAAAGAGTCTGGGAGCCTAATCTCTCCTGGCTGTGTGACAAGGACCTGTTTTTAGCTGAGCTAAGGACAAAGTCGTAGAACAATTTTTCATGGCCTTTCAACAGGTTTTGATTCCTCTTTGTGATCCTTCATTTGATTTCTGGCACATTTTCTTCCCTTGTCTTCTACAACACCATGGCCTGCTGGTTTCTGTCTTACTTCCCTGCCCACTTCTTAGCCATCCCCATTCAGGTTCCTAAGTCTTGCTCAGCCATTGCATGACGTATTTCCTCAAGGCTTAGCCTTAAAATCTCTTTTCCTTTTAGCGGTGTGTTCTCTCCTTGAGGTATCTTATGTTTCATTATCATCTTCATGTCTTTGAATACTAAACATCTGACTCCAACTTTGCCTTTGCCTTTGAGGTCCAGACTGGAGGTCACAAAGGTGTAGAAAACCTAACTTTTTCATATAATCACTTATTTTCCTCTCGGCAGATACCCAGTAGTGGGATTGCTGAATCAAATGGTAGTTATACTTTTAGTTCTTTAAGGAATCTTCACACTGTTTTCCATAGTGGTTGTACTAGTTTATATTCCCACAAGCAGTGTAGAACGTTCCCTTCTCACCGCGTCTGCACCAACATCTATCATTTCTTTCTTTCTTTTTTTTTTTATTATGGCCATTCTTGTAGGATTAAAGGACAATTCGCAATTGCAAAAATACAGAACCAGCCTAAATGCCATCAATCAATGAGTGAACAAATAAATTGTGACATATATGGTATACATATTTATATATGTACGATATATTTTATATATACATATATAACATATTTATATATGTATGATATATATTATATATACACACACATATATAATGGAATACTACTCAGCCATAAAAAGGAACAAATTAATGGCATTCACAGCAACCTGTATGGAACTGGAGACCATTATTCTAAGTGAAGTAACTCGGGAATGGAAAACCAAACATCCTGTGTTTTCACTCATAAGTGGGAGCTAAGCTATGAGGATGCAAAGGCATGAGAATGATACAATGTGCTTTGGGGACTCAGAGGAGAGGGTCGGGGTGGGGGGTGAGAGATAAAAGACTACCAATTGGGTTCAGTGTATTTACTGCTCGGGTGATGGGTGCACCAAAATCTTACAAATCACCACTAAAGAACTTACTCATATAACCAAATACCACCGGTTCCCCAAAAACCTATGGAAATAAAAATTTAAAAAACGAAACAAAACAGGAAAAACTAACTTTTTACCTCCTCCTCCCTGCATTAATATAAGTTTCCTTCAGTATCATTCTACCCAGTGAGTAGCTTTTCTCTTCTTCCAGTT
The DNA here is from genome assembly GCF_001604975.1 of Cebus imitator. Taxonomy (NCBI): domain Eukaryota; kingdom Metazoa; phylum Chordata; class Mammalia; order Primates; family Cebidae; genus Cebus; species Cebus imitator. The sequence goes on from NW_016107473.1 coordinate 951,008, forward strand.
TCACATAACCAAAAACCTGGTCTCAGCCTGTGCCTGATCCATCATTGGGATCTGTTTATCACCTATTTTCTTACTAAGTATCTAAGGCATTGCCTATATGTGTCCTCTGTTGTAAAGAAGACACACAAATTTGTACCACTTTAAATTCAATGCCCTCTCTATCCTCTTCTCAGATAGCAATGGAAAGACACTAAAGTCCTTAACATGGCCAAGAAGGCCCACATTGTCTGTTTCTCCCAAGCTTCAGGATGCGTGATTTCTCCCCCATTCTCCGCCTGTCCGCCACCCAACAGGCATCAGTTCCTGGATCCTGCCAGTGTTTCTTCCATACGCATCCATCCATGCATCTCTTTCTCCCTGGACGGCTTTACTCCTTGCCTATGTTAAGCCCAAATTATGCTTAGCGCTATCTCCGGTACTACCTCCTCAAGGAAGCAGTCCTGGTGTTCTTCTACCCAGCCTAGTTATTGCCTTTTGTTTGTTTGTTTGTGCCTCTCATTGAACCATATTAGTTTCTTTCACGGCATTTTTTAGTAATTGTATAGTTCTGAGTGAAATAATTTGTTTATATCTCAACCTCCAAAGCCTGTAACTTGAGTAAATAGAGTATTTGATTTTGTTCTACATCATAGCTAAGTGCTTTCCAAAGGATCTGGCATAGATTGAGTCTCAATAAATATTTTTAGAATAAAAGAGTGAGTATTAGAGTTGGAAAATATCTTAGAGATATATAATACAACCTCTTATTCAAAGCTTATATCTTAATGCCAGTGTTATGAGTTTCGAGAAATACAAGATATCTTAACTTATCTGTGGCAAAGTATTCTCATCCATGCTCTTCGCAAGGAAATTTATCACAATCTTCTGTGTCCAACCAAATGGATACATTATGCTTATTCCCACTGAACATATGAGGAAGACAGATTGTCACTTCCTTTGTTGGAGGTTGAAAAAGTATGTACTGTACATGATACATTCAATCTAATTTTCAGGCAATATTTATATCTTTTAAATATATAAGATACTAAGAATTTTTTTCTCTCTTTCCCAGATTTTTCAGTGTCAATATAAGTAAAACAAGATTCTGAACAGTAAATTTAATTAAGTTATATGGGATGCTTTTAACTGTCTGATATTTGAGCAGGAATAGATTTCCTACGTCAGTTTGAGCGGTGATCTTGATATAGGGCAGAGTCAGCATTTCCTTCAACAGGAATTGCCCGTAAGACAGAACAGACTGGTAGTCATTTGCAAGACATGAAACAAGGGAATTTTACTTCAGCTGGCCACTAATAGTTGTGACCACCGGCCGTAGTTTCTTCATTTGAAAAACAAGGGAATTGTTTTATAATAACCAATAATTTTAAACAACATAGTTTTCCATGAAGAGATAAATGAATAAATAAATTATGGTGTGTTCATTACATGGAATACTGTATAGCAAAGAAAATGAAGGGGTGACAGAAAAAAAAAAAAAAACCCAAACACAATGGATTTCTAATGCTAACAAAACAAGAAACAAAGTAATACATATACTATAATCTCATCCATAAAAATTTTATAATTTGATATGGCAAACTAAATTATATTATTTAAGGATGTATAATAAAATAAAAAGGAAAGAAGGCTGGGCACATGGCTCATGCCTGTAATCCCAGCACTTTGGGAGGACAAGGCAGTTGGATCACCTGAGGTCAGGAGTTCAAGACCAGTCTGGCCAACATGATGAAACCACATCTCTACTAAAAATACAAAAAATTAGCCAGATGTGGTGGCAGATGCCTGTAATCCCAGCTACTTGGGAGAGTGAGGCAGAAAAATCACTTTAGCCCAGGAGGCAGAGGTTGCAGTGAGCTGAGATCACCCCTCTGGGCAATAAGAGTGAAACTCCATCTCAAAACAAAATTTTAAAAAGAAAGCAAGTAATAAAAATATGGTAAAGTTAATAAAAGAGTCATTTTTTCTAGTTAAAGGGCAAGGGTTTTGATAGGGATGGATACAATATGGGCTTCTGCATTGAAAGATGATTACCTGTATGTTCACTTTATTATGTTAAATTTTATACTTTTATTTCATGTACTCTCCTGTTTTCATATTTTATTGATAGTGTTGATTTTTTTATACATTATATAATGTTACACTTTCAGAGGATCTTAGCTTAAATTTAAGATCCATTGAAAGTTTATCAGTATATGACTCTAAAAATTGTTTGGTAATTATTTGCTTTGGTGTCTGTGTAGACTACCTCTGTGGACATGTATGTATCATACTCTTCATGTTCTCTTATGGTAAATTTTACTTCCTCAATAAAAGAGGCCCACTTAGCTGAATTCTGTCAAGATTCATGGTTGGTTTGACACATATAATAGTGTTTCACACAGTATTTAAATACCTTTGAAATTTATGACCAATATTGAAATAATTGGTAAATTCACGTGAACATTCAAGTTGACTCATCCTGACCAACATGGTGAAACCCCATCTCTACTAAAAAATACAAAAATTAGCCGGGCGTTGGTGGTGCGTGCTTGTAGTCCCAGCTACTCAAGAGGCCAAGGTGGAAGAATCACTTGAACCGGAAGGCTGAGGTTGCAGTGAGCCAAGCTTGTGCCACTACACTCCAGCCTGGTGTCAGAGCGAGACTCTGTCCCCAAAAAGAAAAAGAAAAAGAAAAAAAAAGAAAGGGCTAGAGATGAGGCAAAACTGGAACCTGTTCAAAGATGACAAGAACCTGCTCCCTGTTTGGGTGGAGCACGTGATGCTCAACTCTTCTCAGCCCCAATCCTCTCATCACTTCCTGTCCCCAAAAGTGTCAGTTACACTAGCATTGTGTTGGAGTTCTTGGCATAGAGTTTATTTTGTTTATATGTCTTTTGTTCTGCTTTTACACATGGGATGCTCTGATCATTTGTTAACTATCTTGTGCCAATAAGCATTTTAGTTGGGATCACTATCCTATTTCTGTTTGTGTCAGTTCTCCCACTGGTATTGATCAAGACCCTTATTTCTCTGCCTTTGCAGAAAACCATCTCTTTGTACATTTTGTATAAATCATCTCATCCAGGAAATGAGATTAGCCATTTTTGAACTGAAAAAATAATCCATTTATATAGAGACTGTCTTTTCAATTGCTATAGAAAATAAGAGTATTAAAAATTTAAGCCTTCTTCAAAAAAATTTTTTAAATATATTCTTATCATGGCAGATGTTTCTTTCTGAGAAAATGTTAAAAAAAAAAAAAAAAACAATGTTCACCAAAGCTACCTGATTTAGTGAGAAGCTTTTTGTCTTCCCTGCAGAGATCTGAGCTCAAGTCTTCCATTCAATTTTTGATCTTGCAGCATTTATTCTTTTTCAAGACTTTCCGATTTGCCAATTCATTGGATTTTGTTTATCACCTTTTCTACAAAAGCCCATTTGTTCATTGACAGTTGCATTCTAAGTTAAATCCAAAGTAAGGCTGATTAATGAATATTCAAACTGGCCCCAAGGGTTGTTGTTAGTTTGATTGTTCTATCACATCAACCATATGTAAAATCTATCTTCCAGCTAAATGTGGCTGCCTTTTCTGTGTCAGAGATTATTTATTAGTCTATCGCCTATTAGTCTTGATTAACAGGAAATTTTTGATCAAGCAGGGTTTTCTCATCGCTGGTTGCTTATACATCAAACAGTCTTTTGCTATGGATTTGACATATTAATGGTTTTTATAGCATTGCTATTTATCTGTTTCATGTTCCTTCTATAATTTGGTGCAAAATAAATGAAGCAAAGCTGGGCAAAGATATCATTTTATAAGATAGTGTTATAAAATAACAATTCCACATTGACAGAAGGTGCTTTGATACCTAGATATTGGCCAAAATAAACAGCATATTTCTGATCAAGTTATGGAAAATATTACAAAATAAATTCTTCAAGAGCTTTCTTGATTTCTCTTATATGCTCATTATAAGGGTCATTCATTATAAAAATAAAAGTTGATTTCATGCTGTTTGAATCAAGGCATGAGAATAAAATTAACATAAGCTTTAGTCTTGCTGTGAAATAGATTTTGCTTCTCCACACTTAATATTTAATAACCTTTATACTGAGTTTCTTTTGACTCCTCCCTCAACATGGATGTCAAAGTAGTAACTCACACTTAACATCTCTCCAACACAACTCTTTTTTTTTTTTCTAATTTCATTTTAGGTTTTGGGGTACATGTGAAGAACATGCAAGATTGTTGCACAGGTACACACATGGCAGTGTGATGTGCTGCCTTCCTCCCCATCACCTAAACCTGGCATTTCTCCCCATGCTATCTCTCCTCAACTCCCCACCCTCCGCTGTCCCTCCCCTATTTCCCCCCAACAGACCCCACTGTGTAGTGCTCCCCTCCCTGTGTCCATGTGTTCTCATTGTTCAGCACCCACCTATGAGTGAGAACATGCGGTGTTTCATTTTCTGTTCTTGTCCCACATAACTCTTTATGTTCCCCTGTATCTGCTCCTACTCCAGTCTAAACATCTCTGTATATTGCATGAGTGCATATGCAGTTGCTCAGAACAAAAATTAGTTATCAAAGATGTTATACTTGTCTTCATTAGTTCGTTAACTCGTACCTTCAGTATATAACCACCGTTTAGTAATTCTCTCCAATTCTTCCTACAATGATCTAGTACAATTTTCATACTCTCTTCCACTTAAAATACTACGGTAGTCTCTGAAATACCTTCCTGCTTCCTTCCTTACCTTTTTGTAGTCAATTTTTCAAGGAGCAAACTGGTATTTTTTTAATGTAATTCAATTTATTTGCTTTAATTTCCCAGTGATTTCCAATTATGCTCACAAATAACCAAACACTGTCTCTTTCCTCTAAAGACTTTTACATTCTAACTATTGCCTAACTCTGTGACTTTATCTTCTAGCTTTTTCATGATGTGTGTTTGCACACAAATGCTCATACACATGCATATGTGTGCACATACATCTTGCTTGCTTATTACCATATCACACATGCATATGTGTGCACACACATCTTGCTTGCTTATTACTAGCTTTCTTGCTATTCCTTCAAAATACCAAGTATATTTCTACCTTAGGGCCTTGACACTTGCTACTCCCTGTGACTATAAAACTATTTCCCTAGGCTACTCAGAGGCCTGCTTTCATACTTTATTCAAGGACCTATTTTGCAGTCACCTCTGTAAGAAGTATTCCCTGACTACTTTATTTAACATGACCCTTGGTAAACCCCATCACCATTATTCTATATATTGACCCTGGTTTGTTTTCTTAATAGCATGTACTATTTCCTGATATTATAGTACGTATTTGTTTGATTTGCATTTTTCCTGCTGGAAAGAGATATGGGATTTAGATTCTTCACTAAATTGCTAGGGCCTAGAAGAGTGCCTGACTGGCACAGAGGGATTCTTTAATAAATATGAATCCAATAACTGATTACATCAATCCCCACAGCCTATAAACCAACTGTTTGAAAGCTCACAGTATGACCCATTATCCTATGTGAAACTTGGATGGTAAATAGAAATTTCTCCCGCCATAGTGGATTTAAGCAACTCTCATTTGCTTATACATGGGTGGTTGTATTTATTGTCAGCTTTCGAAGGACTTTGGATTTTATTCTGAGTAACATGAACAGATACTGGAAGATTTTGAGCAGATTTTAGGAGAATGGCATGGCCTTCCTTATCTTTAAAAATGATCATTTTGGCTTCTTTGATAAGAATAGTCTAATGGTGAGAGTCATAAGGGTAGATACAGAGAAACCACTTATATTATTGACGGTATTGAGGTGAAATATGAGTACAGTAGCACTATGTGTTAGACTCAGAGGTGGTGCCATGTGATCGGCTTCTAGATCTATTTAAAAAATAGTCCTGACAGGAATTTCTGTGAGATTTCCTATAGGATATTAGAGAGGGGAATTAAGAGTCACTTTAAATTTGGAATGATTGTGTTGACACCAGACAAGGTGTGAATACTGTGGTGTAACAAGGTTTGAGTTGTCAGAGGTTGGTACTAAAGTGTTTATTGCACATTGAGGGAGAAGTATTCACTAGGCACTTGGTGTATAAGACTGAAGTTTATGAGCATGATCTATAGTATGTACATGTGTGTATATATGTATATATCCCTGTTTGGGTAGGGCATGGGGTGTGCAGCTTTGTATAGTATAGATCATACTCATAAACTCCAGTCTTATACACCAAGTGCTTAATGAGTATTTCTTCCTCAGTATACAATAAACTATATATATTCATATAGTATATATATATATTGATTACTATAGTGTAGATCATGCTCATAAATTCCAGTCTTATACACCAAGTGCCTAATGAATAGTTCTCCCTCAAGGTATAATAAACACTTTAGTACAAATCTGTCTATATAGTGCATCTATATATATATATTTGATATGTCTTTGTCATATATGTATTACTCAATACCTTGAAAAAGAATGGGTTACCAAATGAGTGAATGCAAATAGAGAAGTGAAAAGAACACAGCCAGGACTCCAGGAAGCTTCACATTAAAAAGCAGATGAAAAATAGAGAGGCGAGCTCATTAAAGTGAGAAGAAAACATCTAAGGAGGTGGCAGGAAAACCATGTGAGTGTGTTTTCTTTGAAGTCAAATGAAGAAAGGATATCAGAGGAAAGAGCGATTAGCTATGTGAAATCTTGCTGATTATTCACTTAAGGAGATGTTTGAAATTTTCTATTTAATTAAGCAAGGAGGAAATAAGTGGTGGCTTGATCAGAGCAATTTGGGAAGTGTAGTGGGAGTAAAGCCAGATTGCAGTGGGCTTGGGAGAGAAAGAGAAGAGGATCACTGGAGCCTGTGAGTCTGGTCAATCTGTCTGAAGATTCTTGCCAAAATTGGAAGAAAGAATTGGAAGAAGCTGGATAAAGAAAAGTTGTTATTATGTTTTCTGTTTTTACTGTGATTTTTAAAATAGAAAAAGTAACAGCATGTTTATGTGCCAATGGAAATCATCAGTTGAGAGTGGAAAATGATGGAACAGACTAGAAGAGACAGCAGGAGTTCTCTAACGTTGGGGTCAGGAGTTCAGTGAACCCTCTCCTCAGCATAACAGCAGTGTAAGTGTTGGAAATTATACAATAATGGTTACTCATTTCATATCTCTGTAAATTGTGCTAAAGGCATGAGCAAGTAAGGACACATTAACTCAAGGAAATCTACTAAATTTCACTAACAGCAGCAAAAGTTGGTGGCTGTATTAGGCTGTTGGAGCTGCCATAACAAACCACCACAGGCACGTGGTTTAAACAATAGAAATTGTTCTCATATTTCTGGAAGCTAAATGCATGAGATCAAGGTACAGGTAGGTGGATTTCTGATGCTTCAGAAATCCTCTCCTTGGCTCACAATGGACAGCTGCCTTCTCTCTCTGTCTTCACATGCTGTTTTCTGTGTGTGTGCACGACTGTTCAAATTTCCTCTTCTTGAAATAAAACCAGTCATATTAGATTAGGGCCGACCCATATGAATTCATTTTACCTTAATCACCTCTTTAAAGGCCGTATTTTCAAATACAGTCACAATTTGAGGTCTTTGGGTTAGGACTTCAACACATGAGTTTTAAGGAAAGGCACAGTTCAGCCTGTATATTGTTTGAGTCATAAGCCACTCCACAGCTCTGCCAGGGGGAATGAGTTTATTTGAAACAGAACATGGAAAACTCTGTACTTACGGATGTTGACAAAAACAATGAAGATGTTGGTGGAGAGTAATTAAAACGAGCCTCTTAGTTCCATAATACAACATAATCCTCAAATAACATCATTTTGTTCAACACTGTTTCATTATAACATTGATGGGGTGGGGGGAATCAATTCCTAGCCAGGGCCACAGTATGTGTGGAGTTTGCACATTCTCCCCAGCTGTGAGTTTTCTCCAGCCTCTGGTTTCCTCTCATAGCCCAAAGACGTGCATGTTAAGTGAATCCCCTAACTAAATGTTCCCCGTCTGAGTGGGTAGGGGGTGTGTGTGTGAGTGTGGGCTGCAGTGGAATGGTGTCCTAACCATGGCGGCTTCCCACCTTGCACCCTGAGCTGCAGGGAGTGGCTCGAGGCCTGGCCACCAGAAATGTAATAAGCAGGTTAGAAAATGAATGAATGCATGAATACGAAGTATTGCAAAATAAAAATTCATGTAGTCTATGATAATCACACAAATGAACAAAAATAAACCAGGTGGGATGAAGGTGCTCAGAGAGCCCACCTGCTTCTTGTTTGTTTTTGAACTGTGTGGTGGGAGAAGGTGCCCCTTACAATTTTCACTTTGCAAACATTTACTCTTTTATTTAACCCATTGCTGCTACAACTGCCATTACTCCTGATTCACCAAATATTGGGTAAATAATTATCTTTTTGTTTTTAGTAATCTTTATCAAATATATGTATAGCTTATTTCTGTGAGCTATACATACCTGTATGGATAGCAATTTCTGCGTTTACTGGGGAGAGATAGCAAGGGGAGAAATGCCAGATGTGGGTGATGGGGAGGAAGGCAGCAAATCACACTGCCACGTGTGTACCTACGCAACAATTTTGCATGTTCCTCACATGTACCCCAAAACCTAAAATGCAATAAAATAAATAAATGGGAAATAAATAAATAAATAAAATAAAATAAAATAAAATAAAATAAAAATGTGAATAAATTCAGCTTTGTGAAAAAAAGGAAAAAAAAAGAAGTGTTTTGGGTCTTTACTTAGAAGTTGGGTGATGTTGTTGTGAGCAGAATTATGCTGCAGGAACTTAACTCTTATTTATTTATTTATTTTTGAGACAAAGTTTCACTGTTTTGCCCAGACTGGAGTGCAGTGGTGCAACCTTGGCCCCCTGCAACCTCCATCTCCCAGGTTCAGGTTCAAGCGATTCTCCTGCCTCAGCCTCCCGAGTACCTGGGATTACAGGTGCCCGCTACCACCCCTGGCTATTTTTTTTTTTTTTTGTATTTTTAGTAGAGACGGAGTGTCACCATGTTGGCCAGGCTGTTCTCAAAGTCCTGACCACAGATGATCCACCCGCCTTAGTCTCCCAAAGTGCTGGGATTACAGGCATGAGCCACTGTGCCTGCCTTTAACTCTCATTTATATCAATTAGCCAATAGTAAACTTGATTCATTATGTCATTTAAATGCAAAAGGTTGCATTTTTCAAGAACCTGTCAACAATGTTAAGTGAGGGCTTAATATAGAATGAAAATAGCAGAAAACCAGAAGAGTTTTGGAGGATAACAATTAACCTGAAGGTTGAGAAGAGTGTCATTACGCACTAGTCTGCACCAAGTCAGGAGTAATCAGAACAGATTGTGAGACTGACTTTAAAGCATCTCCCAACCTCACACAGACCCTAACGGGCAGCAGACTCACATAGGACAGAAGACTCACTGGCACACAGTGCTTGAATTTAACTTCTGACAAAACACTGAACAATAATCAACTCTAAACCAGGGTGTCTCATAGGAAACCAGGCTTAAAAATAAAGTCACACTCATCCCTGCCAGTCTAAAAAACTGTCTGCCTCCCTACAGCTGTGTCCACTCATGTAATTGTTATGAACCAAGCTGCCAGGTGTTGGAGTTGCGGATTAATACCATAAGTCTAAATAAAAGTAATGATTACACCTTTATTCATCCACTTTTATGGTATAGGCAAGAGCCAGAAAGAAGGTGCCAACTCCCCTGGTGCTCCGTTCTTCACTGTGAAACAGCACTGGATGAGAGTGAGACATATCAGCATTTGTGGCTGGAATGATGTCACTTCAGAAAGTAACTTCAGAAAGTAAATTTCAAGTGTGATGAGTCAGTATCGTTTTGTGTTATTCTTTCAGTTACATGGTTCCAGTTATGGGACGGGGAAAGAGCTTGTTTAAACCAGGAGTGAGGCTGTGCCAAGCAAGCAAGAAGATGTGAGGGACACAGGAGGAAAGGGGTATAGTTTACAAGAGTGATTTTAATGGACCATGGAACTTGGTGAGGATTTCTAGAGCATCAAGTGAATGAGGCACAGGGAAAGGTGACAGTATCAATGAATTGGAGGTCTTCATGTGCCATGTAGATTTAAGGTGCCAATCAATGAGAGGTATTCATTATATTGTGATTATGTAGATCCCATAGTCACAGTTCCCTGCAGACATTGCAGTTAATGATCATGACAAGGTTGGGGTTTGCTCTTGCAAGGAGTGACTAAGGTAGATCTCCTTGGGATGGAAGAATTTAGGGAGCTAAGAATACAGGGCATTGGAAATATCATGTATCTGTACACAGGCATTGCCGCAAGTCAGATGCTTTAATGGACAGGGTAGGAGTGAATCAGGAGCCAAAACTTGTGAGGAATACATGTGAATGATCCCAGATGTGAGTAACTGACAGCAGCAATTTCCTTTCCAGCAGACGACTGTTGAATCTTATAGGGTACATATGCAATTTGAATCTGATAACTTGATGTTCTCTTTTTCTTCATTCTGTGTGCTTAAAATTTGATTTCTTCATCTGGAGTAATGATCAGTGCATAACATGATGTGGCTCTTTTGGCTTGAACCATGGAGAGTCGGCAGTTGTGTTTAATTCATTCCCCTTTGCTCTCATAACTTCCACATGTCCTGGGTGTATTCTTCGTTCTACTCTGTACAATGTTTCCTGTACCAGTAAATATACTTTGTCATCTATTCTCTACCTACATTTTAATTTCCATGCTGAATTATTTTAGGGGCTGCACTAGCCAGAGTATTTAACTGCATACAACAGACTATTCTTCATAAGAATACATCCTTTAAGGGACAAAGCTAACTCACAGGTTAATTCAAAAGGCTATGAAAATAAGGCCCTAAAGCTGAGCTTCGAGAAACAGCCCCGTACTGAGCAGAACTGGACTGCCGCACAGCAGCTGCCTTTACATGGATTGGGGAGCCATAGAATCAGAAGCTGTCATCATAGGCGATGTCTCAAAAACTACTCAGGATGTTCTTTAATCTGAATGCTGGATAGTTGCCTCTGCCAAAGCTAACGTGTGTTTTTCACTTTGCCCAGTGACTCAGTTCTGAATAGGGATCCTGGATAACAATATCTGATTAGCGAAACATAAACCCTGGCAGGAAGGGTTCTAGGAATTGTAGTTTTTTTCTGTCGAGCCCTGGCATGCCACAGAGGTGTTAGCGTGGATGTTGAGAGTATTAAACCTTATCAACCAGGTGTATGATTTTGAATTTTAATATAATTTGAAAGATAGTAAGATGATTAAATGCATTAACAAAATTTGATCATGTCAAAGACATAATTCACCCAGATAGTGATGTATTCATTCACAGTATCTTCCTAAAGGGGTGTTAAATAGAAAATCTTCTTTGACTATGCCTACTTCTGGCAGAAAATTAAAACTCTGTGTTTGTGCCAGTTTAAAAGGTTGGTGAAAATAATTTTGTCATGATCACTATCATTCATGTCTTTATTTGGTTAATTAAGCACCCCATCTTGTTGCAAATAGGTTCATATTTATGAACCTGTTTGGAAATATATAGCAAGTCAGAGTGGAAAGAAATAATCTGCTTTATTATAGGGGCAGAGTTGGTTTAGAAAATATAGCTTGGATTTCAAACAAAGTATTCTTGACTTTCCTTTTCTCTCCATACAACTTGTACCCCCAAAAACTGCTAAACAGCAGTTGAATGACTGAATACTTCTCTGCATAAAATTTAGCCTATTTTCTTTGGTTTATTGTATGGAAAAGGCAAGATGCAAGACTATAATGTGTTGAGTTTACAGACAAACAGTTTTCAAGAAGGAGAATCAATGTAGGTATTTAGAAGGAGAAAGAGAAGCAATATATGAATCTGTAATTTTAGGAAATTAACCCTGAACATGAGCAAATAGATGTCAGACTTATTATATCACTGATCAGATCATTCCTACCAAAGGAAGATGCTAAACAGTGGTAAGGAGAAGAAATTAACTTCATTCCTAAACTTTCCCTGGGATATTTTATGGGCTTGGTAGAACTTGGAGAGGAAGAGGATAATTTATTATTCTCATGATCATTAATGTATTTATTTGATTAATTCAACATCTCATCTTATTCCAAATAAGCACATATTTCTGAAGTTTAGGACCTTAACCCTGAACATGAGCAAATAGATGTCAGACTTATTATATCACTAATCAGATCACTCCTATCAAAGGAAGTAGCTAAACAGTGGTAAGGAGAAGTGAGTAACTTCATTCCTAAACTTTCCCTGGGATATTGTATGCGCTTGCTAGAAAACTCGGAGAAGGAGAGGATTATTTATCACACTGTCATCACCACCACCCCCATCACGATCATGATTGTCACCATCGCTGTGGGCCACTAACATTGTCATTTCAAACACTCTGTAGAGTTGTCTACTATCTATAGACCACTTTCATGGTACTTAAGATGCAAATGATTTTAAAAATGAAAAACTGAGGAGGATTTATAATTACTGTCACAAGAGAAGATATATTGTTGGAAAGAATGAAATTTCAGGAGGGGCCAGGAAGTGACCCACCAGAACTATGCCAACTAGGGTAATAAAAGAAGGCTTCATGGAAGTAGATCATATTTGGATCTTGGGATAACTATTGATGCTCAGAGTATATTCCTGATGCAGATATGGGGGATGAGGAAAATTGTAATTTGCCTCATCCAGAGGCTAAGAATATTCAGTTTAAAATTTCACCAATGTCTTAAGAAATAAGATTGATCTTTTATGAATGAAAAATCATAATTACCTATTTTTAAGTATAACAGTAGTGGATTAATTTTCCTAAAGTCTCTTATTCTTTGTACCGTTTTGTTCTTCTAAAAATATTTCATCATTCTCTTACAAATTCAAGAAAGAACTTTTGTTTGAAATGAATGTCATCCCGTTTTTTATATTCTCCAAGCAAACCCTTCCATCCAAAGTCCTTACATTGAAAGCTTATTTTCTTCCTCATGTTATCTCTTGAAAACTAAGAAGCATGTTAGGGGTTTCAATTGGATACTATGCTGCGATGTTTTATAATTCTAGGCAGTCCTCAAGATCAAAGGGAGATTATCTGACCAAAGGAAACAAATGTTCTCATTTCTAGTTGGTCTTCTTTCAAGTGAATACAGATTTCCAGAAAGAAAGTTCATTTTTATTTCACTCTTCCCTCCCAAACCTTTATCTTCTTACCTTGGTAACAAGTCCTTTCAATTTATTCAGCTGATTAGTAACTGTTCTGCATCTTACTAGAAAATCCTATGAATGTAGAGAGGTTCTGCTTATCAAGTATTTGTAAATAAATCATAGAATTAATGAAGCAGAATTTTACATCATTGGAAAGAAAGTACAAAAACACAGTTGTATCTTACCTCAGAGCAGAAAATGGCATCATGCAGACTTCTGTCTTTGTAATACATTTGTGTATATTTTTGCATAGATTTTCTTAAATGCCTATGTGATACCATTTAATGTTTTGAAATCATTAATGTTTTTATAAAACAATTAGAAGTAATATTCAAAAGCACTTTTGAGGTCTATTCTTGCCTCATTAAATGGAGTAGATTTAAGTGATTTCACAGAATTTATTTTGTTTTTCCTCTCTAATACAGAGAACTCAGTTTTTACATAAGAGCACACAGTGATACTATAGATCCGTACAATATTTCCTCTTTCCTGTTATTATTATTATTATTATATCTATTTAGGGACTCTGGTTTGATATGAATCCAGAATGAAGGGAAAGAAAAGAAACCCATGCTAATGACTACAGTTACAACAAGATTAGTTTAGATCATCCCTGATCATTTTTTTTTTTTTACAACAAAATAGATTACAAAAACAGCATTAATTAAATCTTCTTAGACTTGAATTCTCAGTTGGATAGGATGAAAATATAGACCAACACCAAGGATTTGGGTTCTAGTAATGAAAAATGTACCTAGAATATTAATGACAAATTTCTTCCTCCATCAATTTTTCTCATTCCTATTGACTTTCTTTTTATGCCATATATATATAAATATATATATATATATATATATACACACACACATACATATATATATGTTTTCCTTAGTTGCTATGATCATCTAGTAAGCCTTGTATCTTCATATATTGTGACACATAATGTGATTACTTTTATCATTATTATTATTAACAAAGTTCCTTCTAACATTTATAAAGCGAGCAAGTCAATGAAGGGCTTGCATTGCATATATAGGTATTATTTTGTAGTAGTTTTATTTTAAACACTTTAACTCCTATTTAAACTAGTATGTTTAGTTTCTAATTAATATTTTTTTATCAAACATTAAGAAATGAGATATTACATCAATTATTTGGAATACATTACTTCAACTTACATCCTAGAAACACAGTTGTATATGGTGAAAACCTTACATGATGGAAAACATTATACTACAAAAATAAAGACATGAAGCCAAATAATCAAAGTTCAGCATTTTTTTCTCATATGTATAGTTTAAATAATAAAACTTATCTGACAGATTTGTGGTAATTACTGAATTATATGTAATATCATTTTATTCATATTACATATAATCGTATATGTTATTCATAATATATGTTATTTGTAATATATTATGTAGCGTATATGATGTATATGTAATTATATACATTTATTTCATATTACATATGTTTTATTATATTAACTTTGTATTCAAAATTGAGATTTGACTATGCTGTGTTACCATTCTTAGGTATTTATAATGACCTTTTGATATATCCCACGAAACACTGCAGAAGAATTAAAACAAAAACAGGTTGGAGGCAGAGTTTCAGTGTGAGAACACAGAAAGTCAGCCAGGAGGGTGAAGAGGCTTCTCACATGCTAGGGTTGTCTACGGGAACATCTCTCCAGAAAGCCAACACATCCATCACTAATGTATTTTGTGTAAGTTTTAAAAACTCGTAGTGTTCATTTTTACATGGCAGAGTTTCTGTTCAATACGCTGACTTCTCTGATTCTTATAACAATCATCCACGACCTTTCCAGTGTCGATTCTTTAAGCATTTAATTTCACTTTATTAATATATTGCCTGAACAAATGTTTAGAAATTTTCAAAGGTATTTTGTTGGGTTATGTTTCGTATATGACACCAAGGAGCTCACAATGATTTTATCTGAATTGACCAATTGTTTGCTTATAATGTTGACCCAAAAAATGACCAAAAAATTACCTATGCCTTTTTGGTCCTTAACTTTTTTTCTTTAACAGGAGTATACAACAACTCATTACAATTGTTAGAATAATCATGAATTTCAGCTGAAACATAGCTTATTTGGAATAGATTTATTTTAATATGAGTATGATAAAGTTTCTGTTTTTCTCTTAGCATGTCAAATGAGAACGGCCACATGGATTTTAAGTAAATTTAGAGGGAAATTTCAGTGTAGTCTAAAATTTAGGTGCTACAGAAAAGTCATGGAGGGATACCTTATTAATAATCAGTGACTTCAAGAGCAACTAAAAATGAACAATGATTTTCACCTGACAGAGTATAATTGGGATAATCTGATCCAAAATATATACCTAATATATAGCTGATTACATGTATCTAAATTAGTAAGTCCCTGTTACTCTACCCAAGCAATTTTCTGTTTAAATGGCTTTATTTTTGCTCTTAGTGCATATCACTATCTGACCTCATATATTTTTTAACGTTCCTCGAATCCCCAAAGTCAGAAACAGAGCCTAATGTTTAATATGCTTTAGATCAATATTTGTCAAATGAATAAATACAGGGAGAGAGCAAAACAGGCATTGATAAAAATCTGAGCTCCAAAGAAAAAACACACAAGAAAAGCAGAAATTATAGATGTTTATGTGCCATTGAGCTTCTTTGTGTATTATCAATTCTGCTTAGTTTTTTTTCTTGGGGAATCATTTATGTTGATGATTAATTATCCCTTTACAATAGGCATAGTGGAAAAGATACTCTAAAATGCGCCAGGCTATTAGGTATTATGCAAATTAATATTTTATACTGTTTTATCCATTTAATTGTCTCTGCACCTATTGAATATAGCAGAATAATTATAATTTGGGATGCTAGATTGAAACTTTTAACTAACTTAATTGTATTATGTCTAAAAAATGCATAAAATGGCAGCCAGACTCTATTTTTATGATGACAGTGAAGAGGAAATGAAGAAATCTAAAATGAGATTTTTTTTTAGCCAGAAAATAATATGTCTAGAATAATTTAAAAGCAAACTCAAAAGTAGCTTACATTTTTGATACAAATTGTCTATGATAAGCTCTAAGTGGAAAGGAGAAAAAGCTGGCTGTGAAACTCTTCATAAGCATAAAATTTGTCTTCCTGGACCATGGAAAATGATAGAAAAATACAAAAGACATTTAAATAACAAAATAAGAAAGAAACGCTGAATACCCAATGAACACATGATTCTAAGAGGAAATGAGGAGAGTGTACTCATTTGTTTATATTTACAATCTTGGTGACTTCTTAGTACATAGTCCTTCATTTCACTGATTAAATAGAGTTCATCTTCATGATATTCAGAGATTGTTTTAGGTAAAACATATTTGAATTGTAACAACATATGTAACTTCTTTTGTTTTGTCTTGGAATAAGGCATTCTAAAGATTAGCTCTGCTCTATTTAAAAAAAAAAATCAGACCGAGTGTGTGGCTCATGCCTGTAATCCCATCACTTTGAGAGGCCAGGGCAGGTGGATCATGAGGTCAAGAGATCAAGACGATCTTGGCCAATATGGTGAAACTCTGTCTGTACTAAAAATACAAAAAAATTAGCTGGGCGTGGTGGCACACGCCTGTAGTCCCAGCTACTAGAGCGGCTGTGGCAGGAGAATTACTTGAAACCGGGAGGCAGAGGTTGCAGTGAGATCATGCCACTGCACTCCAGCCTGGTGACAGGGCAAGACCCTGTCACAAAAAAAGAAAGAAACAGACAAACAAAAAGCAATAAGGAATAGCATATCCAGGCAATTTCAGACCTTATCTATCAGAGGGTGGCTTTCACAGAGTGGTTATCTACTTTTGGAGGAATGTAATACAGACACTTATTTTGATAAGAGGCAAGAGGAGGGAGAAATCTTGAGTCGGAACATGCAAAAGATGTTGAGATTCGGTTGAGATCAGTGCCAAGTCCCTGAGTACAGTAGGCAGGATGAGCGTAGCAATGTGTCTGGAGACAGCAGTGGGAAGACAGGAGCAAACATTAGATATTTTACCATACAATTTTTAGAGAATAAGATATTTCACATAAACAGTTTTTACAATGTGTCATTTGAAACCTCAAACAGGCATTTTTCCTGATGTGTAAGTTGAGTCTGTATAATAGAATTTGATCATTTCTTCACAAATTGGGGCATCATTTTTCAATCTGCTTTTTACAACCCCCAGTGTTCCAAAAGATATTAATAGATCAGCTGAAGAAAACATAGCTTCAAGGTGAAATGGCTTGAAGAAATATCGCACATGCCATTTTTCTCTTGGAGTATAGCAATGCTTAATTGGACTCTAGGAAGTATGGCAGAAAGGAAATTTGCTGCACTTTATTTAACTTAATATTTTTAAAAATACATTTGATTATAAATCTCATTTTTTTGTGGACACATCTTGGAAGATATTAATTTTATAAGGAGTACAGTTTGAGAAATGACTTTAAAAGCATCATTATTAATAATTGCCTAAGGCTGGGCATGGTGGCTCACGCCTGTAATCCCTGCCCTTTGGGAGGCCAAAGTGGGCAGATCACTCGAGGTCAGGAGCTCGAGACCAGCCTGGCCAACATGGCGAAACCCTGTCTCTGCTAAAAGCACAAAAATTAGTGGTGTGGTGGCAGGCGCCTGTAACAGCTACTCAGGAGGCTGTGGCAGGAGAATTGCTTGAACCTGGAAGGTGGAGGTTGCAGTGAGCTGAGATTGCCCCACTGCACTCCAGCCTGGGCGACAGAGCAAGACTCTGTCTTAATAATAATTGCCTATTGCAGTGCTTCCCAAACTTTATTATACATAGGAATCTTTCAGGGAACCAGCTAAAATGCATATTCAGGTTCAGTATTTGTCTGAGGAAAGGAGAGACTGCATTTCTAACCAATTCTCATGTGATGTGTAGGCTGTGGGTTCGGAACCCACACCTTGAGCTGAACAGCTCTGTTTCACTTTGGCTCTTCAGTATCACAGAGAGCGTTGAGATTTAAATAGACATACATTTGACATGAGTGGCTTCAGCTGCTGAGGCAGATAGTGTGAAACACATCATTAGAGTGAAATCCACTTCACCTCCGCCTGGCATCGGGATAACAAAGTGAAGGGAAGACAAAAGCCAAAAGCCAGAGCCCCTCTCATATACAAATTAACAAAAAGAGCAAGAGAAGAAGAATCTGTTCCAGAACTTCTGGACCACCCTCTAGACCAGACATATGAAGGGGTCAGATGTGGATAAAGAACATTAATGACAGGACTCTTTTTTAAGAGAGCTGATGCATCAATCCCTAGCTATTATTTGAGGTAGGAGTAAGGAAATGATCTTACAGCTCCAAACCCAGTGACAGCAAATAAAATGCAAATGATCAGTTTTGAAATATATTCCTTGAGCTTGGGAGATGCTGAGGCTTGTGCCAGACTCATTCTTGCGAACAGAGTGTGTATTAGGTCTGATACATGCTTGGACTTCTGCATAAGTGAGATCCCATTAAAACTGGCCTGAACTCTTGAAATCTATTAGTGTTAGAGATATGTGAGTATCTCCCATAGACATGTCATGGAATGCATGGGAGAGAAAACCAAACAAGACTGCTTTGGGTTATGTGTATAGGTTGTGTCTGTAGGTTAGGCTCCCTATAGGATAAAGAGACATCAGTGGAAAGAGCCAAGTTATACAGCAAGAGATTCTCAGAGGTGAGGAAGTGGCAAAGGACACTCCAAAGAGACACGAGTAGCTTTACCTGAGTCAAGGGAACTGCAGGAAGAAAGGGCCCTCTAGGAACCCCAAGGGTGCTGAAAAAGTGGAGGATACCACTTTTTCCTGTAAAAATCCCCTTCTGGGTTTCCAGCTTAAAGCAGGTCTAGAAGAGGAACCAGAGCTTTACTGTAAATCATGTTTGTTTGTTTTTATTATCTTGGACTGGACTACTGGTTTCTGAATTTAAATTTGAAGTGTACTTAAATTTAAACTTGTACTTAAAATGACTATAGGACTCAATTACCTAAAACTGAACAGAAAGGCTGTGGTTGTTTCACGGTCCATTCGGAAACATGTGAAAAGGAGGCCTGGTGAATAAAGCTGCAATTCAGGGATGGTGGAAGAGGAACTAAGTTGTGTTTTGTTTATGTTAGGGGTCAGGGATGATTAGCACATCAGTCACAGAAGATTAATACATACCAGTTATCTCCCACCTACGTCAAAGGTCACCTCTCTCTGTGGCCAATGTCTCTGCTCTTCACCTTTCATCTGCTGGTTTTTTGTTTTGTTTTGTTTTTTTGCTTTTTGAGATGGAGTCTCACTCAATCACCAGACTGGAGTGCAGTGGCACCATAGCTCACTGCAACCTCCACCTCCCAGGTTCAAGCGATTCTCCTGACTCAGCCTCCCGAGTAGCTGGGACTACAGGTGTGCACCACCACACCCAGCTACTGATTGTATTTTTAGTAGAGACAGGGTCTCACCATGTTGGCCAGGATGGTCTCGGTCTCTTGACCTCATGATCCACTCTCCTTGGCCTCCCAAAGTGCTGGGATTACAGGCATAAGCCACCACGCCCGGCCTCATCTGCTGTTTCTAGTCAACAGAGGGCCTGAGCATAAATGATCAGGTCCAAGAAAGTGCTAAGCCAATGCCAGAAGCTGTCTTCTTTGCATAAAATGTTGAAATTTCAACCTAGAGAATTTACCTTTGTCCACAAGATCTTTTTTCTTTTTTTCTCTTTCTTCCTTTTTAGATTTTGGCTTGAGTCCTCTTTCTTTCTCTTCCTATTGTTTTTTAAAACAATGTTACTTTGATTTTTATATTATTATTTGTGAAAATTTTATATACACATATCTGAACACCATTACATTGCTCTATATTAATGTGTATCAATAAATAAGTTATATATTTCTTTTATATTTTTTCATTGCCTTATAGAATTAAAAAATAGATTTCATGACTGGGCGTGATGGCTCACACCTGTAATCCCAGCACTTTGGGAGGCGGAGGTGGGTGGATCACCTGAGGTCAGGAGTTCGAGACCAGCCTGGCCAGCATGGTAAAACTCTGTCTTTACTAAAAAATACAAAAAAATTAGCCAGGTGTGGTGGCAGGCACCTGTAATCTCAGCTACTCGGGAGGCTGAAGCAGGAGAACCAATTGTACCCAGGAGGCAGAGGTTGCAGTGAGCTGAGATAGTGGCATTGCACTCCATCCTGAGCAAGAAGAGTGAAACTCTGTCTTAAAGAAAAAAAAAATAGATTTTACTTATAGAGGAAGGAATGGAGGAGACAATATAATGGACATCTTAAATATAATCAATTACTTTGGAGGTATGTGTGTGTGTAGACACTGATTCAAATGCTGAATGAATTCTGACTTGTTTATTAAGCACACACACACAAGCAAAGATACAGGACAAAGACATACTTTTGATGCTTCTAAAAAAAGTTATATTCTTGCTTTTCTTAGCTCAACAAATGACAAGGCAACTTTTGCCTCTGGAACTCTCACTTCTTCATGACTTGACATACTGTGCATTCTTTCTGATTACTCTTAATATCAGCAATCATTTATTGATCATTTACTGTGAATCCATAATTGGGCTGAGTATTTTATGTATATTAATTTACCTAGAACTCATGCCTCCCAAATTTCTGATGCAGGCATTTTTAATTGCAATTTATGTGAATAAAATGTAGCTTAAAGGATGTCAATGAGTCCAAGTTATAGCCCACATTATAGAGACTAGCGAAACCAGACTTTGAACCTGATGAGCTACACAACTGGACCTGCACACTTGACAAAGTACAATGTAAATATTTGATATCTGCAAGGAGTTGACATTGTCCGACAAGTGAAACATAATTTTTGTGAGGACGTTTTTCTCTATTTGCAATACTATTGCAAAGATCATGCTGCGGTTCTTCCCTGGGCAGTTATTTATAATACTGATATTTAATATCACGTCAAGAGGAAACATTAAACTGTACAAAATCCCCAAGATTAAAGAAAATAGGCTTTGATTTTATTTCTAATTCTTTTTGGAGAATAAAAATGTGAAGTATTCTGACTTTTATGGGTATCCCATATATGTACATAAAGTTAATTCTCTGTCTCAAGAGTAACACAGATATAAAAAGGCCAATTACAATTTTATGAATAGGAAATATAAGATCTGGGGATTCAATTTCTCTATTGTTGTATTCTAAATAACAGCACTATTTCTAGGGAATACTTACATCCTTCTTGACACAGAACAGCTAGCAACTTTCATTAGAGAAAAGTCAAACCAGATGCAATGTGAGTCCCTATATGTTGCAAGTAATGTTAAAATAGATTCCAAACTGGTGTCTTGTTTTGATGAAAACTCTGAAGACAATTTGGAGGCTGTTTGTCAGACTCTAGAGACTGAGGCACAGATGGAGTTCTGAATTAACTGACTTTGTATTTTGAGATTTGAAACGAGCTCTTGTCCCAGTTGTATATTTCAGTGCTTATGGGCTAATTGGATGTGGTAATTGATTATTAAAGGATTTATACTCTTAAATTTTTAAGGTTTATAAATTATAAATTCAAAATTACTAACAAAATTCAAGATGTAAACTTTATCTCTAGATTAATTTATGTAGAATTGTGAGAACCATGTTTTGCTTTGTTTGGTAACACAATGCTCTTTTTCTGAGAATTTTCTATAAAGCCAAATAGAAGTCCTTGAGATATCAAAAGTTTACATTTTTTAACTTTTCTAATATGTAAATCAACACCATTTAAAGCCTATTTCCCAGTCACATCAAATGATTTTGAATGGAAAAGCTTGTTTCCTTCCGATAGGGGAAGATCCCTGAATTTATAAACCAAACACTTTGCATGTATTTTGCATAAATTAAAATAAAGTAAGTGCATTTAATTTATCATTGGGTGTCTGTGTATATTTTCAAAATTTTAAAGTAGATTAAATAATATGCTTCAGAAAGGAATTATGTATCTATGATGCAGTTTTCAAAGCATAGTTTGCATGCCTTCAATCAATATTATTACTTAAAAATCAGAGTATTTATGAACCTCAGATGCAATAGTTTAATAGATTATTGTAGTTCACTATTTTTAGTGAACTACCATTTTTGTGCCATTAGTTTAAATTGTTTCTAAATGATTTATTGATTTGTTTATGTTAGCTATCACTTAAAATAATTATAAATTCCTTTTAAATGATTAATAGTTTGTTTCCTATTGTTCCTGTACCCAACTACTACAAATTTAGTGGCTTAATATGTTATTTTATAGTTCCGCAGATCAGAAGTCTGAAATGGATCTTATGGGGCTAAAATGAAAGGTTGTGTTTCTTCTTTAGGCTCCAGGGGAGAATCTCTTCCCTGCCTTGTTCAGCTGCTAGGAGCTGCCTGCTTTCCTTGGCTCCTTACCTCATCATTCTGAACTCTGTTTCCATCATCACAACCCTTCTCTTTCATACTTTTGCCTTTTTCTTTCATTTATAAAGACCTCTGGGATTATATTGGGGCCACCCTAATAATCCAGGTTAATCTCATCTCAAAATCTTTAATTTAATCCCCACCGAAAAGTCCCTTTTGCCATGTGAGGTAACATACTCACAGGTTTCTAAAATTACAATATGAAAATCTGTGGGAGGAGTAGCATGATTCGGTTTACCACAATCGTGGTTTTTTTTTTTTTTTTCAATTCTATCATTTGTAAATTTTTACCTGTACATTTAGAAGAACATATTCTGTACCGAGGGTAATGAGAATTAATTTTTTTCTTTGTGGCTTTTTTTTCTGTAACTACATCAACACTAATTTTTTTTTTTTTTTTTTGAGACAGAGTCTTGCTCTGTCACCAGGCTGGAGTGCAGTGGCGTGATCTCAGCTCACTGCAGCCTCAGCTTCCTGAGTTCAAGCAATTCTCCTGTCTGAGACTCCTGAATAGCTGGGACTACAGGCATGTGCTACCATGTCCAGCTAATTTTTGTATTTTTAATAGAGACAGGGTTTCACCATGTTGGCCAGGTTGGTCTAAATCTCTTAACCTCATGATCCTCCCAACTCGGCCTCCCAAAGTGCTGGGATTAAAGGTGTGAGACACAGCGTCTGGCCCATGTTAACATATTTTTTAAGTGGGAAAATAAAAGGTAGTGATCCAACGCCATCCAAATTAAATTGGAATAACTCAGTGCATACATTTTGGGTTGTTTGTTTTTGTTTGCTTATTTCTTTGTTTCATTTTTATAGGTATATACAGTTGTCAAGATATAAAAGAAAGCAATATAATATGCTACATGACTTTTCTAAAATAGTGGCAGTGTTATCAAGTTCATATCCTCTCTCCAACCCAGATAATGAGGAAAATATCAGTTCAAATATCATAAACCAGTCTCTAGTTTGATTAACCTCAGTTACCTAGTAGAAGCGGATGCTTTTGTCAAATACCCTGTAAAGACCCCTTACTCCCTCCTTTTATTGATTAAAAATTGATCATCAGTTCTTTCTCATGCCTGTCAATGAAAGATGGGGTCCATTGCAACCTTCTCTGGAATCTGGACTTGTTTCGTGACTGGCTTTTTCAAATAAAATGGAGTGGAATAGAAATAATGCCAATTGATTCCGTGTCTAGATGGCAATAGATTTGTGACTTCCTCTTTCTCCCTTATAAAAGCCAGCTACTGTGTAAGAAATCCAATTGTTTTGACATCTCCAGGAAGAGAGGAAGTTCAAGATAGCCAAACTGAGAGAGGCCATATGAAGTGACAGAAATGTGGGGGAAAAACGGAATTCTTAATCTTCCAGCCTAAAACAGACCAGAATAACAAAACCAGCTAAGCCTTGCCCAAATTCCTAACCTGTAGAATCAAGAAAAGCTAAAATGGTTGTTATTTAAAGCTACTAAGTTTAGGGATAACTTGTTACTCAGCACTGGCTAAGCAAATACTCTTTCTCTCTTTAGTACATTGAATTTACGAATGTGCTCCAAGCCTCTTGCTTTTTTGTGCCGCATCCAGAAGTTGGTTTCAAATTTTTTAAATCTATTTTGACATTAAAATTAAAATTATAATTCTACACTTTCTGCAATAAGAAAATCTCTTACTTAACTGCTTTAAAACATGGCTCTTTAGCTTGAATAGTTATNGATGATACAGCATCTCCCTATGGCACAGGGCTATTTCTGTACCTAGACATGTATTTCATCATAGCCTGCTGAAAGCTCCAAGTTGGTTTGTTTAACATGGATCCAGGCTGATGGTATAATGGTTTGAATTTTACTTTTTATCTGGAGGCTAATAGTACCCTTACAAGGCATGAAATATGATTAAAGACTTACAGCTCCCTGCAACAACCTTTGTATTTTTCAAACAAATTTTGTACCCTTCGTGTCTAGCCTGTAAAGTAGACTGTTTTATTGGGGTACAGAAAAAAAAGAGAAAGAAAGCATAGTATAGCTGTCTCATTCCTTTCCCACGCCTCTGAAATAGCAGGTTGGAAGGATGCCTTCTCTTTGTTCCTTTTGAGAGGGGAAAATGGCAGACGTGACTGAGTGGGATCTTATTGACTCCATCCCCCTGTTCTGACTATGAATTCTGGAGACACATGAAGAAAATTGAATCTCAGTTGAATCCTCTGGGATGATCAGAAGACAACCACTATTGTGGTTCTGACAGCTAAATTAAAAGAGGGTCTTTAATTTTTTTTAATTAATTTTTATTTTTTATTTTCTGTAGAGACAGTCTTGCTATATTGCCCATGCTGGGCTTGAATTTCTAGTCTCAAGTGATCCATTTGCCTTGGCCTCCCATAGTGATAGAATTCCAAGTGTAAGCCACTTTGGCTGGCCAGAATTTTTTTTAATTAATACACTTTATTTTAGTAGCATTTTTAGTTTGAGGACAAAATTGTGTGGAACGTACAGAGAGTCTCCATACAGCCCATCCTTGCACATGCACAACTTTGCCCGCTATCAATAACCCACGCCAGACTGGTACTTTTTTTAAACCTACATTTACATTTTAAACCTACCTTGACTCACTGTTATCACTCAAATCTGTACTTTACATTGGAATTAGGTCTTTATTTATTTATTTATTTATTTAGAAATGGAGTCTGGCTCCATTGCCCAGGCTGGAGTGCAGTGGCATGATCTCAGCTCACTGCAACCTCCACCTCCAGGGTTCAAGCAATTCTCCCTGCCTCAGCCCCCCTAGTGGCTAAGATTACAGGTGCCCGCCACCATGCCCAGCTAATTTTTGTATTTTCAGTAGAGACAGGATTTTGCCATGTTGCCCAGGCTGGTGTTGAACTCCTGACCTCAAGTGATCCACCTGCCTCAGCCTCCCAAAGTGCTGGGATTATAGTCATGAGCTACCACACCTGGCCAGAATTGGGTCTTTAGATTTATTTCTTTAAGCAAAGATTGGAGCAAATGTTAAGGTCTTTCATCTCAATTAGACAGCCATTGACTCTGAGCCTTTGCAATTGTTTTGTGCTTTATCATGTTTTTCTAATTATCTCACCTGTCTCCATTTTTGCTTATAAAAAAATTGAATTGCCTTGCTCTCTTCTCATAAAATGGTATATTTTACCTAAGAACGCTTGACCATTAGTATATGTGTTTGTTACTGAACTGTATTGTGTCCTGCTTTTCTCCCATACAGATTTCAGGAGTAATCACAGAGGGGTTACTTATAACTTGACTGTAGCTGCTCAGAATATGTTCATATTTATATCAACTTAAAATGTCTTAGATGAGAAGACCACAAATAGTCTCCACAGTGCGGCACACATCTGGAGGATAATTACACATTATCTAGAAGTAACAAATTTCCTCATGCACCTTATAAATTTGCACAAATAAAAAAAAAAGATTCAGAGTCATTGCAGAAAGATTATCAGTGCTTTTACCAGTTGGCCAAGAAACAGATATTCATTGTCGAATATCCATGAATATATATTAGTATCAATCCAGCTGCCCAAAGGCAACCATTATTTATGTCGAATACATATAGCCATTTCTTCTTATATACACCTATACACTAGAACTATTTTACATAAAATAGAATATACTAGATATGTTTTTGTGTATAATCTTTTAAATTAACTCAATAGTATATTATTGAGATGTTACCATGTCAATATATGATGTCATTTATAATGACTGTTGGATAGTTTCCCTTCTTAAGTATGTACCTTTATTTATTTAGCTAAGATTGACTTTTAAGATGTTTTCATATTTCATTACTATAAATAATATTTAGAAGAACATCATCCTAGCTGTGATTTGTTTACCACTGCAGCAAATATAAAATATGTTATCTTAGCTGGGAGACTCACCTTTGCATAAAGATGTAAGTATATTTTTAGGTGAAGTTCACATAAGTTAACCATCATTTCCTGGGGCTTGTGCTACTGTCCAATGAGTGTATAGTGAGCGCTGTACTGCTAATGTCTACACAACATGCCCGCATCAACTAGAGCTTTGCTTTACCTTGGCGCAATGATTTTGAAAAACAAAAAACCATTTAAAAATTTAAAGTTGCTCATTTTACACAAAGGAGTTTTTCATATTTATGTCGAATTTCATTGTTTTTTAATATTATAAATACATTTGATATAGATGAGTGTTGATATGATTTTTTCAGGTCTAATGTGTATTACTCATTTTTGTTATTCGTTGCTCTTTAAAAGCAGAGTCCTATACAAAGAACCTTGCAATAGTATAATGAGAAAATGGGTGGAATTTATGCAAATACAAATATATGAATTATTGATTAAAATGTAGTTATTGCAGTCATAGTAGATGACTTTTGTATTGAATATAATTCATTCTCTTTGAAATTTGAAATAAAAATTAAAAATATTTGAGCTTATCTTAAAATTATTTCATTTTTCCTCATATAACCATATACAGTATGAAACAGAAGGATTTTTTAAAATGTGATTTCCCATTATTTTACCTTTCTGCCTCTTGATAATCTAAGAGGAATCTCAGAGAATCATACTTTTCCAAAATTTCTGTAAGTATAACTTAATTAGGGTTCTCATCAACAGCAAAAAAAGATATAGAATTCTCAAAGTTCTTTCTTACTTGATAATGACACAGAAATTGAAAGACATTTATCAAAATAACTTGCTCATATGGCTATGAAGTAACTATCCAGGATAGCAGATCTATGTAGTTTCAACGTGAATGAACAGAAGTCATTTTATATAGAATTAAAAGGTAAAGTATAAATACATACAATACTTGTCAAATTGCTGTAGTCAATTTTCAAAAAAGAATTACAATTTGAGAATAGCAATTATTAAAGAAAACAGAAAGAGATGTTGTTACCTTAATACAGCCTAACTTGTCACCATCCCTACTTAATTATTCAGAATATTCTTAAAATATTCAGGAAGTCTATCATGTTTAGCCTGTTCTTTGCAGCTATCCATAGGCAGTAGAAGCAAACCACAAACTCAAGGATAACTATGTTTAAATTCTAAGACATCGACTGCAAAAATTAAAGACACATCAGTTCCTCCCAGGGATTACTTCCGGGTTTGGATTATGGTGGTTTGTATAGAACCCTCTTTGTAGCCTGATTGCTGTTAAGATAATACATAGCACTTTATCATTAATAGAAAATGGCAGAACCTATTGCTTTGGGGATAGGTTTTCTCTTGGAAATGAATGAAAAAATCACAATTATATAAACCAAGAGATGACATAACGTATCTATATGTTTCATAATAATAACCATGGCAAGAGAAACCTATTGCATTTGCAAGATTAGAGCTAATCAGTTTTGCAGAGTGAAATAAATCAATTTTGAAAATGCCAGTCAAATCAGGCATGCTAAGCTATTAACTAGTATGTGGTTTACAGCAAAGCCAGAAGTTGAGTTATAGAGTTTGTTTTAGACAGCTTATTTGCAAAGCAAAGAAATATAGTGCATTTACATAGGCAGCCATCTTAGTGATAGGAAAGAAGAATTCAAACAGTAAGGAAAAATAATGCCGTTTCTGTTTTATGGGAACTAACTTATTGAAATTAAGTTTTAATAGTTAATAATCATTTCCATTAGTGATTATATTTTAAATATTATCTAGAAATATTAAATGGAAACATGATTTCAGCATGGGCATGCAGCATATGCTGCTGTAAATGGACTCTGTGGCCACAGGACAGTCATGCTTTCTTGGGGAATGGCAGACTTTGGCTGTGTCCATGAAGACTTGTTTGTTCCCTGAAGTTTGAGTTTTCTATAGATATCCCTTACATCCGTAACTCCAACTGAAAGAATGAGCTGGCAAGTAACTCTGTGGGCCTCATCCATTTCTATTTATTTCCATATGTTGCTTTGCTGCATATTTAATAAGGAAAAAAGTTTTCCTTAAGAAAAATAAACAAATAAGATCTTTTTCATCCCTACTATTCTATTTTGCTAAGAATAGCCATAATTTACAACTCTTTTTAACTAACATGTTTTCAAGTAATGACATCTGTTAAATGATGCTTCTGTTTTCATGTTAAGAAAATTCCAGACCTTCCAAGCTTTCTTATTTTTAAAAGATCAAGTAATGATGTCAAAGAAAGGAAAATGTTAAGATGATTAGGAAAGAAATCACTATTAATTTTGCTTGCTTATTTTTTGGAGGGTTAGACTCTTATCAACCCATACATTTTGTTATTAGTTAATAACTACTGATTATATAACTGTTGATAAGGCGATAGAGGATAGATTTTCATCTACAAGAGACATATTGATATACTTTGTATAATTTGTTTAGATTGCTTACTAAGAAATACTGTTTTTACATTCATTTGCATTGGTTTCTTCTATTTCCAATGTTTATACATGGTTACTTAAAGCTAACTTTGTGAGACTTCCCAAACACTGCTAAAAATAAATCAGAGTGTTTCTTTTATACAAAGTTTGGCTATAAATGGATGTTGTCATTTTTTATATAGTAACAATAAATTTGCCTAATCTCATAAAATAGTTACTACTACAGAAAGGTCAAATTTTATTCCAATGAAACTATTCGTATTTAAGATATTCCCTCTAATTTGACATGTGTTATCGGAACATTGAATACACATAATGGCAGCAAACGTGGGTGAATTGAGTTTTAAAATAGTAACATTAACTTTTGAGTTTGGTGAATAATGTGGACTAGCAAGTTGCATGTTAAAGTGTTTGTAATCAGGTAGTAAGTCTCAAATGCTATAATAGTTTATGATCTAATTCTGATCTCATGTTCCAAGGAGAATTAAAAGATTTTCCTCTTATTCTTTATTGGTTAAGAACAATTTATATGCAATGTAACATTCAGTAAACATTTAATGAACACCTAGTGAGAACCCCTAATTGCCAGAGATACAGTTTTGAGTCAGATCAAATCACTGCCCTGAAGTTTGGGGAGGAAGACAAGAAAAATAATTTTTCATAAGGATTCTTTAATATATAAATCTGCACACTTAGGAGAGATAGTAAAAGAGTGGTCAATTCTGAGTTCAGAAGCAAATCACGAAAGACTCTCTAGAGGAGATAATATTCTTGTCTTCCTGCTCCTCCTTACCAAATGAAAAGTAACACTTACTTAAACAGAATACATCAAATTTGCACTGTTATTCATTTCCTAGCAACCTGGTACCAACAGCTTGCCTAAAATAAATTTTCTGGTTAGGTTTATGGGTGAATGTCATGAAACCAAGTCCCATAAATCAGATAGTCATGAGATTCACTGCATTTCCAAGACTAGTTAGGTTTACATCATTAGTAATAATCGCATTATCTTAATTTTATTTCTTACTCACTTAAAATGTCATGTTGAAGTATTTTTTTAAAATCTCGGAGTATAGTAGGTCCCACTAAGGAAAATGACAAAGGGCTTGTCCAAATCAAAATCACTCTGGGCCTACTGAGGATGTTATGATAAGGATAAAAATGAGAGTGGAACATTCTGAGAAATTATTTGTATATTACTAATAAAGGAAAGATGTATTATATACTCCTACCATGCTTTGGGCCCATGAAAGAGATTTCTGAAAAAAATAAAGCAAGAGAGAATTTTGAAAATTAACTCTGCAGCAGATTTAAAATAAATAAGTACATAAATAAGAACTTAAAGCTGAAACTTGAAGGTGAGATCAAAATCAGATAGTTCTCTTTTGAGCTATAATAAGCCATAAAAAGGACTTTTGCTGACTAGTAAGCTAAAATGCTTAATGATATGACATGAAGGAGGTTTGGGCACCATAAATGTTAACATCAAAAGTTTAATACACGAGAGTTCATGTAAAGACATTATTAATGAGAAATGATGCTCTTAGGAATTCCATGTATTAATAAATTGCTCTAAGTAAATGGGATCTATAACTTTTTATTCACCTGAAAGTTATCAATGTTTTCATTATTTAAGAGTGATACTTTACTTCAAATTGTAATTGTTTTAGGTACATAATTAAGTGAACAAATTTGACTGAGAGAGAGAGAAAGAGAGAGCTGCCATTTTTAAATCAGAAGAAGCAGGCTCCAGCTTTGGAATAAATATAGCTAAGAGCTTTTATCACTATTTAATGGTTTAAATTTCTAAGTATAGGGACACAGACACAAAGGTTTTACAAAACTATCTCAGCAGTGCTAGAACAAAACATGTAGCTGTATTCATAGCAAAAATGTTCACTGATGCCATTTTGCCACTTGTAATATGTTAGGCTATTAATAGGAAATTTGTGAGATAGCCTGAGATTATTTCTTATTCTAAATAGTGTCTCTCAAATGTAAGTGCATGTAAAGCCACCTGAGAGTTTTTTAAATTACCAATATCTGGGTTCCACCTTTAGAGTTTCTGAGGTAATCGGTCTGGTGTCCAGGCTGGACATTGGGACAGTACAACCAAGGTTGACAAGCACTGTTGTAAAGAAACTTGAAACAGGAGAAGCTTAGAGATTTTAAAAACTCAGAGGCAACTGAGTTGCAATAATTGTGGCAAAATAAATGATGCATATTACTAAAAGATAGAACATATCAGGTAGAGAAGATACCTAGAGGAGTCTTTCTTCAAATACAAAAGTGTTTACCACTGATTTAAAATGATCCTTTTTTTTGCAGAGAGCATGAAAAGACAATTAAAGTAATTCCTATGAATACAACAATCAACAAAATTCTCAATAAAACCAATTGTGTTAGTAATATTTTTGGTTCTGAAAGTTTTGAGAATGCAGAAAGAAACTCTCAGATCAGTGTTCTTAAAAATCAAAATAGCAGTTTGAGAACACCCAAAGGGTCAGTTAAATTAGATCAAATTATCTTTGATATGTGGTTGGGATCATTCACTTTTGCTCTACTTTTAAAAAATGTATTACCCGAATAGTTATGAGTCTATTCATCAAGTGTTCAAATTATTTTACATGTAATCTTCAATCTCCAAAAAATAAATGGGACCACAACAAATTTACCCCAGTTTCTGCAGAGCATAAATAATTGCTTTCAAGGGATGTTTGAATGAAATTACTTCCCTGACTGCAGGGGTTGGGGCTTGGTGAAGATTTGTCCTTTGTGAGTAATGAGAAGAGTATACTTGGATATAAAAATAGTAAAGAAATAATTAGTTTTTTAAAAACCCTAAATTCCATGTTTAGCAAAGTTAATGAGTCCCTAAATTCCTAAAGCTGAATATTAGTGTGTAAATGAGTACTCCAAACCAATAGAGAATAACCTTATAATTCATGGCTATTTAGCTAAAACTTCATATGTTCTTATTCTGTGTCTCCTAGTTTTAGATTGAACAGATATTTCGACTCCTAAAAGACTCAAAATTTCTGACAATTCCCTTTATTACTAAGTTACTTTTTGAGAAATCATTTATTAAATAAAAATTAAATTTACATTTTCAAAATTGCAAATTGGGTTAATTTACCTAATCTTTCATCTGTTTTGTGTTTTCACTTAGCCGGTTTTGTTTCTGATATGTAAATATTCAAATATTTGTTGAAATTACAAATTATATGAACTGATTTTTGAGGGGACTAGGGTAGTTACTTTTATTTAAGTTCTGTGGTGTTTTGCATATTCAAATTATTATGTTGGAATAATTTTAAAGACAGTAACTATAGGATCATTTGAGATAATGGTAACAATACTCAGGGGATGAAAAGATATGATTTTAAGTATGAACTCAGGAGATTGCCCTTTATGTATCTAGGGGATGATGTGAACATCTGTTTTAACAGCACTACTGAATTGGGAATTCTTTTTTTGAAGTTTTGTAAAAGGAAGGCAGAAGTTTAATGAAAAAAGTGCTAGGTAAACTTGGATAGTTTTAGATCTATTAGTGACAGAATACTCAAGGTCTCAAAAATAGGAAAAGTTGCTTTTGTCATGTTAAAGGACGAGGGCTGCCCTATGCTAATCACTGTATCTACTCAGATTCTATAAAGTGATTTGTACAGAGAAGGGATTTAGTAAATCTTTACAAAATGAAGGTTAGATGATGGAATGGAACATTGTGGCTGAAGGAGACAGCAGTGAAAATGGGGATATTATGAAAGAAAGTGAATGAAAGTGGCTCAGATTTTGTTAAATTAGGATACAACAAATCCAAAAACAAACAAAAAAATCAGCCTGCATGACTTCTTAAAGTCCCCACCTCTTAATACTATTCCAGTGGCAATTAAATTTCACATGATTTTGAAGGGGACATTAAAACCATAGCAAAAGGCACATTATGTTCATTGTTTCAGTGTAGTGCTTCTTTACCAGGCAAATAAATCCTGGTAGACATGCAAGAGCTTGCTCCTAATCCAAAATAAACAAAATATGTTTTACTGAGAAAATTG
Organism: Cebus imitator; assembly: GCF_001604975.1. Lineage (NCBI taxonomy): Eukaryota > Metazoa > Chordata > Mammalia > Primates > Cebidae > Cebus > Cebus imitator. The sequence continues at coordinate 984,061 of NW_016107473.1, forward strand.
CAGATCAAAGGGTTATTTGACAGCCAGAGTACCGAATACTATCATGATGTTTTCCTCTGTTTTACATACATGTGTAATTCCTGCTTGAATGCAAGAGGGCTGAATACCAGGCTTATTTAATATATTTTGTGTCAACTTCTGTATACAGATTTTGTTTTCTTGAGGTAAGAGGAGAGGAAAGAGGAGAACATTAATTCCAGATAGCTTTAAGCAAATGTTAGAAAGGTGAACATTTATAGGCTTCCAAATATCTTTTGGCTAGCTGACATTTACAAACACTGAGTTAGGTGAGCTTTTTCCTTTAGGAATATTAAGGCTCTCGCAGCAGCCTCACAAAGGATATGTGAAATGAAATATGCCATTCAAACCTAGTAAAGAAGAAGACTGTTTGTAAACATGGTTGGTGAAAAGCATGAGAACCAAGTCTTTCTTCTTATTTTAGACATCCTATAAAAGCATTGCAAAAGTTTATATAGCTGGTCAAAATATTTGGCACTATTTGCTCCATTTCCACACCTTAATTTAAGATCCAAGCATTTTTAAAGAGGGAAATTGCCTATTTAAATGAAGGAAGAATATGTTTTAAATTACTGAGAGTGCCCTGCTGAAACATAATGAGAACAGAAAGCAGCGTTAATAAGAAAAATAGTATTTACAAAGATTGCTTAAGGATGCAAGCTGGGTACCAACTAATTCTAATTCTTTAATTCCGGTATATGTGCAACGTCCCAGTTGTATGAAAACAAAATGTGTATTTCCAAGCTGTGTGTTTTAGGATGAGAGAATTTCAACCAAATATTAAATTCCCAAATCATATGCAGACAAGTGTCAATCATTGCTTTAACACAACAGCTGGAGGAAAAAATTCCAAGCAACATGTGTAGGTAATTGTAATTAATGTTTATCTGTACATAGGAAGATAATTTCAGAGATATGTAAGTATGTAGATAACTCGGATTTCTAATAACTGTATTTATCAAGTTCTAAATGCTATCTAAATTTAGAAATGAAAGCAATTTTAAAATAGCATGCATCTTATACTCACAATATTAAACTGACCTCTACTTTCCCAGCGATTCTCTGCCTTTCTGTTCCTGTCTCTGCCTATGTCTCTGTCATACAGGTCTGTGTGTATGTGTATATTTACCCTCACTTGTGAACAAATATTCATAACCACATGGATAAACACACACTATAAAAGCACATATAAGGACATAGACTAAAATATTATCAGTAGGTAATTTTAAGACAAACCTGATGGGTCATTTTAATTTTCTACTTTGTACATATCTGTTTTGATTGCAACTTTAAAAATAAGCCTGTGCTGGGCACGGTGGCTCACGCCTGTAATCCCAGCACTTTGAGAGGCCAAGGTGGGTGGATCACGAGGTCAAGAGATCAAGACCATCCTGGCCAACATGGTGAAACCCCATCTCTACTAAAAATAGAAAAATTAGCTGGGCCTGGTGGCGTGTGCCTGCAGTCCCAGCTACTTGGGAGGCTGAGGCAGAAGAATCACTTGAACCTGGGAGGCAGAGGTTGCAGTGAACCGAGATGGTCCCACTGCACTCCAGCCTGGTGACAGAGCAAGACTCCATCTCAAATAATAATAATAATAAGCCTGTGTTAAATTGAGAGAGAGAAAGAGAGAGAGAGAGAGAGAGAGAGAGGGAGAGAGAGAGAGAAAGATTTGCCTGTTAGGGAAATTTTTTTTTAAAGGAACACCACAGGAAATTAGGTCATTCTTAGGTGCCTGCCATTTATATCTAAAAATGATTTTCCATAATGGGATAGTTCTAGTATCAGTAGAGGTATCCATTTTCACATGCAGATTGAACCTTGTCATTGCAGGCTAGAAATATTTAAAACTATTTAACTGACTTGAAGAATTCTTCAATTTTTGAAAATATATTTAAAAAGAAAAACTTTCCAGTTGATTTTATGAAGTTAACAAAATACTGATTCTAAATGATATATTTATAAAATTTTATTTTACAATTGGTTATTGGTAGTGTAAGGAAATATAATAGACTTTTATGTGCTCATATTGTAATCAGTGATCCTGATAGCTATATTTAGCTACTAATTCTAATGTTTTATTTTAGGTTTTGTGCCTATACAATAATGTCATTAGCAAATAATGACCAGTGTATTTCTTTCTTGCTAATTCTTACTTTTTTTTTTCTTATTGAGCTGACTAGGGAATCTTATTTTTGATCCCATAAGGAAAGCTTTCCATATTTCTTTATTAGTTATAATATTTTTGTAAGATTTTATGATTTTCATTCATCAGATTAAATAAATTCCATTCTATTCCTAGTTTGCATATTAAAAATATATATTTTCTACATCTATCGAGATGAGATTTTCTTTCATATTGTTAATATAGTGAATTACAATAATTTATTTTGTGATATTGAAATAATATTGCATTATTAGAAAAAAATTAGTTTTTAATTTATTGTACTTTTTAAAATTAAGATATAATTCATATACCATAACATTTGCCCTTAAAAATGATGCAACTCTGTGATTAGATTGTGGTATAATTATGGCAATTCCAGAATATTTTCATCACTGAAAAAAAAAAAAATCCTGTATTAGCCCTTGGCAATCACTAATTTACTTTCTGCCTCTCTAGATTTGCTTTCTCTGGGCATTTTATATAAGTAGAGTTATAGAATATGTGACATTTTATGTCCGGCTTTATATGTTTTCATGATTCTTATACTTATCATGTATTAGTAGTTCATTCTTTTTAAGTCTAAATTATATTCCATTGTGTGGATATAGAATTCTTTGATTATCCATTCATGAACTGGTGGACATTTGGGTTGTCTTCATGGCCATTACGAATAATGTTACTATAAGCAATTGTGTCCAAGTGTTTTGTAGACATGTTTTTCATTCTTTTGGAGATATTCCTAAGGAGTAGAATTGTCCAGTCACTTGAACACTCTTTAAATTTCTATCTCTCTCTCTTTTTTTTTTTTTTTTTTTTTTTTCTAAAACAGAGTCTCACTCTGCCACCCAGGCTGGAGTGCAGTGGCACAGTCTGGGCTCACTGTAACATCCACCTCCTGGGTTCAAGCAATTCTCCTGCCTCAGCCGCCTGAGTAGCTGGGATTACAGGTGCTAGCCACCACTCCCGGCTAACTGGCTAATTTTTGTATTTTCAGTAGAAATGGGGTTTCACTATTTTGGCCAGGCTGGTCTCAAACTCCTGACCTCAGGTGATTCACCCACCATGGCCTCCCAAAGTGCAACTGCAAAATTGTTTCTACCGTGGCTGCATCATTTTACATTCCCACCAGCAATTTACGTGAGATTGTTTCCACATTCTCGGCTATACCTGTTACTTTCTTTTCGATCATAGTACGAAATGGTATCTCCTTGTGGTGTTGTTGATTTACATTTCTCATATCACCCATATGTTGAGTATCTTTTCCTGTGCTTCTTGCCTATTGTGTATCTTTTCTCGAAAACTTTCTACTCAAATCATTTCTCCATTTAAAATTAGCTTACTATATTTTTTATTATTTAGTTGTAAAATATATATTCTGAATACAAATCTCTTATAACATGTATGATTTGCGAAATTGTTCTCCCATTCCGTAGGTTGTCTTTTCACTTCCTTGGTTTTATTTTGAACAAAAATTTAGTTTTAATTAAGCATAGGGTAGCTTCTTTTTTTCTTTTGTTGCTTGTAATTGGGTGCCATATCTAGGAAACCATTGTTTAATCCAAGGTCATGAATATTTTGCTTATGTTTTCTTCTATGAGTTTTTTTACTTCTAGGTCTTACATTTAGGTTTTGATCAACTTTGTGTGTAATATAAGGTTACAATCAACTTTGCTCGTTTGCATGCATATGTATAGTCGTCTCAGCACTATTTGTTGACAAGACTGCTCTTTCTCCATTGAATTTTCTTGGCATCCTTCTCAAAAATCAATTCCTCATAAATATAAGGTTTACTTATTGATGCTTGATATTATTTTATTAAATGTATATGTCTATCTTTATGCTAGTACAACACGGAATTAATATAGTTTGCTAGAAAATTTTCTGTTTCAGGATGATTTAGACTGTTCTGGGTATTTTGCTATATTAGTTTCCTATTGCTAATGTAACATCTTTCTACAAAGTTACGCCTAAAAACATCAGAGTTTTATTATCTTACAGTTTTGGAGGTGATGTTCTAAAATAAAGGTGTTAGCAGGGCTGTATTCCTTATTGAGGCTCTAGGCAACAATCTTGTTTCCTTGCTTTTTCCAGCTTCTGGATGCTATCCTCATTCCTTAGCTGCGGCCCCTTCCTCTGATATCTTCTTTCATCGTTACATCTTCCTCTCTAGCTATGACACTCATGTTTCCCTCATTCCCTTTTAAGGATTACATTGGGCCCAACTAGATAATTCATGATATTTACCTGTCTAAAAATGTCCTTATGTAATCATGTTTACAAAGTCCCTTTGGTAAAGTAGCTTAAAATATTTTCAGAATTTGGAACATGGACATCTTTGAGGGGGAATTTTTCTGTTACCACACTTGCATTTCCATGTGCATTTTATGATTAGCTTGTCGATTATTACAAATGAGCTGAGATTTGCAGTGAATCTGACAACCATTTGGAAAGTACTGCCATCTTAACAATACAGTATTAAGCCTCTTCCTACATGTTTAACACCTCTTTGGGTAATACAAGTATGTTTTTATGTTGTTTGAAATATAATTGTTTGTTCATTTAAGTTTCAGATCACTCATTGCTAGCTTACAGAAATACAATTGATTTTTGTATATTGATCTTGTATCTTCAAACCTTGCCAAAATCATTCATTAGCTCTGTGTGTGTGTGTGTGTGTGTGTGTGTGTGTGTGTGTGTTATTCCTTAGAACTTTCTATAGGCATAAATATTTCTCCATATACATCTATATACAAATTCTTTATACCTCATGGTATCTCCATATAGAGAGAGCTGTATTTCTTTCTTTTTAATCTTGACCCCAGGTTAATATCCAATTGAATAAAAGGTAGTACTACCATTGAACACACTGTAGAATATTAACTTTGTAAACTGACTTGAAGTCAGTTTAGGATTCCCACAGACACGTTCAAAATAGTACTTTCTTTTGCCTGTGAAAGTCCGCCTTATATCTTGAATTTATACTCTACGTAAATGTTGTAAGCAGAATAAAAGCCCCCAAAGATGTTCTCACTTTAATAGTCAAACTCTAATAATCACACTTTTATAGCTAAATGGTCTATTAAATGAGGTCTCCCCAGATTATCCCAGATTAATAGTACCACTTTTTAAAATTAGATTTGTAGATGCTTTCATTATTGTCATCCCCTTTTACAGGAATTTTCTGTTGTTGCATATCTCCTTACTAAACTAACACCTTTTTTGTTTTTGAATCTGCATCAGTAGTTGAATGCATATAGAGTACATTAAATATATACAACTAATGAAGTAACACATGAATGCACCTCAGACCACTTATCCTAAATCAACCATTTTTCTCCATGATTCTGTCAAATACTTTTTCCCTGATATCCTATACTTTTGTTACTATTCATGGATTTTCTCCTTCTATTCATAATAATTTTCTTACTGATATGCAAGAATTTTCTATGTATTCTTTAGTTTATCACATATCTTGCAAATTTTTGTCTGGTTTGCATATCTTTTTATATTGTTGTAAATAATATTATAGAACTTTACAGATGACATAAAATCTATCACTGTTTTTTCTATAGATTCTCCTTTTTAATTTCTTTGTTCCAAGTATTTATTAAGAAGGACAATTCAAAAGTTAGCTGAGCAAGCATATAGATTCTTCTTGAATTTTAGTTTTTGAATGCATTCTTCAACTCAAGTTCAGATAAAATATTCACCTATGTTTTCTTCCAAAAATTTTTAAAAACAAAAAATTCTTGTTCTATATGCAATTATTTTAAGATATATATAAAGTAGGAATCTAACCTTATTTTGTTCCAAATAGTTAATCAGTTACCCTGGTTCCTGAATTATCTGCTGAGTAAGCTATTCTTATCCCTCTAACTTGAAATACCAAAATCTGTCATTGAAAAGTCATTTATATGTCTATTCTTTCACTTGTGCAGCCCTATTTAATTATTGACATGATAAAATGATGCTTAACCTTCTGCTAAATTTCTTTGAGAATTTCTAATATTTATCCTTCTAGAAAAAATTTAATTATTTTTAATCAAAGATCAAAAATACATCGTTAAATTTATATGGCTTTCTTTTTTTTTTTTCAAAAGAAAAGACACACAAATTTTTTTTCTTCCAATGCTCCTTTTAAATCCCTAATGGAAATAATATATTTTATCCATTCATTTTATATATATGTCTACATATAAAATGGATTTATTTTCTTGAATGAATGATTAATGAAATGATCATTTTATTAATGAATGAATAAAAAATATAAATATATTCATACTTATTTTTAAAGAATTTTTGACTAATATTTTTCTTTACTAATTTTGTTTTCTTTTTTTTTTTTGAGACAGTCTCGCTCTGTTGCCCAGGCTGGAGTGCAGTGGCATGACCTCGGCTCACTGCAACCCCCACCTCCCTGGCTTAAGAGATTCTCTTGTACCTCAGCCTCCTGAGTAGTTGGGATTAATGGCACGTGCCACCACACCCTGCTAATTTTTTATTTTGTATTAGTGATGAGGTTTCTCTCTGTTGGCCAGGCTGGTCTTGAATTCCTGGCCTCAAGTGACCTGCCCACCTTGGCCTCCCAAAGTGCTGGGATTACAGGCATGAACCACCATAGCCAACCAAGAGTCAATGTTACTTTTAAAATAAATCAAAAGGCCAAAAATTATCTGACATAAATCAACAAAAGGAAACAGCAGTCTACTATTAAACATAACACAATTTAAGGCAAAATTACTTTATTTGGGATTTTGAATTTCCTGTTTTCTCATCTTATTTGAGTCTGCCTCCTTTCCATGCCTGCATTCCTCAAAGTCACTCTTCCCTCTACAAGCTTACTGCTCTCATTTTTTTTTTTTTTTTAAGTCATGGCTCTTCTTTGTTAGTAAAAGAGGGATTTTTTTCCCTGATTTTTGTATTTCTTGTGTTAAATTCTTTTCATAAGTACATTATTTTTGAATCCTGAATATTATGTTAAGTTAGATGAATGTTCAAAATGTCTGCTCATTCATAGCTACAGAAGAATGTCGGTTTAAGCCCTAGTTTTTCCAACGGAAAAGCCAGATGGACCATAGCTTGTCCCAGTTTCTACTTGAGCCCAATAAGCTTTCTTTTTCTCCCAACTTTATCCAGGAAGAACCATTTTAAATACAGATTTCTGATCCAGTCTTCAGGGTTTCTAAGGCATTTATCAAGCATGGCTTTACTAGACAAATGTAGAGCCTTCCGCATCTTTAATCCTGGACTTTCTAATGCCCGACAGTCAGTACCTTTGGTCTAGTTCTTCTTTGCACTGTTCGTATCTCACTGGCTTAGATATGATTGCCTGCTGCAGGGTGATGACTTTCCTCCCTGAGTCTTCCTCAGTTTCATTATTGATGGTGTGCCATGTACATGAGACAAAGCTTTCTTTACTCTTCTTGAGGTCTCTCTACGCTGTGTGGTCCAGATAATGTGGAGTTACCCATTGTAAACTCATTTACAATGAAGTTAGTCATAGCACTGATATGGTTTGGCTGTATCCCCACCCAAATCACATCTTGAATTGTAGTTACCATAATCCCCATGTGCTGTGGGAGGGACCCAGTGGGAGGTAATTGAACATTGGTTCTCATGATAGTGAGTTCTCATGAGACCTGAAGGTTTTATACAGGTCTTTTTCCTCTTTACTCAGCATTTCTCCTTCCTGCCGTCATGTGAAGGATGTGTTTGCTTCCACTTCTGCTCCCTTTTTCCCTTTCTTTATCGATTTGAGTGTCATTCAGTTCAAGACAAATTTTGTGAACAGCCGATGTGTGGTCGGCCCAAGGCTAAAACATCATAAGTGAATACATCGAGGACAGAAGTTCTGTGAACTGTGGAAGGAGAAGCCACATTTCTGTGTACAGAGGAGAGAGCAAGAGTGGACAACTTGCAAGAAGCTGAGCCATGTAAACAATGTGCTAGAAGAAGAGAAGTGAGAGTTGGATACCATAGCTTACAATGAGAATAGGAATTGGTAAAAAATGTCAAAACAGGAGAAATGATTTATGTTTAGAGGTTTAGTCGAGGAGCCATTTGACTTCTCTGCTCTTTTTAAGATGTGAATTGACAGAGATATAGGCAAAGTGTATTTGAAGTACAAGCAACAGCACATATCTAGAAAACCAAAACACAGAGGGCATTAAGTGTGGGGGAACTGTGAATATTTCAACTTTGGCCACAACATTAGGTAGATATTATAGTTGGCCAGTAATGAAAACTTGTCTGAAAATGTATGTTTACGTCACACTGTGATAAAGCAGTATGCAATGCATTGGTTTATTTTAACCCAGCTCTTGATTTTCCTGAATTATTGAGCATCATGAGACAATGGCCCTTTTTAAGAAGTTCTAAGGATGGTAGGCAAATAGGCAGGAAGGTATTTGTAACCCTAGAAACCCATTGGAGACACCTCACTAATGCAGGGAAACCACACACAGGAGGGTAGGCACTGAGCCAAAGATGAAAAGTGATCGCTCCGCAGCCACTATCGAACTTCTTCAGCTTTGTTTAAACTCTGTCATCCGCTTGGGGAGCAGCAACTTCTCCCTAACCGTGTATGTTCTCATTGAGTATTGGCACATAGTTTCTGCATCATCTAGATCTAAATTTCCTGTTTATTTTTGTAGTTTTGCTGTGTATTGTATTGTACTTTGGTTTACTTATTTGCCTTTAGTCCAGCTCATGAATCTAGTAGTTTATAAAAATTGTGTGCATATACCTCTTTTGAAATTTTTTTCTTATTTGTATATCTACAGAATACTTGGAAGATACCTTTACCCAATGTCAAAAAAATCTACTTAGTACATTCTGCTGAGGCTTTTACATTAGTACATGTTAACGTTAAGTGGGAATATTCTACCATGTGACATACTTTATGTGACAAAAGGAGCGTTCTTAGAAAAGATTCTCATCTCAAGCAAAATTTGTACTGGTGACAACTGTCTGCAATCAAAGACGTCCCTATTTTTGCTCACAGTTTACTAAAGAGGATAATTGGAGAGGTACTCTAACATTAGCAACAGAAAGGCATTTGAAGTTCATGACACTTGACAACGGAACCTCTCTTAGTCTCTACCACTATTTCATAAAATGTACTAAGTTGTCAGAGGAGATGAGATATGTATTTGATCCAATTTAAAAAATTTAATATAATCAATATGTACTTATAAGGTACATTAATTATATTAATACATGTCAAGTCTCAAGATACATTCTGAATAAAAATTTATCAGTTAAATATTACAAATATTTTTTATCATTAAATTTTAAATACACATGAAATTATCTGTGTAATATATTGAAATGTATAGCATATTATGACAAAGAATTTCTCTATTATAACATCTTTTATTTCACTGGCTTGTTATTATTTCTGGTTGGGGAGTTTAAAAGACTGCAATCTTTAATTTTATTTAGTTAGTTGTTGCATTTTAAAATCAGTAGATAATATATGTATCATCTTAGCCTTAATTTATAATTATATGACATTTCAATAAAATTCTGGAAGCCAATCAATACGATTAATTAAGCTTCAAATTCTAGGCTGAGTCTAATTGATTATTATATTTCTTTATTATTCTTTAAGGGGAACACAGACAATATTTTGTTTCAAGATGCCACTTTTCGAAAGTGAGAAAAATTCATTCTAAAAATTAAATTGTATGTTCCATATCTGTGTGATATCAGATAAACCATGTGTCTTAGAGAGGGAAAGGCTTGAGAATATAGTTTTCATGCTTTCTTATTTATCTATATTTTCCTATATGATTTTTATTGACTTATAACATTTATTTCATATTAAAATTGTCAAATATGTGAATTCATGAGCCACCTGTTGAAGACCACTGAAAGAATATAAATAAATAAAATTGGTAGCTCATTGTTTTTCAATAACTTGTGAGGACTAAGCTCTGATTTTTTTTGAGACAGAGTCTTACTCTGTCGCCTGGCTGGAGGGCAGTGGCATGATCTCGGCTCACTACAACCTCTGCTTCCAGGGTTCAAGCAATTCTCCTGCCTCAGCCTCTCGAGTAGCTGGGTCTACAGGTGCATGCCACCATGCCCAGCTAATTTTTGTATTTTTAGTAGAGATGGGGTTTCACCATGTTGGCCAGGATGGTCTCAATCTCTTGACCTCATGATCCACCTGCCTCGGCCTCCCAAAGTGCTGGGATTACAGGCGTGAGTGATTTTTTATCTTGCCCAAATTCCTCCCTAAGGGGTCTGGGGAGTCATGCCCTACAAACCATAAATTCTCATCAGATGGGTTTTATTTAACCCCATATACATGACTGACTTTGCAGCCTGCCTCTGGCATAACATTATGTGACAAAGAAGAAAGTTGAAAAATTTTACCCCGGAAGCATGTTTCTTTGCCATATTTTGAAATGGTCCTGCAAAGCTGTCCTTTGTGGGGGGACATAAGCATCTGTAAAGAATCCCTATTAACATAGCTAGATCTTTTCCTTCCAGGCCCTCCCAATCCTAAATGAATCTAGCATGTTTTAAAGGTCTGAATAGGAAATATTTGTCATCTGTTATCTCTAAGGGCAGGTACTATAAGACTTCAGAATAACCTTGGTCTCTACAATCTTTTAATTTAACCTGAAATCTCCTTTCGATTGATCCCAGGTCTTTAGACAAACTGAACCAATTGTTAATCAGAAAATGTTTAAATTTACCAATAGTCTGAAAGCCTTCCACTTTGAGTTGTCCTGCTTTTCTGAACCAAACCAATGTATTTCTTAACTGTATTTGATTGATGTCTCAGGCCTCCCTAAAATGTATAAAACCAAACTGTACCCCGACCACCTTGGGCACATGTTCTCAAGATGTGAGAACCCTGAGGGCTGTGTCATGTGCCATGGTCACTCATATTTGGCTCAGAATAAATCTTTTAAAATATTTTATCAAGCTGGACTCTTCATTGATACTTGTTTCTCTGAACAAACTGGATTTCCATTGTTAATATTACCCTATTGTAAAGAGCAGTGAGGTAACAGACTTTTTGTCAGCCTTGTACTTACAGAGTAGAAGACCCTGTGATTGGAGCCCCAATTCCTAACAGGGGATGCTTTGGAATGAATGGATCAAGAGGTACCTTGAACTGGAGATTGGCGCTGCTTCATGGTAGCATTTTTCTAGAATACATGTCTCCATAATAAAGCGAGTTCCTGAATGGTAGATGAAGGTATCCAGTCATAAAGCCAAAAGATAAGCCACCCATTCCAGAATTGCTACTTCCTCCTTTATCTGTGGTGATCAAGTAGCAACTGTGACAGAGTCAACAGGTTGTATAGTGCACAAAAGGGATGTTCTGGCTCAGAAGAGAAAGTCTGCAAATGTGTGGATAACAGAGCCTAATATCATAGCCTAATCCCTAAATACCAGACAGATGTTAGAAGAATGCCAAGCATTGCTGAACTTGATAGGCATAGATACAGATAGGTAGGTAGATATATAGATTGAGGTAGATAATAGATAGGCAGATAGATACACACATACATACATACATGCATACATGCCTAGATATATAGATACATAGATACATAGACGTATTGAATTGTACACAGAGAGAAAAGTGAGACATTAAATTATAACTTGCTAAAGACCATTTACAATACTTTCTACAAAGAGAAATATCTAAAGTGTTTTGGTTAATTAATTCCATATTCTTTAGCAACTCATCCAATTTCTGTCTGGCAGAGATTCAGGACAAAGACGTTTCAAGTCAGTTTACAATGAGTCTCAAAAAGCAGTAAAATTCCTTTATTCTGAGCCCTATTTTAAACCTTTTAGCAAGTTGATGCTACTGTGACTCTTACTCTTGTCACCAGAGAAGCAATTCAGAAGACTTGTTAATGTTTCAGAAGTTGCTTAAACTTCCTGTGAAGTGATAGGCCTGACCTCCTGGGATTAATGTGAGAATCAGAGCAGATAATACACATAAAGTACCTAGAACAATGCTTGACATACGATAAATGCTATGTGTTAGCCATGATTCGTATTTTCATTACTAAAAATGTCTCACACTCTTTTTACCTAAATTGCTCTGCCATTTCTTTACACTTAATTTCTTTACCTTAATCATATTTGCTATCCATGTTCCAAAATTTCTCTTTTTTTTATATACTACTTCCAATATCTTCTACCCAAACAGAAAGCTGCCTCTCTCATGCCTGTAATCCCAGCACTTTGGGAGGCTGAGGCAGGCAGATCATGAGGTCAGGAGTTCAAGACCAGCCTGGCCAGCATGGTGAAACCCCGTCTCAACTAAAAATACAAAAAATTAGCTGGGCCTGGTGGCATGCACCTATAATCCCAGCTACTTGGGAGGCTGAAGCAGGAGAATCACTTGAACTTGGAAGGTGGAGGATGCAGTGAGCAGAGATCATGCCACTGCACTCCAGCCTGGGTGACAGGCAAGAGTCCATCTCAAAAGAAAAAAAAAAGAATACCCATTAGCAGTCCCTAGAAAGATTACTCTTCAGACATTCACCATAAGGTGGGTGGGGTTAGCATTCACCTTTTTTCATGCTGCCATTTAAAAAAACTCCACTATCTCAGTCTCCTTATGTTAAAAATAACACCATTCATAGCCTACCTCTTCTTCATTGGGCCTCATGCCATCATGTCCACTTTCATTGTCAAACACAAATACCTGTCATTACCCTTGAGACCTCAGAGCCCTGTGCAGGTCTGATCCGGTTCCCTGGCCTCACTGTTTCCTAACTGCTGTGAGTCAATGACTACCACTTCTCCTTCAGGATCTTCTTGAGTCAGATCCCACATCCACTCATCACCTGGTGTTCTCCTTTCTAAAATCTTAACTTCCATCATGGCACTTAAATTACCAACTGCTGGTACTTTACATTATTCCAGTATCTTGGCATGTGGCTCCCAGTATTTGTCATAATACATACATCTGCTATCATCGTATGATTTAAATGCTCACAGAATGGATTCACTCAGCCTCTATCACGCCACACTCCTTCCTTATTTCAACAAAACCTGCCTCTAAATCTTAAGGATATCTGCATCTGTGGTGTTCTGGCTCCTATAAATTCTCCCAGGCAATCATCCCTTGCTGTTACCTTCCTCAGTCCTTTTCTAGTTTAGACTGCAGTGTATAACATTTAACTGGTCAGTTCTTGCCAGTAATCTCTTTGCAGTACAATTGTTCTTACATTCTCATGAACAAGCCCCAAACACAAGACATTCCAGCCTTCCTCATCTGCCTCCTTGCCTGCCTTTCCTTCAATGTTGCCTCTGTCTGTCAGCGTGCCACCTCTAACTTTTGTATAGAAAATAGTCTTGAAGAGGTTGTTTGTATTTATTGTATCCAGGTCTTTGTATTCTATTCACCTACTGCCATCCTTTCATTTTATAATTCCTCTGTAATTGTGTTTACTAACACAGTGACCACTGGGTTGTTTAATTCATGGGTATTTTCCACTTATGCCACCTGATTTGCCTGCAGAATTGGACACTATTAACTAAATCTCTTTTGAAAGCCCTTTCTAACTTGGTTTCTGTGATTCAACTCTCCCCTATCTTTCTTCCTGCTTCTCAGACAGATATTTATCAGGCTTTTAAATTTTTTTCTTTCTGCCTGCACCATAGTACTCCACAGGTCTGTTCTCATTCTATATTCTCTCCAACTACATCCTCTCCTTAGAGGATCCCGTTCACGTCCATGGCAACAATTCCCACTTCAGTGCTGATGACTTCCAAGCATGCGCTCCTGTCCTTTGCTCAGCTCCAGACATGTGATTTGAATTGTTTGCTAAAACCTTGACTTGGGTATGCTACTTAATTCTCAAACTCAAACTACCAGAAAACAAAATCTCTTACTTTTCCAAATCTTCTCCCTCTTTGTATTTATTTTCTCAATGAAGCACTCCACAATCCAACCCTACTATTATTTTCAACCTCCATCATGTCACTCATATTTCGACAATTCTTTTTTTTTCTTTCACCCACTGTCACCTCAGATCTTCATGCTCATCACCATGGCTGTGATTTGGACTTTAATTATCTTCATCATTAATCTTCTTGCTGTTACACTTACTCAAGTTCTATCTCTTTCATCTCATAGAATAATGTTCTTAAAATATAATTACAATGGATGCTCCCTTGCTAAAAATTGTTGTTACTTTCTGATCTTAATATGTCCTGTGATCTTTGTAGTATAAAATACAAAGAAGTTTCTAACCATTTCTCCAGGCTCATCCACCCACGGATACCCAAACTGCACACATTCTTCTAACCACATCAAACTTCCTGCCCTGCCCCAGGGTTCATGCTGCCTTCCCTTACATCACAGCACTTGAGCACGACTTATCTTTGTAGGAAAATTTCATCTCTGCCCTTGACTGTGCAGTGGTGAGATGAGCACTCATTTTAACATACATTTGAATTGCTTTGCTCTTTCTTTACAAAGAACCCTCTGTATGCCTCTCTATTTTCTCTATCTCACTCACTGCTCTGTGACTTTCCCTTTTTTATTTTTTTGTTTTTTTCACATGGAGTTTAGATTTTGTCTCCCAAGGTGGAGTGCAGTGGCAGGATCTTAGCTCACTGCAATGTCCACCTCCTGGGTTCAAGCAATTCTCCCACCTCAGCCTTATGAGTAGCTGGGATGACAGACACACACCACCATACCCAGCTAATTTTTGTATTTTCAATAGAGATGGGGTTTCACCATGTAGACCAGGCTCGTCTCAAACTCCTGACCTCAAGCAAGCTGCCTGCCTCAGCCTCCCAAAGTGCTGGGATTACAGGTGTGAGCCACCGTGCCTGGCCTGTGTCTTTCATCTTGTTCACAGAACATAGCAAATGGCAAGACATAGTAACTGTTAAATAATATGAATAAATGGATTTTAAAGAGGCAGTTAGGAATATCAGATTTTTTTTTAGTTCGACAAAAATATGTGAATTTGATTGTACTCTAAGGACCTTTACTAGGGCCAGATGAGGATGGTCTGTTCAAATAATTTCTTCCTATACTTCCATACTCTCAGGTAGAGGAAAGAAGATTAAATATAAAATATTTCCTTATATCCCTACATAGAATACTGATACTTTATATGTGATTCCCTTTGTTTCATATACCAAGGAATGAAGTATAATTCAGTGTAATGCATATGGGAAGAATATGAGAGCCAAATTCCCTCATCCACATGTTTGCTGATGAAATTAAAACATTTTAACAAAAATGGTTTTTGTACACAGCAAAAGATTAAATGTCTCATGAGTTATAGAATGTGTATGTTGTTTTAAAAAATAATTTAGACTGTGACATGAACATAATAGTGTAAAACAAAAAGTAAATGAAAGTAGATATGTATACACCAATTGAAGGCAGTTATAAATAGACAGAAAATCAAGGCCTAGGTAAGAAGAAATGTAAGTGTTCCGTCCAAAAGAACCTTGGTAGTAATAATAGTGTTAAGTTGAGTTTCCTAGTAACTATGTTAAAATGAAGATAACATCATTTAAGCATTTCTCATCTTAATTAAAGGGGAGTTTGCCTGTGAAGGAAATAATTTGCTAGTACTGAATTATGATATATGTGCCTTTGCTGAGACATTATATATATACATGGGCCATTGAATTGTGATACTCTTCAACAATATTTTTGTATTAGGCAACAAAATGGATTTTGTATCACTATTTATGGTGTTGTTTTTTTATTAAAGGGAGTACAGTATGGCCCCAAAACTTAATTCAGGGAAAGAAATTCTGTTGGAGTCTAAGGCAATATAGTGCAAGTTTGTAGCCTCCTTGTGATTTGATTTGACCAAGGCTAAAATTTATAATATCCAGAGGAGTGACACCCTTCAAATGATTTTCTGTAAGTATTAAAGTTGAGGTGTTTATTAAATGTCCACTTCTGTTTGGTGACACTTTAATATTTTGTGGTTATTTTGAAGACTCATAAAATTCTAAAAAAAAAAATATTCCTTAGTATAGTTTTCTCAAAATAAATATATCGCTCCCAATTTTAATGCCTCAGCATTAAAGCTAACAAGGAAAGCGGTAGTATCTGTCCTAAACTATTTGTAATTGATAAATAAGAGTTTAGATTTTTCCCTACAGAATTTTATTATTGAGCCATTATTCAATTATGAGAAAGAGAATAGTGAAATATTTGCCAAATACTTATATCAGATATAGTGCCAGGTTATTTTACATATTTGATATCATTAAATGTCAGAATTAAACTTGTGAAAATCAAAGCTGGCTAAAAGTAGATATTTAACTTTGTCGACTTGTTGAAACCCAATACAGAGATGTGTCTACTTGAGATCATTATATCAAATATTCAGAAGAAATATATTTTTCATGCATATTCTGAAATCAGTGGCTGAAACCACAAGAAATAAGTGAACAGAGCTTATAAGTATTGATTTATTGAGTTTATTCCCTTAGGCTCACATCATGGAGATGCTTAAAATACTTAAGCTAGAGTTATATTTAAAGTACTGCTATATACAGGTGTAATACAGCTTATTTTACAGAGATTCCCTTTGGGGGACAAGAATTATTAATGTATGTGGTTATCCTGAGCTCCCTCTTTCTGTTTGCTAATGGGGATTCTGGCTTCGTCTGCTCAATTTCTTCCCCATTGGTCTTCTCTGAAAAGGCACTGCTGGTGGCCAACAGGTGATGTTCTCTTTTGTGTCTCCATATCAATACAATGATAAGAGGAAATCAGAACCAAAAAGGCAGGAGGGATGGTATTTAAAGATGGAGAAGATGCATTTGAGTAAGGTCTACGTGAGCTTTCTTCCAGAAAAGAAACAAATATATATAGTCAGGAGGCGATTACAAATTTTAAACAGAAGGATTTAAAAAACAAGAGAGATGGATAAAAGGATATAGAGATTGTGCATTATATTTTATGTTTTATTCAGATATTACCAAAATACAAATAGACTCCTGAGGTAGTTTTATAGTATGTTTCATTATAATAGAATGATTTCTATTTCTTTGGGTATATACCCAGTAGTGGGATTGCTGGGTCAAACAGCATTTCTGGTTCTAGGTCTTATAGGAATTGCCACACCCTCTTCCACAATGGTTAAACTAATTTCCCTTCCCACCAACAGTGTAAAAGCATTCCTGTTGCATCTGCATTTTGCTTCACTATTCACAATAGCTAAGACACGGAATCAGCCCAAATGTCCATCAGTGATAGACTGGATAAAGAAAATGTGGTACCTATCCACTGTGGAATATTATGCAGTCCTAAAGAGGAACAAGATTATGTCCTTTGCAGGGACATGGATGGAGCTGGAAGCCATTATCCTCAGCAAACTAACACAGGAACAGAAAACCAAACACCACACATTCTCAATGATAAGTAGGAGCTGAATAATGAGAACACATGGACACAGGGAAGAGAACAAAGCACATTGGGGCCTGTCAGGCGAATGGGGGAAGGGAGAGCATCAGGTTAAATAGCTAGTGCATATGGGCCTTAACACCTAGGTGATAGGTTGATAGTTGTAGCAAACCACCATGGCACACATTTGCTTATGTAACAAACGTATACCTCCTGCATGTGTATCTCAGAACTTAAAATATTTTTAAATTACGTTTCAGTTTTTTAAAAATAACCAGAGTGTTGTAGTGCTCTATCATTTGGGTCACATCTTTATGGGCATTGTGTATTCTAATAAGATGACAAGAGAAAAATGTTTAAACTGTTCAGGCTAGAGGTAAAATGGAAGAGTTGAGGCTGGTCTTGGCTAAGAGTCAGTTGAGTCTGCACTCTGGCCCTACCTGGCCATGTGTATGGATAAGTTTCTTAACTTCTTTTCTTCCAAATGTAACCAGACTAAGACCAGCCTGAAGGGAGTCAGACTGAGCAGGATTTGAATCCAGCTTTGCCAGTTAGCATGATGAGATGTGAGGTAAGTTACTTAATACAAGCGCCATGTCCTCATCTATAAATGCAGACAATGGTATCTACCTTCAGGTTATTGTCAGGATTAATATAATTTATGTAAAGCATTTTACCCAACATTTGGCATATATTTGTATACAGTAATTGGCATATCTTTAATATAAAACAAACGCTACAACACATGAGGGCTTTCCTTGTTATTGGTATGGTACCTTGCATTTTCAAGTTGTCTTAGTCCATTCACATTACTGTAACAAAATAGACAGGATAATTTAAAACAGAAATGTATTGCTCACAGTTCTGGAGGGTGGGAGTTTAAGATTGAGGTGTCAACAGATTTGGTATCTGGCAAGAGCTCACTCTACTTCATAGATGGTTAATTCTGTATGTCCGTGCACGGGGGGAGGGGTTGGGGAACTTTCAGAGGCCTCTTTTATAAAGGCACCAATCCCATTCATGAGGACTCTGCCAGTCATATCCCAAAGACTTCATCTCTTAATACCATTGCATGGGAGATTAAGTTTCAACACACGAATTTTAGAGACACAAACATTTAGACCATAGCACAAATTGATACCTTTCTGTTTTGTTTAGATTTGCTGAAAGAGAGAAATTGAGAGACAGATTGAGATTCAGTTAAGGGCAAAGTTACTGAAGTTGTAAAAATATATTTGAGAACACTATAAGGGAAATGTACAGGGCTTTGCAGCAAGTAAAATATACTATGGATACTGTAAATGATTTCTAAAAATTCAAGTCTACTAAAAACATGTTTTGAAGACTTGAACTGTTTGAAACATTTTAGTTTTTGTAGATCATGGGTGGAAGAACAGACTCTCTAAGTAGCAAAGAGAAATAGACCAGTGGTCCCCAACCTTTTTGGCACCAGGGACTAGTTTCGTGGAAAACATTTTTTTTTTTTTACAGACCTGCTGGTGGTGGGGATGGTTTCAGAATGATTCAAGCCCATTACATTTATTGTACACTTTATTTCTATTATTACTTTGTAACATATAATGAAATAGTTATACAGCTGACTATAATGTAGAAGCAGTGGGAGCCCTTGTTCTACATGTTCTACTTGTTCTCCTGCAACTAGATGTTCCCATTTGGGGTGATTGGAGACAGCCACAGATCATCGGGCATTAGATTCTCATAAGGAGCACACAACCTAGATCCCTTGCATGTGCAGTTCTCAACAGGGTCCGTGCTCCTATGAGAATATAATGCTGCTGCTGATCTGACAGGAGGAAGGGAGCTCAGGGGGTAACATGAGTGATGAGGAGCAGCTGTAAATACAGATGAAGCTTCGCTCAGTCACCCACCGTTCATCTCCTGCTGTGCGGCCCGGTCCCTAAGAGCTACGGACCAGTATGGATTCGGAGACCACTGAAAGAGAGGATATCCAGCAAACCTTTTAAATGAGTGGATTATTCCATCCCAACATCTGGAATATAAAAGGTAAATAGTCTCTCAGGAATTCACAGTGTTGCCTTCTGCATTGAAGGAATCACCTAAGTTATCTGAAGCATCATGTACCGGGTCAGTTGCTGCTGGCATTGTCCTAACTCGGCATGGCTGCCCCCAAATCCATCCTTCCCCACTGCCATGAGATTCATGCCGTGAGACCTAATTTCCTTCATTTTTTCAAGGATGTCTATTTTCCAGGAGGACACATCTGCATTTTTAAGGAAAACTCTAGCTACACGCCATCAGTTGTTTTTCCCCTGCCAAAACCCTGGGTGACATTAGTGCATTTGTGCAAAATATTTTCAACACCCTGGCTCTACACCTTTTGATCTCCTTATTTTCAATAGCATGTATTTCTACTTTAATTTAGGAACCCACATTCATTGCTTCATCAGGAATGACAGCGTCTTCTGTAGCTATTTACATTGTATTTTGAATTCTCACCTTTGACTTCAATATCTGATTCTTTTAGTTCTTTAAAATTTTAATTTTCTCCACACATTATTTGATCTCCTGTAGAACACTACTTTCTTATCTATTTGTATTTCTATAAACTTCTCAGTTCCTCTTGCCTCAGTTATTTACTAAATAGGTCTTTTTTTTTTTTTTTTTTTTTTTTTTTTTTTTTTTTTTTTTTTTTTTTTNTTTTTTTGAGATGGAGTCTTGCTCTTTCACCTAGGCTGAAGTGCAGTGGCAGGATCTTGGCTCACTGCAATCTCCACTGCCCTCCCATGTTCAAGCGATTCTCCCATCTCAGCCTCTTGAGTAGCTGGATTACAGGCACCTGCCATCATGCCTGGCTAAGTTTTGAATATTTTTAGATAAGGGCTTTCACCATGTTGGCCAGGTTAGTCTTGAACTCCTGACCTCATATGATCCATCCCCCTCGCCTCCCAAAGTCCTGGGATTACAGGCGTGAGCCAACTCGCCTGGCCAACCAAATATCTCTTAAGCACCTCAAGTGCTTTACAACATGGAATGCCAGAATACACCAATTCCAAGGTAAATCTACAAAGGAGTAAAACATGTTTATACAAATGCAACTGTTCAAACACATGTTTCAAATAAGACTTCTTCCTTAGTGCTGAGGGCCATCTTGATACTTTGTTAAATAGAATTTGATCAAGGGACAGAATAGAGATTCAGGAAGAGTGTGATGCTTTCTTTAATGCCCCATCCTGAATTAGATGTATCAGCAATGTGTCCCGGAGCTTTTTCTAAACCTCCTGTTTCCGCATCTACCACCTTCTGTTACACTGGATTCTTTACATAGTTTTCTCCATGGTGCTGTAAATGTTAAGGATGTCAAATCAAGAAAGAATCTGGTTTTCTCCGTCGCATTTACGTCATAGCAAAATACCTGGTACATAGTTTATATTTAATAAGTACTGATAGTCTAAGTGGATTAGTTACACTCAATTATCTTCCCAAATAAATGCCAATTTCAAATAAATACCAAATTTTGCCAACTCTCTATTCAAACCCATATCTTTAGTTTTCAGGAAATGGTATATTCTCTTTAATAAAAATAAGGACATAAAGTATCACCTACCTTTATATAGCCAGTCCCACCCTCCTATAAACTTACCTATAATTGGTGATGAGTGATCCTTTCTCTTAAATAGAATTTTTCACTTGTAGAATTGATCTATCTCATGCTTTTCATTATATCTTGTATCTTTCCCATTTGTTGTGTCTCATATCTCTGACTGCAGTCCTTCCCACTTCTCTTATTTTGCCCGTAGACATGATTGAGGCAGAACTATTGAGGTAAAATGACATAACCAAAAAGAGAGCAATTTTAGAATGTCATTCCAATATGACAGAACTCCAGTGGGCCATTTTCTCTTCTAAAATTAGCCTCTTTTTGCTATGTTATTCTCAAGCTTCCAACTCCTTTTTTGTTTTGTTTTGTTTTTGTTTTTTAAGAGATGGGGTCTGTCTACATTGACCAGGCTGGTATCGAGATCCTGGCCTCAAGTGATCCTCCCATCTCAGCCTCCCAAAATGCCTCACTTACAGGAGTCAGCCACCATGGCCTGGCCCCAAGTATTATCTTGCTGTCCCTTTTCTAATTCTCTTCTTTTGAAAGGAGTTTTCCGTTTGCTGCTTTACTTTCAAATATCCCATTCATGCATTAACCCAATGTAGGGTAGTTTCTATCCTAACTACTCTACTGAAGCTGTCCTTCCATACCGTTCCACTCCCTTCACCCTAAGTACCCCATAGTTTTGAAGAATGGCGTCATTTATGACACAGCGTTCTCCAGTAAGCAGATTTGGAGATGGAGATATTTACTAGGGAGTGCCCCTGGAATACCACCTGTGAAAAGAAGGAGGAAGCTATGTTGGGGGATGGGGAAAAGCTGGGCTGAAAAGAAGTCCTGGAGCACAGCTTCTTGCCCAAAGAATGAGGGCACTTTGAAGATAAAATGGCCTGCTGGAGCTCTCTCACATTGGAATGACATGACTGAATCTCTATGGGTCCCAAGCCCCCTCCGCACCTCCTTCGCTTGCCTCCTTGCCTCACCTCAATCAGTCATTGGCTATGGGCCACACCTGAGAAGGGCATGACCTTGGGCAGGGCTAATCCCTGCAGCTAAGGTGATGTCTGAAGGGACCACAGCTGAGTCCTGTCCACTGACACAGCTCTTAGGGAGGACCCAGGTGATGCCTCTTTGTATATCTCATAGGTGAGTGATGATATTGGAGGTTTCATCATTTTACCTTTTGTCTCCTTTTTATCTTTAATCTTGACTGTATTTCAGTCATGGTCTTCAGGCTTCAATGTGACCTTTAAGATTCAGCCAAGAATATACAGCTTTTTAAACATGGGGAATAAAACAAGAACAGTGTGATAGCATAGTGCCATGGTACCATGGAAATAAACAATAAAAAAAAAAGAATGTAAAGAGAGAACCAGGAGGCAATTTTATAAATGCCACTATTACATGATTTAGGTTAAGCTTTTGCATTTATCTAGAAAAATGTCGTTGGCCAACATTAACATTTATAGAGGAATGGAAAAGTGCAAAATTAAAGTTCCTAAGAATCAGCTCCTGGAAAAAGAGAAAATGTGTATAGGCTATTGTTCTCTGTTTGGCAAATAAAATAAAAAAAAAAAAAGCAAACCGAGAATTGCTTAATTTCAAATAACATTTCCAGTATTTCTCACACATGTTTTCACATATTTTAAAATCACTAATATAGCCTTACATTTTAAAAAGGCATATTTCAATATCTTACCTTAAAACCACAATATGTATTTGTTCAATGAACTCTTACGGCAAAGCAGTATAAAAAACATAAATTCTACAGTGTGGATAAAAATGCAAAGTATTTGATTTTCCATTTAATCATCTTTTACAGAAGCTTAAATATTATTTATTTATTATGACTTTATTTAATATTAATTACAATGAAAAGAATATTGCCTTAGTGATATTCCATTAATGATTCAGTTCCCAGGCTCTGATTTCTTTACACACTTCTAAATTCTTCAGAGAAAATTTACTTGGTTCAAATTTGATCAAGTTACAATTCAGGTTCTGTATCAACTTAGCTTTTGTAGACACTATATGGTATAAGAAGACAATGTTTAATTTTACGTCAATTTCTTGCATAAACTTGTTCAATTAATTCATTCAATAAATAATTATTGAGTTCATATCATGTCCCATGCACTGTTATAAACATTGATATTATGTGGTGAAAAAGACTGACAAGATTCCAGTACATACATTTATATGGAAAGTACTGATGTTTTTTTCTAAAAGCTCAACTATAGTCTTTGATTTGCCTATCTAAAGAGTGAAACATTTTATTTTTACTTCTGCAGAAATTCAGTTTCTTGTTTTATCATCATACATACAACTTTTATTTAAATATTCATCTAGAGGCATAAAATATATTGCCATTTTTGAAAACCAGATATTAGGGATTTCATAGTGATGTAGATTGAATAATGGTGCCCCCCAAAATTCAACTGTTGAAATGTAACACCCAATATGAAGGTATTTGGAGGTGGGGCATTAGAGGGAGATTAGATCATGATGGTAGAACCCACATGAATGTGATTTGTACACTTATAAAAGAGTTCCCAGGGAGATTCTTGCTCCTTTCACTAAGTGAGGACATAGGGAAGAGATGGCAATTCATCAATCAAGAAGCAGGTGCTCACCAAATCTTTTTTTAAAGTTTTTTATTTATTTTATTTATTGCATTTTAGGTTTGGGGGCACATGTGAAGAACATGCAAGATTGTTGCATAGGTACACACATGGCAGTATGATTTGCTGCCTTCCTCCCCATCACCTGTATCTGGCATTTCTCCCCATGCTCTCTCTCCCCAACTCCCCACCCAGCACTGTCCCTCCCCTATTTCCCCTCGACAGACCCTACTGTGTGATGCTCCCCTCCCTGTGTCCATGTGTTCTCATTGTTCAGCACCCACCTATAAGTGAAAACATGCAGTGTTTGATTTTCTGTTCTTGTGTCAGTTTGCTGAGAATGATGGTTTCCAGTTTCATCCATGTCCCTACAAAGGACACAAACTCATCGTTTTTTATGGTTGCATAATATTCCATGGTGTATATGTGCCACATTTTCCCTGTCCAGTCTATCATTGATGCGCATTTGGGTTGGCTCCAAATCTTTGCTATTGGAAATAGTGCTGCAATGAACATTCATGTGCATATGTCCTTACAGTAGAATTATTTATAATCCTCACCAAATCTTATGACACTTTGATCTAGGACTTCTCACCCTCCAGAATTGTGAACAACAAATTTCTAGTGCTTATAATGCACCAATTTATGGTATTTTGTTATGGCTGTTTAAATAGATTAAAACACGTAGGTTGGGAAACCTGTTAATACCGTAATGCAGAGATAAGATTTCTCTTCCTCAAACTACTTTTAATGTCTAAGATAATTAGAAAATGATGTTTCATGTAGCTGTATTTTGATTTAAAATTATCTGCGTCAATTAATGGTGAACTAACTTGATTTTGTGCCTGAGTTTTAATAACTGTGATATGTTTGAATTAATGTGAATTATTTTATCAGTTCAAAATATCCAAAAATATTTTGTCTGGTTAAGATCATGTGCATCTCCATGATGGGATTAGTGTCCTTATAAGAAGAGAATGTGAGACCATAGCTTTCCCTTTCTCTTTTTTGTGCCATGTGAAGACATAGTCAGAAGGCAGGAGCCTTTAGTCTACGAAGAGGACTTTCCCCATGGACTGAATCTGCTGGGCCCTTGTTTTGGACTTCCCAGACTCCAGAACTGTGAGAAATAAATGTCTGTTTAAGACCCCAGTCTCTGGTATCCTCTTATGGCAGCTTGAGCTGCCTAATACACCATGACAATATAAAAACATTAACAAGACTAGCCTGGGCACCGTAAGAAGACCCCATCTTTAAAAGTAATACAAATAATAATAACAACCTAGAACATTTGGAATTTTTAAGTGATAATTTTCTCATTAGACACAGAATTGGCTACCTAGAAAGATAGACATCCCAAACTCTATTATTCTTAATATTTCTTCTAAAATGTTCATCATTTTGAGGATTAAGATTTCTTAATGCATCTATACATACACACATGCATATATTCATGCACATAACTATAGATCTTCATTTATCAATATTTTGACTTTTATTTATTTTAAAAATATTATATTTATTTTATAAATTAGTAATGCATACCATTTTAATTCCAACTACTAGCTGCTTAATAATTCATTTAAGTATATTTATATAGAAATGTCTGAAATTCTGTCACCTAATGTTTAGCAATTATTTTCATTTTTGAGTAGTAGAATTTGAATGATTTTTATTACTTTTGATTCTGCCATGTGATGCATTCCTTAATTTTTTCAGCGTCTTTCATATTTATTAAAAAGTTAATTAAATCATCCTAAGAATATTTTATGCATATTTTTGTTGAAACGGGATGTTTAATAGTCAAAATTTTTTCATTTACTAAATCTTTCTCAGTCAGTACTTCAGACTTACTTTTTCTGCATTTAATAATAAAGAAATTTTAACTTCAATGTTATATGATAGAACACAAAGTATCTGTTTTAAATTTTACCTCCACAAACATCTTTAACCAGAAAATGAAATAAGCATTAAAAATATGGAATAAAATAGTAGTTTACAGGTCTGTTGCTTTGAAAATGTGCTTCCTCTTTGAGCAATATCTGAATTTTTATTTCTATATCAGGGCATAGATGAAATATCTGACTAGTATACTTTTAAATTAAAACTGTAAAAATATATACAGAATTCAGTAGTGCATATTGAGCATGTAAAACATTTTGCCTATTACATTATTCATGTTGATTGTAGCTATGGCTAGAGTTTGTATATACTTGGTTTCATTGGCTTTTAGAGCTACTTTGGTTAAATCTGCCATAATAAACCAGTCTCTGTTGGCTATGAACTACTTGGAATCCTAAGAAGTGAAGTAACATAATACAGACCTATAGGCAATATGATAAATGTACCACGAATAACACAAAATATTTTCTGCATGTCACATAAGATGTCATTCTCTATTTTGTCATTTTCCTTAGTTAATTCAAATGTCCCCAATGCATGAATCAATCAAGAATTTCACCCCCTCACAGTGAAAAAATATATAAAAAACAATGTGAAAGCAGTCAGCCTTTAGTCACCGTAAATCACAATTTCAATTCCCCCTGTCCAAAGAAAGATATTTATGTTCTTCTCATTCCAAATACAGATAGGCCATGAGTTAATAATCTTTCATTCTTCTAAAATAACAATAGATTTGCTTTTTTACTTTCATTTGTAGCTTATAGTATTCATGATTAAATGGATCTAAATAAATATATTTGAGGTATAGCTTTGTGATATATACCTATCTAAATATATATGAAGAGATCAAAGGTCAATGCTATTGTCTATGCATTACCCAGTTCCATTTAGGAGAATTTTCTAAACTTGTTTCTATATATCTCTTAAATGGTATCCATTGGCTACATTTCTTTCCTGAAAAACAACTGAGCGGCTAACAATGAAAATGAAGCTCTCTGCATACCTCTTAGGCATACCACATACATCTTAGGCACTTATGCTTACATATATTTGTATCTCATTACATAGTGATACACTCCTAAAATAAAGTAAAACATGAGTTATTTTCTAGACAAATTTGATAAAGCTTTTATTGGATAGCAAATTAAAATTATGCCACCATATGCCTACACTTTGGCTTATAAAACATGATATGTTTTGTTTGGACAAATAGAAAATGTAGAAATTGAATGGCTACCTGGTAAAATTACCTAAATCCACAATGTCACTGGACAGCATTGAACTAGGTATTTAAATAAGTGAAAGTAATCAAGTAGTTGAGTTCAGTGATAAAATTATATTTGGAATCTTACATCATTCCCAGATTAGTATATGCAATGTATATCAAAGGTTATTGCTTATGGGAATGGAAACCGTTACACGTGAGGTTCAATTTTTATAGAGAATTTTTTTTCTCTGGAATTGACCTGGAGAAACTTGACATCCTCTGTTTCTGGCATGTCTTAAGAAAATGTCAACCCAATGTCAAAGGATAATTAATTAAAAAAAAAAACAAAAAAACAAAAAACGAAAGAAATGGTTCTCATACAAATGTAAAATGACTGTATGTTCATGATTTTATTTAACTGATTAATAAATAAGAGTGCCATAGGATGTTTTGACTGGTTCAAAGGGGAATTCAAAGAGCAGAGACTATTTAGGCAGACATTCATGCTGAAACAAATTTGTTTAATAAAGGCAAAATTGGGCCAGGCACGGTAGCTCACGCCTGTAATTGCAACATTTTGGGATGCTGAGATGGTCGAAAAATGAGGTCAAGAGATCGAGGCCATCCTGGCCAACATGGTGAAACCTCATCGGTACTAAAATTCCAAAATTAGTTGGGCATGGCAGCATGCGACTGTAGTCTCAGCTACTCAAGAGGCTGAGACAGGAGAATAGCTTGAACCCAGGAGGTGGAGTTGCAGTGAACCCAGATCCTGCCACTACACTCTAGCCTGGAGACAGAGCAAGACTCCGTCTCAATAAATAAATAAATAAAGGCAAAATTTGTCAATATCCATAGGGTAACAGTCAAATATACCTACACTGGATAATTTGCACTTTAATGGTAGGAATTATTTGCAATGTACACAGTTGTGAAATAGGTAAAACAAACAAAAAATGAAATGCTCAGAAACTCAATACAATCAGCCAAACTAATGTTTAGCTTTCCACTGAAAATATTTAGTAAGTTTTTGAGACCATTTCAAAGTCTTTCTTAATTTTTCTCTATTCTAAAAAAGGGTATACATTACTTTCAATGAATATTACAGGGCTTTTTCTTTGTGGAATTTGTATTTTGAAAAATTTCTGAAAGAAGACAAAAAAGCAGTCACCAAGTTTATCAGTTAAGTTGGTACTATTACAAATCCCAATTGAGAAGTATTTTTAAGTGTATTTTTCTTTCCAAGACAAATATGCATTAAACAGTCCTAGTGTTCATGTCCGTTATGTTACATATATATATATATACATATGTATAGATGTGTAAGTATACGTATATCTTCATGTATACAAAAAGACAGACATAAACTCACATATTTATTTCAGAGAATTATTTATGCAAATATATTGGGTTTTCTTTTTGCGAAGCTTTGTCATTAAGAAGTTATTCTTGGTTTTACAGAAAATAAAACAACTCCAGAACTTTGTATTGTAAGATAAATATCTGCTTATAAACATCAGTATTTTCTTTTTAATACTTCTAATGTATTCTCTGGAGGTAATGGTGTATGAAATCCTATCAGTGCAATTCTACTTCCTTAATTAATTGGGTTGAAACACAAATATTTAAGAGCCAGTGTAGGCCAACAATTGAGAAAGTCATTAAGGTAGACAAAGATGGGTAGGAATGCTAGAAAATGAATCCCTGAAAGTAAAACATGTTTAAAAGATTAAAATAACAAAAAATGGTTTGAAATTAATTTCAGTTATTGGTCATTAATTGGTTGGAAAGAGTAATTAGGAAGGAGTCAAAGCTTTTTTCTCTTTATTTAGGTCAAATATGTCATAAAAACAGCCAGTTTTGGATGATTATAAGTTGATTATGTCAAAATGATTGGATGACATGTCATTGAAATTAATCTGTAGCTTGTAATGCTATCACTTGAGTATTAATTAATATTGGGGTAAAAAAACTGATTTTTAATGGATACTGTTTGTAATGATCAATTTTTATGCAAATGATTTATGTAAGGGAGAACTTTAATTCAATGTTTGGTAGTTGTTTGATTTTTAGGACATTATATATTTAAATGTACAGTGATTATCCTTAAGTTGTAAATTTTTAAGAAACTTTTCAGCAAAAAAGTAGTCTAAAATAAAGATATATTTATATTATTTTCAAAAAAGAATATTTAAATTGATTCCCTAGTCAAAGAAACTATTTGTAAGTAAAATGTAACAAACTATATATTGCTTGGCCCCCAGGCATTTCAAAGTCACCTTTGCTTTTAATATACGTGTTCTAATATTATAAACAGTGATCTCAGAAATATCCTAATTTGTCTTTTGTATATTTTCAGCAGTTGTACTGTTTCAAATTCTGTTATTTTACTCCAGTTCTTTTGTTCACATATTGCTTTGTTTGCTAGCATTTTTCACATTTTAAAATATATTACTATATTGCATATAGTAATATTGTGTTTCCATTTCTCTCTCTTCATGTTTTATTTAGTTCTATAACCTTTGGCTTGTCCTTTTGATTCTGTATTTCCATTTGTAAATGTAGTTTTCAAAGATACTTTTCTTATTATACAAACACCAGACTTTTGAACCAAAATATTCTGAATGCGATCAAAGTCAAACCTCAAACATTTCTTAAAAATGAGATTTTTCTGACTTGGGAATCAGAGTTAGCTATTGCTTGATGCAATTTGAGAATAGAATTTGTGCCAAGTCTCTGTGCATTAACAATAGAAGAAATAAGATAAGATAGAGGCAAGGAAATACATTCACAGAGCCGGAAGAAACACTGAGGGACTAATATAAATTGGGCTTAATAAAATAAACCTACCACATTATGGTACCCATTCTTCTTTTTTGTTCAGTCCATCATAGAGTTCTCAATGCTTCCAATTCTTTTTTCTTATAATAGCTTTCCTAAATCTATTATTTTTAAATCCGCCTGTACAATTGGTACTCACAGAAATCGTCCAAATGTGATAGTATTCTATTCTCACAAGCCTCTGTGCTAAGTGTGGACACATTATTGATGTGGAAAATTAGATCAGAGAGATGAAGTGACTTTCCCAAGGTCATGGACGCATGTAGGTGTCACTGTTGGGCCCACACCCTAGCTGTACAGATTTTTCTTCTGCTCTGTGTTTCACTGTACCACACCATCCCTTCCCTTAACCCTTCATTTCAGTCACTACATGTCAGATGGGTAATGACCGTCTTTGGAAAAGCAAAATTTCATTATTTACTAGCATTTTGTATCAATGACATACAGTTTTGGAGCACCTGAGATATGTGGTTTTCATTTCTTTGCCATCATTGGCCCTGGTCACCAACTCCACTAACTCTCCTATAGGGGTTTCCTGTAACTATCTCCACCATTCATGCATGACTTCGTGCCAAATATTCAGATTTATTTATTCAGTTACCAGCTGGACTTACCCATGTGGAAGTCTGGATGCAACTCTTATTCAACTTGTCTTAAATGGGAAATCCTAATTGGTTTTCTCCCATGCTTTTTGTGGTAGGCAGCTTAATTCTCCCTACCCCATGATGTCTATATATTCGTCCCTGGAACCTGTGTATATGTAGGTTGTATGGTGCCATGGTATGAATGTCCTCCAAAAATCATGGGTTAAAGCTTAATCTCCACTGCAGTGGTATGGTAGTAAGAGAAAGTACCTTTTGGGAAGTGATTAAGGCACAAGGGTTCCACTCTCATGAATGGATCAGAGGTTTGTTAAAGGACTAGTAGAAATAGCTTAGACCCTTTATTGCCCTTTCCTTCTGCTATATGAGGACAAAGCATTTACTCCTCCTGCTCTGTAAGGACACAGCAAGAGTCCTTAAACAGATACCATGTTGGTATTTTATTCTTGGACTTCCCAGTCTTCAGAACTGTGGTATATAATGACGTTTAAAAAACTAATACAGAGTCTGATATCTGAAAGTAAGTTTCTGCTGTAACAAATCTTATGTGCAAGAGGCTTTGGATTTTGGTGATTGGCCAAGAATGGAAGAACTTTGAGAAGCATGGCGTAATAGACCTAGATAGTCTGAAAAGAGTTTTTGTAGAACTATGCCTATGCATGAATTGAATTTGCTAGTAAGGAGTCAAGAGGAAATGAGAAGCATGACAGAGAAGAATTACAGCACCTAGACAATTCCAGAACTATGAGGAATAGGCTGTCATTGGCATGTGAATGTTAAAGGATATGCTGGTAGGTCTTAGAAGGAAATAAGGAACATTTTATTGGAAACTGGGGAAAGAGGATTCTTGTTACATAGTGGCAGAAAGTTTAGCACAATTGTTAGCCACAGTTATGTGGAAAGGAGAACACATAAATTGTACATTTAGCTAAAGAGGTTTCCTAGAAAATTGTCGAAGGTCCAGCCTTGTTTTTTTCTTGCTGCTTCTAGGAAAATGCAGGAAAAAATAGGTAAACTGAGAGAAGAATTATTAAACAAGAATGGAACAAGGGCTTGATTAATTGAGAAATTCGCATCTGTATTGCAAAAGATATTGAAATAAAAAGATTTGCTGTCAAGAAAGTGTATTCTTAAAAAGCTGAGGTTAAGGACACAAAATCAATGTGCAAAAATCACAAGCATTCCTGTACACCAATAATAGACAAATAGAAAGCCAAATCACGAGTGAACTCCCATTCACAATTGCTACAAAGAGAGTAAAATACCTAGGAATACAACTAACAAGGGATATGAAGGGTCTCTTCAAGGAGAACTACAAAGCGCTGCTCAAGGGAATAAGAGAGGACACAAATAGATGGAAAACTTTCCATGCTCATGGTTAGGAAGAATCAATATTGGGAGAATGGCCATACTGCCCAAAGTAATTTATAGACTCAGTGCTATCCCCTTCGAGCTACCATTGTTCTTCTTCACTGAACTGGAAAAAATAACCTTAAACTTCATGTGGAACCAAAAAAGAGCCCACATAGCCAAGACAATCCTAAGCAAAAAAAAAACCCACAAAGCTGGAGGCATCATACTACCTGACTTCAAACTATACTCAAGGCTACAGTAATCAAAACAGCATGGTACTGCTACCAAAACAGAGAGATGGACAAATGGAACAGAACAGAGGCCTCAGAAATAATGTCACACATCTACAAGTATCTGATCTTTGACAAGCCTGACAAAAGCAATGGGGAAAGGATTCCCTGTTTTATAAATGGTGTTGGGAAAACAGGCTAGCCATATGCGGGAAGCTGAAACTGGACTCCTTCCTTACACCTTATACAAAAATTAACTCCAGATGGATTAAAGATTTAAACATAAGAACTAACACCATAAAAACCCTAGAAGAAACCTAGGCAAAACCATTCAGGACATAGGCACAGGCAAGGACTTCATGACTAAAACACCAAAGGCAATGGCAACAAAAGCCAAAATAGACAAATGGGACCTAATTAAACTTAAGAGCTTCTGCACAGTGAAAGAAACAATCATTAGAGTAAACCAGCAATCAATAGAATGGGAAAAAATTTTTGCAATCTACCCATCTGACAAAGGACTAGTATTCAGAATCTACAAAGAACTTAAACAAATTTATAAGAAAAAAAAAACAGCCCCATCAAAAAGTGGGAAAATGATATGAAGAGACACTTTTCAAAAGATGACATTTATTCAGCCAACAAACAAATGAAGAAATGCTCATCATCACTGGTCATTAGAGAAATGCAAATCAAAACCACATTGAGATACCATCTTACTACAGTTAGAATGGACATCATTAAAAAATCAGGAGACAACAGATGCTGGAGAGGATGTGGAGAAATAGGAACACTTTTACACTGTTGGTGGGAGTGTAAATGAGTTCAACCATTGTGGAAGACAGTGTAGTGATTCCTCAAGGATCTAGAAATAGAAATACCATTTGACCCAGCAATTCCATTACCGATTATATACCCAAAGGGTTATAAATCATTCTATTATAAAGACACATGCACACATGTGTTCATTGGAGCCCTGTTTGCAATAGCAAAGACCTGGAACCAACCCAAATGCCCATCAATGATAAACTGGACAAGGAAAATTTGGCACATATACACTATCAAATACTATGCAGCCATAAAAAAGGATGAGTTCACGTCCTTTGCAGTGACATGGATGAAGCTGGAAACCATCATTCTCAGCAAGCTGACACAAGAACAGAAAAGCAAACACCACATGTTCTTATTCATAGGTGGGTGTTGAACAATGAGAACACATGGACACAGGGAGGGGAGCATCACACACTGGGGCCTGTTGAGGGGGAATAGGGAAGGGACAGCAGGGGATAGGGGCATTCTGGAGGGATAACATTAGGAGAAATAACTAATGTAGATGATAGAGGATAGATGCAAGAAACCACCATGGCATGTGTGTACTATGTAACAATCCTGCATGATCTGCACATGTATTCCAGAACTTAAAGTATGATTTAAAAAAAAAAGCTGAGGTTGAAGTTAGACAATCTTTTGCTAATACCAGATGAAGATCAAAACATCAAAGTATATCATTTCACAGAAGCCTATATGAATGGATTAAGTGTGTGACTCATAGATTTATTCCATCATCTCAGCAGAAGCTAAAAATAGAAATAAAATTATGTTAGAAATATCTGTGGACAAGTCTTTGCTCTACTGGAGAGAAGCAAGAAGCCCATGACATAAAAGGGAGACACACAATATTCTTTGACAATGTTATATCAACTGAGATACAGACAGCTTGGAATAAAAGGAACAAAATGAAAGAATGCCATCAGATTTCCAATATTCTACAGAGAGGACACAGGGTGATTAAACGACTCAGTGGTAAATGCATGCTATATTTCATGAAAAATGAATGATGATCTGGAAGGCAGAGCATTGAGCCCAGAGGAACTAGACTTAAACCCACAGAAGGAGGCCCAAATTCACAGAGGATTATTCTCATGTTGAAACCTAATGAAGTTTGTCTGCCTGGATTATGAGATTGCTTGACAATTTTAAGTCTTTTATTCTTTCCTTTGCACCTTTTTTTATTTTTAGTTTTTGAACTTTTATTTTAGGTTCAGGGGTATGTGCGCAGGTTTGTTATACAGGTAAACTCATGTCACCAGGGTTTGTTGTACAGATTATTTTGTCACCAGGGTTTGTTGTACAGATTATTTTGTCACCAGGGTATTAAGCCTAGTATGCATTAGTTATTTTTTCTGATCTTCTCCCTCCTCACACACTCCTCGCTCCAGTAGGCTCCAGTGTCCTGTTGTTCTCCTTTACCTGTCCACGTGTTCTCATCATTCAGCTCCCATTTGCAAGTGAGAACATGCAGTATTTGGTTTTCTGTTACTGCATTAGTTTGCTAAGGCTAATGGCCTTCAGCTCCATCGATGCTCCTGCAAAAGACAGTATCTTCTTTTTGTTATGGCCTTTGCACCTTTGTAACCAGAATATCTGTAACTATTATCTCAGATCTGCCCTAATTTCTATTTTAGGGGTAATTTGGGATTTTTTTTGAGCTGATGGGATTTAGATAAAATGTATCTTGAGTTGATGCTGCAATATGAACAGATCATTTAAGGAACGGTAATAGAATTAAGGTATTTTGTATGTGATATAAATGGGTATCATTGGAGGTCCCAGAGAAGTCTGTAAAAGGCAGAAAAAATGCGCCCCCCCAAAAGATGTTCGTGTTCGAATTCCTGGAACCTGTGGATATGCCAAGTTAGCAAAGGGGAATTAAGCTTTCAGGTGAAATTAAGGTTGTTAAACAGCTGACTTTAATATAGCAACGTGATTCTTTCTTATCCAGGTGAGTCCAATGTAATCACAAGCGTCTTTAAAGGTAGGAAAGGGAACGCAGTGGGCGGCTTTTTCAGAGCCTCCGTGAAACAGGACAGTCATGCTTAAACGTTTATCTTAGTCCAGTGAGACAGACGTTGGACAGCTAACCTTCAGGAACTTAAGGTAATATATTACTATTAAGCTAGTAAACTTCTGGTAACTTATTATAGCAGCAATATGAAACTAATACTTTGCTCTTGACTCTTTTTCTGTCATCTAATTTTACCATATCGCTATCCACCCATTCCCTTACCGACAATCCTGGAAAGCGTTTTTGCCTCCCTTGTCTCTGTTAGACCCCACATCTAGTCAATTTCTGAGTGTTAACTGTGTTCCCAAGTTTTCCCAAGGCAAGGTTTTTTCCCCTCCACACCAACTCTCACCTTTTCAGGTAAGTGGCACTGTTTTTAACGAGAGTTTCTTAATATTCTTGAAACTACTACCATCTTGTCTCTCAAAATCTTTGTATGCCCTTCAGTGATTTGCCATCCTCTATCCTAGAGAATAATATCCAGGCTCCTTAAACTTACAAGTAAAGCTGTTCATGCCTAGCTCCCGCTATCCGCTCCAGCATCTCCTACTTTGCAGTTAGTGCTGAGGTAATATGGAGCAGTTTCTGTGCCCTTGACATATCACGCTCTTTATTGTCTTCCTTTGCTCTCTGTTATTGTTTCTTCAGGGTTCCTATTCATTCTTCACAGTTATTAAATACTTTTAAATACTCATAATGTCCCATCTTTCCCAAGAGTCTGTCCTATCATTGCCAGATAGAACTGTGTTCCTGCTTTGTGCCCTCTGCTATTCTTGAGCGTCTTTATCTGAGTGTTTAATAAAATAAACCATGATTGTCTGTGTATAGGTTGGTAAAAGAGTGCCTAATGCATAGTATATTAATAGAGTAACAACTGTTGGCTTAATCAAACTGCTTTTCCACTGTCTTGGACTCAGCCTAAGGTGACCCTCCCTTCCCCGGTGAGTCGTGCCCTTGAATAATTTTCTGTCCTTGTGTTCAGGCACAACCCATGACTTTTTTGTAGCTGATATAATATTTCAAGGTGAAGGAATATTGTGGGTGTGATTAAGATCCCAGTTCAGCTTAGCTGGAGTTAATCAAAGAAGATTAACCTGTACGGGCCTGATTTAATCACGGTGAAATCCTTAAAAGCTGAGGTCCTCCTTGAGTCAAAAGACCCTGGTGCTGACCATCAAGAAACAAACAGCCATTTTGTGAACCACCTGTGGAGAGAACCATGTGGCAAGGAACTATGGCATCCTCTAGGACCTGAGGGTAGACTCCTGCCCCAGTCAGCAAAAAGCTAGGAATAAAATATTAACAAAATAAAAAGAAAAAAGTTAAGTGTAGATGAGCTAAGGTCGAAAGAATAGTTAAACCTTGCACTAGGTACTTCACAGAGATACATACAGGATTGATATCTTAAATTCAAAACTAAAAATGTATCAACTCATTGGGAAAACTGCAATATTCATTTAGCAAGTTTCAAGATTTTTTTTATGTTTGTTTTCTTGTAACTAGTTTTCTGTGAATTGATTGCTCATATTCTCGTGTCCTGAGTGACATGTATTTTTGAATCACATATTGCTATTTGTACCAGCATTTTATAGCTGATATTCAAGGATATTGTAGTCCACTGTTACCTTTTTGAAAGAATTCTGTTTGGGAAGCCTAGAGAGGCCAAGACCAAGGATTTAGAAACTATAATTGAAAGCTTGTACTATAGCATTAAAGTTAATTATCTAGAAACATAGGCATGGTCCATTCATGCCACTCAAGGAATCCTTATTACTATGGCATGCTCCACTTACAGACATAAATAACCTTTGGCTACAGTCACATTTGTCATATCTAGCTATCAAAATGCAAAGCAAAGGTTAGATAGGATACAGTGAAACAATGCAATCTCTTGAAATATATCTATATACTAGTTAGAGATTCTATCAAAATATTTATTGTTGTTTGGCAACTTAAAACTTAGATGGACATTAATAGTCTTATCATTTACAGCAAATCAAGTTCTCAGGACACACTATTCAGTGAAGGGAAAGGAACTATCTTATTAAACAACAAATGAGAAACATATGAATTGTTAACTAATTTGAAATGAAATATCTTAACACATTGCCTCTTGTTTTTCTTTTTATTTTTTTTCCACATTGCTTTTAATTTTTTGCCTGGGAGGGCAATTGCAATTTTACTACTTAATATGCAAAGCTACCAATAAGATGCTCAATTTCAAAATGATAATTGGTTGTATTTTCCAATGAAAGGTGGCTAATACAGGGCTTAGCAACCCAATTCCTTGGGGATATAATTAGCTAGCTTGTTTACACATAGCCTGTTGAGCTTGTAAGTGTCTATACACAGATTATGTCAGTTACCATGGACTGGCCATGTCCACAGTGGATTCCCAGTGTGTTTTTATGCATATATTCACTATTTCCAGAACTCTCCCTTGCTATCATTTAATTAGGATGCAAACAAATTGGAGGAAATGAATTTAAATTTGAATTTCTCCGCGATCAGGATGAAAGAGTTTAAACATGAGTGACTTACAGTTTACAACATCAAATTAATTGATGTACACTACCTCAAGTCATTTGTAGCAAGATTATTCAAAACCAATAATTATAGCCTAGATGATGCCCCTGCTCCTAGGGGATAAAGTGATCTGTTCCAAAAAGTCAACCTGTTGTTTAGCAGTTTTCCTTTTAAGACTAAATAAAACTTACACAGGATTGACTTGGAGTCAATCCTGACGTGTTTTAGTTTTCCTTATGGCATGTGATGAAGACCATATAATTTTAAAGGGAAAAGTGAACTGAAATCAACTTTAAAATATTCAAGGCAATATTCCAATGCCAAAGTGCAATGCATGTGAGCTCTCCGGATACT
Source organism: Cebus imitator (assembly GCF_001604975.1). NCBI lineage: Eukaryota > Metazoa > Chordata > Mammalia > Primates > Cebidae > Cebus > Cebus imitator. The sequence continues at coordinate 1,021,683 of NW_016107473.1, forward strand.
GTCAACAGCCAGTGATTTTGCTGTACTTATGGGACATCCAGAAGGCATAATTTGCAAGCTGAATATTAAGGGTCTGGGGAATAGTGCAGATAAGATTTACATACTTGGCATTTATAAGTGTATATTCAGTCATTGGTATCATATAAATGGATGAATTTTCCTTAAGAAAACAGTATAGTTGAAGGACATGGATGAACTCAAAAAAAATACAAATTGTTCAAAACAGGGAGATACACTATAAGAGGAATGGGGAATGAAGTAGGAAACAAGAGCAAATATTATCAGAAAAACAAAGATGTAGAGTTTTAAAGTAGCCCAAGTAAATACATCAAATATTACAGGGTTATCAAAGATAAGGCCTGAAAGGTAACATGATGATTAGTGCATATTTTTAAGTTTCTTAATGTAGTCTTAGTGGACTGGCCCAACTGAGTTCAGATACCAGAGGACCAAGAAGAAAATTGAGGAGAGGAAGTAAGTAGCAATTGGTTTTTCAAGATCTGACCTATGATTGTCGTTGAGGAAGGACTGCATCTAGAGTGTAACTCAGAATAAGAAAAGGTTTTTCCTTTTCCTAAAATGAGCGGAAGCAACTTTAGACAGGCAGAGGTTGAAAATATGGGAAGGGGTTAGAATTGGTTCAAAAATCCTAAGCAAAGTATAAGGATGGACTTTCATAGCATAGTGAGAAGGATTCATTCAGGTGATAGAAGGGACACATTTTCCTCTAAAAGAATCTATAAGGAAAGAAGAACGGTATATATGTAGATGTCAGTGGAGGGTTGGGTCATAAACTTTAGATGGTCTGTACCTCAGCACTTTCTCTCTGTAAAGGATAAAGTCAAGGTATCTTCATGGATTGAGGTGTAAAGGCTTGTAGTTGTTTTTTTGGGGGGCGGTGGGCGGGGATAGGATCTTTCTCTGTCACTAAGGCTGGAAAGCAGTGACACCAGCAAGGCTGACTGCAACCTCAGCCTCCTACACTCAAGCCTCCCACTGCAGCTTTCTGAGGAGCTGAGATGACAAATGTGTGCTACAGCACCTGGCTATTTCTTTTTTCTTCTGCTTTTGTAGAGAGAGGCTGTCCTATGTTGCCCACACTGGTTTTGAACTCCTGGGCTCAAGTGATCCTCCCACCTTAGCCTCCCAAGGTCTGGGATTATAGGTGTGAGCTACCACGTCCTACTTATAAAGGTTTTTTAATGATAAACTTGAGGGGAGAAAAGGTTGTGGAAACAGTGAGGAAGTTTGACAGGGAAAAATGAGGAATTACATAAAATAGATTGCTAGAGATTGCTGAGAACCTAACTGAGCCTGAAAACAATTTTATACCCTGTCCTATGATGTTATTTTAACGTAATTGCAAATTATGTTATTGAATACAGACTATTGTTTGTTTGGGTTATATAACTCCAGACAAGCATATATACATGGTATTCTAAATATTTATCTTTTTTAAAAAAACAAACATTCTTAAATTGTGGCTTATCTCAAAAATGTTACTCTTCCTAAAAAATCGAGGTAGCACTGTAATCTCTGGTTTTTGTTCTCCTTCAGTTTTTTGCAGTGCTGGTAAACAGCTATTTTTAGAAAACATAAGGATCAGAGTATTGCCCCTAGTAAGCCAGAGAAATTTCCAAAATTATTGTGAAATTTATTTACCTGAAAACGTCCATGTGTATACACAAGAATCCCTTAAAGGCCCTGAAAGGATAACTCACTCAGTATTTACCAAGCATCAGAGTGTTTGTTGCGTGACATTTTCAACATTCCTAAGGCAGTTTACAACCCTTAGCCTTAATTTTCTGCTTTGAGCCTGAAGGTCAGCCAGGAATGACAGATTAAGATTCTCTTAGGTTTTCTGTGGAAGTGCACACAGCACTGCTCCTGCATGCGTTGGGATTCCTAGGAACACAGTGATTTTGAGATGTCCTTGTCCCCGTCTCATGGAGACATGAGCAACTTAATAACTCAAATATGTGAAGAACTCCTAACAATTTAAAAAGACGGACCCCCAATTTCAAAGAATAACTAAATAAAAAGGTAAAATACTTGAACAGGCAGTATATGCACAGTATATAAAAAGCTTTTCAAAACCCCACATGAACATCTCATTCCTCAGGATTTTTTAAGGCCACCATTTTGTTTCCCCTGACCATTATTACCACTTTATAGAGCTGAAATATTAAGACATGGTTACTGATTGCTTTTGGCAAATACTCAGGGGAAAGAGGCCATTTGCATTGAGAGAGCTATAAATTGGGTCAAATATACAGCCTGTGAGTAGGGATTTTGAGGGAACTGCCAAGTTAAATAATGAAAATACTGAGAATGGAGCTGTTGGGAGGCTCCAAACCTGTTCTGCTTCATCCGCATATCTCCATCAATGGCTGCTAAGCTGTGAGTTTTCACTGTGATTTGGGGTTTTTTTTTAAGGCTACCAGGGAGCTGCGGAGAAGGGTATGGCTATAGATGAAATTGTCACAAAGCTTACTAGATTCCAGATTTTTCTTGAAGAAATGTTCTTCAAATTGTTAGAATTCTTTTATTAATTTCCAGGGTTCTAAAAATGTTAATTTTGACAACTTTTCCCAGTATTCTCATTGTTTTCAGGAAGAAGTGGATTTTGAGAGGTCTTTATCTTTCCATAAATCATAACAACTTACATATGTTTTAAAATTATATTCTCAAGAGGCACTATATGGAAGTAGGTCAGATACATGTTCCACTTATTAGAGGAGAATCCTGAGAGATCATAGACGAAATTGTTACAAGTTTCTTTATGGTAGGTATCAGCTGAGAATCTGGAGACTTTGTCAGCCTTTCTTCTGCTGATGGGCGTAGTGCTGTTAGGGAAAGGTGAAAGTTTGAAATTGTACCTGAAGAGTCAGAGAAAGGAGTTCATGAGTTACTCATAGATCTTTGTGCCTCAGAGGTCCTTACTGAGAGTTTTAATCCAAATGTTTTGGTAAATTTGGGGTGACAGGTATAACATGGCTTATGTGATGCTTTGAGTGTCTTGGAACCTATCAAGATCTCTGCAGTGACATCATAGATGACAACCCCATCATCTTGTAAAACATGGACATGCTGGGAAATAATGTTTTAGTTGAGTCCTTGAACTGACCCAAACTTCTGTGTTCATATTTCTACAGACCTCATGATTGCTAAGGTATAAAGAAACATCAGAAGTTTTGTTTTTGTTTTTAGTTACAAAGGATTTAGGATATTCCTAACTTTTTAGTCTATTTTTTTTCCTGCAAAGAAGAAAACATCATTAAAATAATTCACTTTGATGTGAGAAAGAGCTTCTTGTCTTAGGGGCACTGGTGAGGTGAATTCACAACTCTGGGTCATTTTAATTGAATTGCATCCTCAGAACTTTAGTTTTGAGCCTGAATCTACAATCTGCATTTTACAAGTAATCAATGGTATTTATTTAAATGCTCTTGGTAAAGATAGTGTGAATAGAGAAATCTGCTTATTTCTGGCATAAAATTGTTTATTAAGCAAAATAATAGAGCACTGTAAATTAACTATTAATAAATGAAATCTTTCACGCCTTCATTTGATATTTACTGAATGTTTGGGGCACTGGTTTATATGTAATTTAGTTCAACTTTTGTTTAAAATAGGAGAGTGAACTTTGAAAATAAGCACTCTTAAATATTTTAGAATGCCAGGTAGTTTTCATCTTTCATAGAATCATATTCTTTATATATTAGAATCAAGATAGGTTCCTGCTTGGCCTTTGATCAAGGAAATGCCTAAATCAAGAACCATTCCAAATGGTATTAGGTGTGATGGTTTTCTGATGTCAACAAAAGTGAAAAATTATATTGATGTATAAATTATATATAGTAATCTTAATTGTTCAGCATGATATATTTACAAATATATTTTTGTATGTATTTGTTTTCTGTGTATATTTATATATACAACAAACACTTACCTTTGTACAAATATTTGTCCCATCTGGCACATTTTTAGCACCCCAGAAAAATCTTTTTCTGGCTCTCAGCTGATGCTGAGAAAAAAAAGTCAGTATCACCTGTTACTAAAGATTAATATTGCCTGTCTTGGTCCTCATATAGGTGAAAGCATATAGTATTTATCATTTTCTGGCTTATTTCACTCAAAATTACATTTGTGTAATTTTGCACATTATGTACCAGTGATTCATTTTGTTTTGTGTAGCATCTGGTTGAATGAATATGGAACTTTTTATTCTATGCTGATGGACATTCAGGTGTTTCTGTTGAAACTGATGGCCATAAGTTACATATGTGTTTAGTAGATAAGGATAATTATTTTTGCAAAATGATTGTAACAACTTAATAATTCATTCAAATGTGTGAAGACCTCCGAACGGTCTAAAAAGATGGACCCCCAATTTCAAAGAATAAATACAAAGGTAAAGTACTTAGTATATGCACATTTTTAAAAATAAAAGATTTAGTTAAATTAGATTTTTACTTCTATTTTTCAAAATTTGAGCTATATATGTGCGAAAATATTTCTTTTATATTATATAACACGTAGGTTTTGGATATCACGAGTGCTGAACTGAGGCTCTTCACTTGATATTCCCTACAAATTAGAATTTTTCACTCACAAAACATGCTTAAGACAATTTTATATGTAAATAGAATTGTAAAAATTGCCTTAGAGTTGTTGAATAAAATGTTTTAAGTACCTTACAGGATGAGGAGAAATTGAAAGAGTTAACAAGGATAAAGAGCATGAAAAATGAAGAATAAGAGTTCTGATAAAATCTAATAAAAAGGCACTATCTTCTGTAACTCTTTAGGTAATTGTGCATGTGTGCTGTTTTTAATGACTTGCAGCACATTATTTTTGGCGAAGAGCTTCCATTGTCTCTATGGATATGCCAAAAATTTTCTATTTCAGATCTTCTAGTCTCCAACTCTCAGAAAAAAACAGAAATAATTAAAACCCCTGACTCCAATATTGAATGTCTTCATAAAAATCTCCTCCCATCACCTTGCCACAGATGACTTGCTCATACATCTTTCGACTAACCACCCATTCACCATCAAGAGTTCTCTCCTTCCTTTGAGACTGCAGTAATTCTCTTTGTAATTCATGTTTTGTACAAACTTTACTTTCGAAGGGTTGTTACCTATATTAATATTTTTAAATTATTCACTTAATATAATCTATTTGTAAAATTTATTTAGAATATTTTGGATTAGGATAGAACATATCACAATTTTTTCACCCTGATGGTCAGTTTTTTTAGTTGGACTGTTTTTCAGTTGGTGACAGTGTCAGAAATAAAGTTAACTGAAGAATAGGTAAGTTAAACAGAAGGATGCTCTTATTACTTACCAAATTTGTTTATTAAATTTGTTTTTTCAAGTTCAACAAGACCAAGACCCTTCCCTCCCTTCAGGGAAGATGATTCCTAGGCGTGTTTGTTATTTCTATCAAAACAACAGAGTTTTTTTTTAATTTAAATTTGCAATATACCTGGGAAATACCAAAGACAAATTATTTCTAAACTAATGTAGATTTGGACAGTTTCTTGTGATATGCCTAAGTTTATAATATTAAGAACATTGAATTTTCTTAGTGTTTGGGTATTTGAAAGAATTCTTTGTAGCCCTGCAGCCTTACTTCCAGAATAATGTAAGGCCATTTAAAAACACTGTGTATTACCTGGAGATATTAGTATAATTTTCTGAGTTTCTTTAGTCTTAGAGTTCATGGCTATAATTGCCAGTAATTGAAGACAGAATATTCTGGAAAATATTATTTTTTTTGCCTGTCTCTGAAATATTCTTTATAGACTATAGACTGAAAAACAGAAAAATACAGTTCAGGTCCTCAAGTGTACCCCATATGTGAGCATGAAAGTTGAGAGATAAAGGCACCGTACAGAATAGAATGCAACACACTGACAAAATGGTTTAATCAACTTCGTTGTTCAAGCTCTACTTCATTACTAGAAATGCTGTTCTAAACCATTTTCCCTTTTCAACCCAGTATCACCAGAGACTCGGCATACAATGCCTGAGCAGATTTGTTCTCTAAATTGCCTAAATCCATCCAGTACTAATCTGTCCAAATTGCTCTTTCTCCATAAGAAAGTTTCAACCTCTTAACCTATTATACTCTTCCTTCCAATTTCAAAGTAAGAGAGAAGTCTCCTTTTTCCAAAGTTAATTCCTGCATCTGACCTGTTTATATGAACCCAGACGCTTTGTTCCATTAGTCATCCTTTCCTTTGTCATAACTGTAACCTCTGATGCTCTATTGCCTTCTTCTTTACATATTTTCTTGAAATTCCTTCATTCTAAGATTGCACATCAACATCAATTATTATACATAGCAGTAAATAATATTATTCATTATGTCTATCATGTGATGGGTAATAAGATTGTTTATGATTTTCTAGATAACTCTTGTTTTTATATATACAGCTAGTGCTCGACTTACGACCATGATTGGTTCCAACAGACCGGTCGTAACACGATTTGGTCGTAAGTTGAGTAGGCTATATGCGCGTGGAGATGGTAGTACTGCCAGAAGCTGGTCCGCACTGTCGTACGCCCAGCTAGCAACGTTTGCACTGCCAGACGTGGAGCAGCCTTGGCTAGCAATTGTGGTCGTAAAGTCGAGTGGTCGTAAGTTGCATAGGTTGTAAGTCCATCAATACCTGTATCAACAATTAATTCTGAAAAACCATACTTCAAGTAAAGCATTATTACCTTTCCCATCAGGCATTATACAAATTGATGTGCTGCAAAATCAACAGGCTCTGTCCTATACAGAAAGGAGGCTTAAGTGCTGGGCCTTTGAGCTCCAGTGTCTTCTCATGTCAACCCTTCCATACAGTGAACAATTTAGAATATTCTACAATCACTGTCTTTGCTTTGTCACCACATAAACCTTCCACATAAACCATAAATCACCACAAAATAATTTTAATTTTCAGCATTCAACTAATAGTTGTTTCCTCACACGTGGTCAGAGAGACTCTCATGCTGAGTTTTCCCAATCCTATTCTAGACAAACTTCCTGTAGTGGTAAATATTCAAGTAAATCTACGTGCAGAAATGTGCTTCTCCTTTGGCTCTCCTGTCTAAAGTTCTGCATCTCCTCTTGCCTCTTGAACTCTCTCATCCCACTGTTATCTCTTCTATTTCTATTGTCCTTTAATAGCATCATACCTGTTGGTATCACCAGGCCACTTATCTTCTAGGACTGCCAAGATTTCCTGCTCAACATTAATTCTCAATAGTGTAATCGCCATTGTATGTAGATTACTCCTAATGCATATCTCTACTATGAAATATAAAAAAATCCTCCTTAGTTCATTATTTCTACATGGTTTCTCAAACAGGCCCTCGTAATCACAGCCCTCAAATGCTCTTTATCTTGCTGCCTTGCTTTTTTCTTTTTAGAGCCTTCTGTGTACGCATCAACACAATGTATATATTTTTTTGAGATGAGGTCTTGCCCTGTCACTCTGTCGTCCAGGCTGGAGTACAGTGACATGATCCTGGCTCACTGCAGCCTCCACCTCCTGGGCTCAAGTGAACCTCCTACCTTGGCCTCCTAAGTACCTAGGATGACAGGCACTCACCACCACACCCAGATAATTTTTGTATTTTTTGTAGAGACAATTTTCCATGTTGCCCAGGCTGGTCTGAAACTCCTGAGATCAAGTCATCTTCCCACCTTGGCCTCCAAAAATGCTGGGATTACAGGTGGGAGCAACTGTACCCGTCTTCCATCAACACATCTATCATCAGATCTTTGTAATTTTTCACTGTCTCACTGAAACTATTGTGGCCTTTCTCTATTCAAACTCTTTCCTTCAGTTGCCCCTCAGTTGAAAAATTCATCTCATGAATGATTTCTTCCTTTAAGCTGTTATTTACTATCTAAAATTCTTATTAAAAAATGGCTATGAAAATTTAGATTCAACAAAATGCCAGGTTTATAGAAATAGGATTATAGAATGATGAAACACTAAAACAATGACAGGTTTAATGAGTATCATCATCTACCTTCTGATCATTTCAAATTGTGTGTAGGTCTTCCCCATTACTGTGCTGTTTGAGGACCCTTAAGACTAATCTGAAAATCATCAGATCTTAAACCTATTAAATGCTGATTAAAAGCAATGACATTTGAGCTGGATGACTTCTGTGGTACTCTGATTATTTCGTTTGATTTATCTGATCAATCACTATGAGATAGTGTATGTGGTTTATTCTATGTTATATATTATGAATATACATTGAATTAGTTAGAACTAGTCCCTATAACTAAGAAATTTACAAAAGAGTGGCAGATGCCGAATAAGAAAGCAGAGAAATAATAAATATAATATATCCACTAGAAAAAAGGAAAAATGTATAGGTATGTGAAAAATTTATTTAGGTGACAGAATCCATATAGTGAGGTGATCAGCAAAGAGAGACTCTGCTAGTTATACAAATGGGAAAAGCCACAGACTGACATCTTTTGATCATTTCAGGTGAGATTTGAAGAATAGAGAAAAACACAGGATTGGCTCTATCTTACATATTCAGCACATAAGCTATTACCACCTCCAAATACATGCAAATAGAGACACAGACTAAACACCAGATAATGGAAGGGAATTTTTATTCATTTTCATCTTAAGCAGTTGTGCTTACCCATACCGAAACTTCTGGAATTTGAATGCGAGATCTCATTAACTCCCGGACAAGAAAGGTCTACTCAAAAATCAGACAGATCATATTTTGCTAAAAATCTGAAATGGCCTGTCTGCAGCTTCCATGAATTATTCTATCATGACATATTGAAGGGTATTCAGTCATTGGCAGATGGGCAGCTATTTCGACTCGAGATGGGTAAGTGAAACTTTCTCTAAAGGAAAAAGACCCACAGATAACTTTTAAACATTTAGTATTTAAAGAGGAAAATTGGTACTTGGCATTTAAGAGTTTGTAATTTAAATGACAAGAGTCAGTGACTTAGCTGTGTTAATTGGAACCAAGCAATAGTCTCATTTTTGTTTTCTCAGGCTACAGGGATAATTGAAGGATAAGAAAGCTGCAGACTTGACCTCAATATTCTAACTAATAATTCACTGTCTCTTCATGTTTGTAAATGTATTTTACCCAAATAAGGAGGGGGAAGTTTCTGAGGCTGTGGATAACCTTTTGCTATTATATGTCCATCAGATTTAAACATTCTTTCAATTTCTTGATTCTAGGAAAAGGAATCTTTCCAATAGAATTATCATGATATGTGTCCATTTATACAATTAGTCAAAAACTCATCTATCACCTGTTGTGTGTTGGGTACTAGACTAATCATGGAACTGGAGCACGGAATAGAATTCCTGCCTTCAAAGAGCTCTCTTTCCAACTGGCAAAGCATTTTACTTGGAATTCTGTTTGGCTGCCACATGGAATAGGAGCCCAAATATGGTGGGTTTAATGAATAAGGGGTCAGGGTAGCAATATAGTTCTAATATAAAGCCTTCACGATAGTACAAAACGAGCACTTCCTTCCTTTCCACTCTGTTAGCCTTTGCCTGTATCTATCTCTGATTGTCACAAGATGGCAGTTTCATCTACCTACATTGTTTCTATGATTCAGAGGAGGAGGGGAAGAGTCAGAGGCAAATGGCATATGACAACCGAGATTTCTCTTTCCTCATTCCCAGGCCAAGTAGAACTCTCATCACATCTCTTTGGCACAAGTCTATCAGCCCACATGACCCTCTCTAGGAAAGAGAAAAGCAAGCCTGAGAAGTCAAGACTTGAGCCAGGCCATGGCTGCTGCTAATAAAACAAGATTCTGTAAATTTGGGAATAGTTTCCCAATTATTTATTTATACTTGTCATTTCTTCAAGAAAGTAAACATCAGTTAGTAACTAGATGTTTCTTCTTGATAGACTTATTCTGCCCTTTGCCCCACAAAAAAAAGAAACAAATGCTATCAAATAAATGTATAGAAAGGTAATACATAAACTTTGGAAATACAAAGAGAAATACAGAGGGTAAGAACTTCAAATAACTTGTATAAAAAATGTGATGCTTGTGATGTGTTCTAACAACTAGCACATTTTCAGGCAGGCAACAATGGAGAATATCCATGGAAAAGGATCAATATGAAGAATGCATCAACATAAAAAAAAAAACCTTGTCCAATCAACAAAACCCAAGAATACCTTTGTCATAGAAAAGTGTTTTTGAGAGAAGATGATAAAAGTTTACATGAATACCGTGCTAAGTACTTTGAAATTTATTTTTAAAACCATAGTAGATATTTAAGGATCTCATCCTAAAGAAATTCATGATTAGATGGATTGAAACAATGAGACTCAAAGCTGTAAAATTAATCCAGAAGAGGAATTCAGCAATAGCCTAAATTTGAGTAAGAGGTTTCTAAGGAAGAAAAACAAGTTGGTGTTAGAGAGTTTCAATGGAAGATAACAATTCTGTTTAAAGAAGCAGAATTAGTCTTCTCTGAAGAGCATCCAGGGTTTCAAAGAGTTAGAGAATTTAGAAATGAAAAGAGTCATTTAAGCTAGAAACCTTGACTGGAGAAATCAGTCTATAAGGCAGAACTGAAGTAATAATTATAGATAAGGTAACTCAGAACATATGAAAAAATAAAAAGGTACCAGACAGAAAATTGAAGATAAACAGATGGGTGAGGGATAGAGTAGGGAAAGTAGATGAAGAAGTGATGGTCAAAGAAACAGAAAATCTAAGTGGAAACAGTCTCCTGATAACTAATGAAAAAGATAATTCTTAGAAGAAAGCATTCAAGAGTGTCAAATGCTAAATTCCGTAAGACCTGCTTAGAAACTGTTCATTGAATTTGAATATTACATAATCATTAGTTATCTTAGAGAAACAAATTCAGTCAAGCCATAAGAGAAGGCAGATGACAGCGTATTACGAAAAAAAGCAGAAGTGGATATTGTGGAAACAGGGAGGAAAAATTTGGGAAGAAACAAAGATGATAGGTAATGTTGATGGTAGGGTTGTAACATGATCGTTTGTGTCCATGTGCATTATGTACAAATGTGGGTCTATATATGTACTGTAAACAGTCTGAGCATATTATAGGTTGAGAAGAAAGCCAATAGGGAAATGATGTATATTCTGGTAGAGAAAGTATAATTAAGAGAAGACTATTTCTGATGGCTAATGAGGGGGAGAGAAGTGTTTTCACATACAGGTATATATGCCTGTCTACATTAAAGGTGTGTAAAACTGATTTTCACACTGATCATTAATTTGCTAATATTAACTTCCTTTTACAATCCAAAATAGTAAGTGCATTGGCCATCATTTTATGTATTTGAAACTAAATTGATGAAACACCAACTGATAGGTGTATAATGACCTGCATTTTATCATTAGGAAATGGCAACATAGCACCTTTTAAAATTTCCATTTCAAATGATTTTACTTTTCTTTCTTCATGGATATCTTTACTCTTTCCAGGAAGCAGTCACAGAGACATCAAAGATAAGAAAAATTTTTGTCTGAGTTTTAAATAATTAAGTGTAAATGTATGTTTTGACATGAATACAATCTTAGAAAGTTTTGTGTGATATCTAGCATAAGGGTTTGCTCAAATCTTACCTCTGTTTTTAATTTGTATTCAAAGGGAAAGTACATCTCTATGTATGTTCCGTATAACTATTAATACATATTTAGAGAATTTTGTTCTTGTTATTGAATATCTTTATAAATAGCACTAAAGTTAATGTCTCTTTGTTAAATAAGCACGTTTCAGGCTTGACTTTCCTTTGTCAAGTAGTATGAATTATCCTCCATATGTTAGGCTTAGACATTCGTCTTCAGACAACATAAGCAATATAATATAGAGTAATGGATTTAATAACTTTTATCCTGTGACCTTTCATACTTTTGAAGCCAATTATCTTAGTGTGAAATGTTAGGGACATATGAAGAGACCCTCCAGAAATACCATATACAACAAATCATAAATGAAATATCTGCAATGGTATCAAACCTCTAAAATACAAATCTTGAACATGTCGATTATTTTTGTTGTTGTTGTTGCTACTTTTGTCCAGAGAAATAAAAGTTATTTTTGTGGAGCTCAAAGTAAGATACATTAAATAAAAAGTATAAAGAATTAAGAAAAAAAAATACTTGCCCAAAGAAATAAGCAAGAGAGCAAGATGGGGTTATCTTTGAGAAAGTATTCGGTATCATTGTTTTATTTCGAAGGAGTGCATAAAAACTAAAGGTAATGTGAAAAACAACTCTTCCTTCAAAATGTTTCATATTTGGCTCTGGGATGATTATATTAGGTTATATGGAAAAGCTATAAACTTGTTTTGTGGGGTTTTCAGTTTCAATATAGATCATTGGTCTGCTCCTTCATCTCAAGTAGCCATTTCCTGGAAAATAAGTGTTTCCAACTATAACAGTAAGATTTAGTAACTCTTTCCTACCTCAAACATGATGAGTGTAGAAGTGGAGCCTTCTCATCCTGCTCTGATCCTTCTCAATACTGAGGAATTTGTGGCAAGAGCTCATTTCCCACCCACCTGCAATTCCCCAGGGCCAGCGCCTTCACACCTGCATGAATGTGCACACACACAGACTCGCATGCATAGCCTTACTTGAGACCTTCACAGGACATTCATTTTCTTTCCCCAGCTCTGACTTCCACACCAAGAGTGGAAGCATTAACCTGTTCAACTCTTCCTTTCCTTATTCATCTCTGCCTGACAGTGTTTTCCCAGGACAAGAAGGAAGCCGTCACTGGCAGTTATACACATTAGAAGAATGGCAGCAAAGAAATTCTTCCTAGTATAATTAGAAGTTTAAAGGGGAAAAACCCTAAAATGTTGTGAATAATCTATTGTGATAACGGAGGGAGAGCTGACATGTCATTACAGAAGAATTAAATTTATCCTCTTTCCATTTCTGTCCTATTCCCAGTTTTTGGTAAATCCAGCCACACAGATACACTGTCAGTTGACAGAAATAGAGACTGTATGGGTATAAAGATAGCCTTCTGTAAAACCAATATAGTATGCCCTTGTATAAATGTATATTCTCCTATGTGTAGGCTAATCAGGTTTTCTTGGGGTTAATGAATTAGAAGTGGTTGAGTAGGCAGCAGAATAATGGGAAGTATTTTTCAAATTGAAACAAACATTTATCTACCAATACATTCTTGAAAGTTTGAGATAATGATCTGAGTTCTTTGAGAGGTCACATTGCTGTTCTAAATATATTTCTCTTGAAAGTACTTGTACTCTGATTCATTTCTCTTACTTGCTAAAGTATATTTATATATTTTCCACAGAATTTGATAAGTACTGATGTTATTTTTAGAATAAAAGGACATTCATAGTTAAATATTTTTAGAAAGCCCATTAGAAATGTTTGCATTATTGTGTGATTTTATATAGGGTAAAATGCATATTTTTGTTGCACGGTTCTGTGAGTTTGGATAAATGCATAGCCATGCAACCACTACCAAAATTAATGCTTAAAATAGTTCCACAATCCCAAATTGCCCCTCATCCTATCCCTTTCTAGTCAAACTCTCTCGCTTTCCTCCAATCCCTCAAAACCATCAACTTCTTCTCAGTCCCTATAGCAGTTCGATTTCTAGAATGTCCTACAAATGAAATCATACAGCAGGCAGCCTTTGCAGTCTGGCACGTTTCTTGTAGTATTTCAGATGGATCCACGTTGTTGGTGTATCAATTGTTGCTGTGACAGATGGAAATTCATTTTCTATTCACCAGCTCAAGGACATTTGGGAATTTCTAGACTATGGGCTGATTGTGGTACCCCCTAGCACCCCCTGCTTCCAACTTCCTATATTGAGGTCCTAACTTTGAGTGCCTCATAATGTGACTGTATTTGAAGATAGGGTCTTCACAGTGGTAATTAAGGTGAAATAAGGTCATCAGGGTGGGCCCTAATCCTATAGGACTTGTCCTTTTACAAGACGAGGAGATAGCTGGGCATGATGACTTATGCCTGTAATCCCAACAATTTGGAAGGCTGAGATGGGAGAATCCTTTGAGCCCAGATGTTCAAGACTAGTCTGGTCAACATAGCAGGACCCTGTCTCTTCAGAAAATAAGAAAAATAATTCACTAGGTATAGTAGCACACACCGTGGTCACAGGTATTTAGAGGGCTGAGGTAGGAGGAACACTTGAGCACAGGAGGTCAAGGTTGCAGTGAGCCATGATTGTACCACTGAGTCCAGCCTGGGTGACAGAGCAAGACCCTGTCTCAAAAAAAAAAAAAAAAAAAAAAAAAGGTGCTGGGGCGTGTGGGAGAGGGGGACATGAAGACAAATAGAAGCTATTTATATGTCAAGGAAAGAGGCCTCGATAAAACCAACTCTGCCAACACCTTGATCTTGAGCTTCTAGCCTCCAGAGAAAATAAATTTCTATTGTTTAAGCCTCCCAGTTTGTGATACTTCATCATAGCACCTATAGCAAACTAATATACCATGTTTATTAACAACAGCTGTTGGAAACATTTGTGCACAAGTTGTCAAAAGATAAGTTTTCCTTTTGAGAGCAGAAATACCTAGGAATAGGATTGTCATCATATGAGCAGTGTATGCTAAACGCCAACATAGGCTGTCTGAAGATTGTCAAATGTGTGCCTTGGCATCATTCCCACTAAGAACATATGAGAAATTTCAGTTTTTCTGCATTCACATTTGTACTTAGTATTGTCATAACTTTCTCCATTCTAACATTATATAGTAGTATCTCATCATAATTTTAATTTGTACTTGTCAATGACTAATTTTGTTAAGGATTTTGTCATGTGCTTATCCATTATCTATTTCTTAATTAAAATATCTAAGTTTTTGCTCATTTTTTGGATTGATTAAGTTTTGGGGATGTTACATATTCAGAATACAGTTTCGTTATCAGATGGGTGATTTGCAAATATTCTAGTTTGTCCATTATCTGTTCTCTAAACAGAATCTTTCGCAGAGCAAAAGTTGTTAATTTGGATAAAGCTCAGTTTATTTTTTTTAATGGATTGCTGTTTTTGCCTGTGAGAAAACTTTGCCTAATGCTAATGTCACAAACTTTCTTTCTTGTGTTTATTTGTAAAAGTTTATAGTTATCATTGAAGTACTTTTGGTGTGCTATGTAAAATATCAGCTGAGATTCATTTCTTGATATATAGATGTCCAATAGTTCTAATGCCATTTGTTGGAAATGCCATTATTTTGCCTTTGCACCTTTTAAAAAAAATCGGTTAACTATATTTGTGTAATTTTATTTCTGAATTTTCTATATTGTCCATTCTGTTTCTTTTTTCTTTTTCTTTTTTTTTTTAAGATGGGGTTTCACCATAATGGCCAGGCTGGTCTTGAACTCCTGACATCAGGTGATCCACCCACCTCGGCCTCCCAAAGTGCTAGGATTACAGGCGTGAACCACCGCACCTGGCCCATTCTGTTTCTAATGTTTATCTTTTATCCAGTACCGTATTGTCTTACTAGAGTAGCTATAAAATAACTGTTAAATCATAATTTGATTCCTCCAACTTGAGTCTTTTTAAAAATTGCTTTGGGTACTCAGTTTTTCTGCCTTGTCCTATATATTTTAGAATTAATTTGTTGATACTTACCAAAAAATCCCTGTGGGATTTTGATTTGTACTTAGTGTATTTGGTAAGAACTGATATCTCAAGAATACAGGTACTGAGTTTCCCAGTTCATGAACACCTTATATCTCTCCTTCTATTGTGATAATTTTTTCATCAATGATTTATAGCTGTTAAAATACCAGTTGTGCACATATTTTTGCAAATTTATACACACTTTATTTTTATGTCATTCTAAATGATATTTCTATTTTTATTTCCAGATGTTGTTAATATATAGAAGTATGATTGATCTTGTTTATTGAGTTTGTGTACAACCACCTTACTAAAGTCACATATTGAGCATTTTAATAGGTTATTTTGGATATTTTTACATAGGCTGTTGTCTGAAAATAGAAAAAGGTTTATTTTTCCTTTCTAATATGGATATCACTGATTTTTTTTTTTCCTACATTACTGATCTGGCTAGGACTATCAATATAAAGTTGAATATACATGGTAAAAGAGCTGACTTCTTGCCTTGGACCCAGTTTGTAAATCAGTCAGTCACCAATAAGTTTAATTTAGTGGTAGTTTTGTTTGTTTGTTTGTTTTGTAGATGCCTTCTATCAAGTTCCCTTCTTTTCTCATTTTGCTGAGTTGTTATGAAGAATAGATGCTGAATTTTGTCAAATGCTCTTGCTGCTTCTGCTGAAAGGATGGTTTTTCATCTACCTAGTAATGTTGCAAGTTATATCTATTGAGCTTTGAATATTGAACCAGCCTTGCACTTGTGGTATAAATCAATTGTTTGTAGATTATTTTTTTGGAAATTGCTAGATTTGATTTCTTAGTATTTTATTTTTATATATGTTCTAAAGGGATATTGGTTTGTATTTATCATTTGTCTTTAAGGAGAAACTATAACGAGAGAGATTGTCTCTCTTGAAGTTCTAAGTGCTTCTGCATTGCTGCTGCTACACAGCTGCTATCACGACAGCAGCTTTAGAAGTAGGGCTGGCTTCCAAGCAGGGCTGGGTGGGAAAAAGAGAAAAACAAAAGACTGTTTCTCTAAATATGCTCCATCTTACAGAGCTCACATTCCTGCTTCTCTAGCTAGAAAGAGTAGAAATTTTGTACACCCTGGGTTAGGGGAAAAAAAAATTAAATCTGCCCCTGTTACAAGTCACTATTGGTATTTTGATTTTTCTTTCAATCCATCTGTTACTGTTTACTTTTAAGAGTCCTTGGTAGTTGCTTTTTATGTCCAGGGTTTTAATTTCAATCAGGTGAAGAAATAGGCATGCTTTGTCTTGGTAGGTGTCAGAAGTCTATACTAAAATATTTTAAAATAACTTTTACCTGAATAACAGCTTGGACCTGTGCTCAGCTTTCTATTTTCCTAAAAAAATTAATTAATTAAAAAATAGAAAAAATTTAAAGCAGGTTTAAAATAAACTCCTTCATTTTCCCTGTTATATTAGTCTGTTCTCACACTGCTAATAAAGGCATACTGGAGACTGGATAACTAATAATTGAAAGAAGTTTAATTGACTCACAGTTCCACATGGCTGGGGAGGCCCCACAGTCATGGCAGAAGATGAATGAGGAGCAAAATCATGTTTTACATGGCGCAGGCAAGAGAGAGCATGTGTGCAGGGGAACTCCCCTTTAGAAAACCATCAGATCTCATGAGACTTACTATCACGAGAACAGCACAGAAAAGACCTGTCTCTATGATTCAGTTACCTCCCACTTTGTCCCTGCCACATGTGGGGATTATGGGAGCTAAAAATCAAGATGAGATTTAGATGGGAACACAGTCAAACCATAGCACCTATATATATATATATATATATATATATATATATATATATATATATATACACGCACACACACACATTAGCATTTTAGTTTTAGAACAAGTTCTGGGTTACTATCTGAATTAATTTTTCTGCAGTTTTATAAGGAAAAATAATACCTTCTTTGAATCTCATGTGCAGATGATTTTTCTTTTAGTTTTGTCATTTTGTCCAGTAAATTCTGAAAACCTTTATGTTGGCAGTGTGTTATCGCTGCACGACCATCTATGTGTAAGAGCACTCAATAGGAACTATAAAGTGGAAAAAGCGCTGGATCTACATTTATGCAAAACAAGCTACCAGCAGAGCCCACTGGGAGTGGTCATGAGATAATCAGGAATGTTATATTCACAGGTTGTAGATCTGCATATCAGAAGCGGGTGTGCAGATAACAGATTCTAGAAAACTCACCTAATCAGACAGTAAATGCAGGTGTTGACGCACTGAACAAAAATAAGCTGCTTAATTACTCATAAGACGGAAGAACAAGTCATTATTCCATCTGCTAATTTACAGACACTAAGATACCCTTTAAAAGCAGCAGTAAGTCAACTCTTCATAAAAGTTACTCTGACAAATCCACGGCCTTTCTTCTTTTGCAGCAGCGCCTTTCTTTTTGATGACTTTTTGTTTTATGAGATGAGGTCTCACTCGGACATCCAGGCTGAAGCACAGTGTCGTTACTGATCACTGCAGCCTCAACCTCTACCTCAAGTGATTTCTTCCTGCTTTAGCCTCCTGAGTAGCTTGGATTACAGGTGTGCAGCACCATGCCTGGCTATTTTTAAAAACTTTTTTGTAGAGATGGGGATCTCACTATGTTGCCCAAGCTAGTCTCAAATTTCTGGACTGAAGCACTCCTGCCACCCAAAGTGTTAGGATTACAGGTGTGAGCCAGTGCACCCAGCCTAGTGACTATTTTTGGAAAAGAAAAAAAGCACATTGCTCTCCCTTGTTAATCACTTTTATGTACAAAAATATGTGTTTTAATGTTGAGCGGTTTTAACTAATATATCATTTTCTTCATAAATAGCACATTTAAACATGTGTATATATATTTGCAATGTTAAAATTGTGTTTAAGTGATATTTACTAAAAAGGATAAAATTTTGTTTGGGAAATTGAGACGTGAAATTTTATCTAGTTAATCTATAGTCCTTTCCTTTATGGTGTCCAGCTCTGTGCAGGCTCTACCTCACTCCAGATTATGAGAATATCAACTCATATTCAAATGAATTTGACATTTAGCTTTCAACATTTGCCTTTTCAATTCATCTTGAAATTATAGGTAATATTATTTCCTATCCACTAGCATACTTTTTAATCCCCAAAGTAATGTTTCTGAAAAGACCACTAGCTCTTCTATTGAGTACAGTTACTTGATACCTTGCTATTCAAGGGGAGGATCGAGATGCCCACAGCCCCTCTCCTTCAACCACATACGTCCAAGTAAAACTAGTGTTTCTTCTTTTCAAAAATAGAGACATAATTGTTTTACATATTATTGAATACATTTCTATTGTAACCTCAGCTCCACTGTTCAGAATCCTTTGTTCAATTTTATTGTAGTTCACTTGATGATCCCACTGACATTTTCCTACCAGTTGCTCCAGTGCCAATGGACTTAGTCACACAGTGGCGAGACATGTTTGTGGGGATTGGGTGGATGTTCTGGTTTAGGTCTGCATTTCTGTTCACCATCATTTATGATGAGACTGTAACTCACTTTTGCTCTTTGATGAGAAGTCACACAAGTAACTGCTAAATTAATCTGTCAAGTCTAATTGTCAATCAGCTATGTCTCAGCAGGCCTTATCTGGACAAATCGTGCTGTTCTCAAGAATATGTGATTTTATCCTTTGTGCAAAGGCTATAGGCAATGGAAGAGACAGGGAGAAGTGTGTGGAAGGTTGACTCACGTAGTTGGTTCCATGTACAACTTTTCCATCTTGATTTCTGCTTCTCTGCCCAATTCTTATCATCCATAGTAATTTTTGGAAAAACTGCCTTTACATTGGCATTATATGTACTCAGGGCTGTGGGTCTCTTCTCCTAGCTCGACTACCAGGACAATTCTATTCGCCTTCAGACCTCCAAATGCCATCACATCTTCTTGGTGCCGGACTTCCTTTTCTCTCATTCACAAGACATTATGGCTCCTTTTTAATGGGATAGTGGCCAAGTGAAACGTGTGTCTTTTCTGGTGAAAAAAAAAAAAATGCTAAAATGTGAGGAAAGTGCCATATTTATTTGCTTATACAATTTTAAAAGAGAAAAAAATTAGGGTTGGAATGAAAGTAAGGATATTTTCATCCAATTACCTCATTCAATGATCATAATCAAGGTCAGAGAAGAAATAAACTTCAGTGCAGTCTTTGCTAGAAGCAACTTGCAACAAATCACACATTTACTGACTGTGACATTCGTCCAGTGATAGTAGCAATGTTCTAAATATAACACGGTATACAGAAATGTAGCAATTAAATAGTTTTACAGATGCAGATCAAGCAGTAATTACTTTTGCCCAGGAATCTTAAAAAGAAATAGTATGTGGAGGACAGGAAGCGTAGGCAATTTAAGGTGCCTTTCGTCTTTGCAGTGACAGTTTACCTTGGGCTCGCAGTGACGTTTTCAGGGTTTTAAAAAACAGCAGTTTTTTTTGTTTGTTTGTTTGTTTGTTTTTGTTTTTTTAATCTGCTGGCCCTTTTGCTTTTAGCAGCCACAGACTTCCTGGTCTCTCAAAGGCCCGGATGCCCAAAATTTCTGAAGAGATACTGCCTTCAGCTTCTTCTCAATAGCAGCGAGGTGTGAACACACAGCTCCAATTATGCCTCTACTTGCTTTAGCCTGCCGGTGCTTAATTAGGTGCTTATCCTAACACCTTAGAACATAGTTTCTGTAGATGGTTTAATTCCAACCATCATATTTCTCAGAGTTTTTCCAGCTTCTCAAAACTTCCCTGTAAATGAGGCCTTGCAGGCA
The DNA here is from genome assembly GCF_001604975.1 of Cebus imitator. NCBI lineage: Eukaryota > Metazoa > Chordata > Mammalia > Primates > Cebidae > Cebus > Cebus imitator. The sequence goes on from NW_016107473.1 coordinate 1,042,134, forward strand.
GTTTTCTTGCTGTGACCTCACCTTCCATTCAGCACAGAAACAGCATCCATTGCTGTTATGCAGTGGGTCACACTGAACAATGGTTATGGTTTCATATCTTTAATGTTACTGGCAGACTTTGCTCCTGGCCTTCTGCTAATCAATAGGTCAGTCTATATTCCCCCCCATTTTTAGCCATCTAATTTTATTCCTTACTTTCGTTCTTAAAGAGGCAAAAATCTTTTTTTATCCTTCCCTTCAGAATGGTTAAAATATATTGGCAACAGAGCAATTTTTACAAATGATTTAAAACACACAAATTATTTGCTTCTTTTCACACTAAAAGTACGAAGAATACAAACAGTATATATGTTCCAAATACACTGATCATGCAGAAAATAAGCATTATTTGATACTGGTTTTCCTTTGGTTACAAATAGATATGAGGGCAAAATGCCCTATCTTATCACTTGTTCATAAGTAACCGATGGCCAAAATGGGTAACTGTCATGATAGAAGTTATTGACACTGGATGAGTAGGGTGGCTCATGCCTGTAATCCAAGCATTTTAGGAGGCTGAGAAAAACAGGATCAGCTGAGCTTAGGAGTTTGAGACCAGCCTGGCCAACTTGTCGAAACCCTGTCGCTAAGTTTATAAAAAATAAAAAATAAATTTTTAAAAAGCTATTTGGTTGTGGTGGTAGATACCTGTAATTCCAGTTACTTGGGAGGCTGAGGCAGGAAAGAAGTTATTGGCACTCACAGATAATTGCAAAAGAAGACTGTTATTGATACCCACAAATAATTCCAAAGTATGTCCATGTGCTAATTTGTAAATAGGAAGGAAGTTCTTATTTTGAAACTTGCAGCCTGGAAAATATTTACAAGATTGTTATATGACATTTATAACTAGAGTACTTCCTGCATCAACTTAGTAGAATTTTGGAGACTGACTTTAATATATGGCAATAAAAAAGAAAAGACAGGGAACTGAACTTTCTTCTCATGTTTATTACAAGTTTCACAGGGAGCCAGAGTCTCATTTATGTCATCATAGATTTATTTTACAAGTTTGGACTTGCAAAAAATGTGCCAAAATTTGAATGCCTTACACATTTTTTGGAAAGCAGCTATAATATGTAATACGCTGACCTTTTAGTGTTCATTTTGATTGGTTAATGGTTACACCTTTACAGCTCAGTCAGATTGTAAACAAGGCGACAAAACTGAATATATAAGGTCAGAGAAGTGTAGTGACAAAATTTATGAACCCTTTTACATTTCCTATGAATAAAAAAAGATTAAAATTCTTACATTTGCCTTTTAAATATATACATGAGAAATAGATATCATTAAAAATTCAAAGCATACATTACCAAATATATTCTTAATTTTGTCTTGAATAAACATTATTTAGGTTTACATTTTTCTATAAAGTTGTGTCTTCATTAAACAGTTTTCAAGTTATTTTTAAAGATGAATAGCATTGAATTTGCATATAGTTACAGTAGTACTGAAAAATCCTCAAAATTTAAGTTTTTGTTTTCAGCTTTGTTTTCTAGTGCGTAGTGACTTAATAAATAATCATTTAACAGAATTAATCTCAAAGGTACATATAAATAAACAATATAAATAAGCATCCTACTACAGTTAACTTTGTGCTTAAAAAAAAAAGCATCCAAAAAAAGACATATTCATGGAATAAAATCTTAGTGATCCCTCCAATAATCTTCCAGAATTAGCAGCCCTCCCATCTTACCCTGGACAGAATGAAAAAAAAAAAAAAAAGTTCATGCATGTTACTCTTTGAGCTTGAACTAAGAAAAAATGACTGAAAAGAGCTGGATGTTACAACTGTTTTGAGCAGGGAAGTCATACTGTTCAGGAGGACTCCATGGTAGAAACTGTTTAAAAAAGGCTCTTTTTATTTGAAATTACACAAAGCAGAAAATGATACTGCAAAAAGGAAAATAGTATAGGCAGGAACATTGTTAACAGAAATCAGGTGACAATGAGTAGAGAGTTGAAAGTTACCAATTCTCTTGACCATTGAGAATGGGGAAAGTGGAAATTCAATGGCTCAAGGATAAAAATGGTCACCCACGTGTCAATAACATGGATTCTGAAGAGTCAGACTTACGCACACACAGAGAGCATCTCTACCGCATGCATGAACTGTGTATCAGTTTGGTGATAATGAAGAGAGACTGCTGCATCAACGAATATACTCTGCAAGTGAAGAGCAGGATAAAAGAACTGTAGAGACCACTACTCTAGGTCATTTAAGTATTTTAAGGAGAGAAAAACAACATAGTAGAAGAAACTGATGATTATCTGGAATGGTTGGATGGGTGGCTTTTGACACAGCTCCCATGTTTCTGATTCCACCCCCTGGTATTCTGTATTATCTCCCCTTCTTGAGTATGAGCTACATCTGGTGCCTTGCTGCTAAGAAACAGAATTCAACAAAAGTAATGCAGTGTTACTTTCCAAGGTTAGGTTATAAGTAACTATGTCTTGCCTTTTGCTAGCCACCCCCAACTCTTAACGACATTCCCTCTTGCGCTGTGCTTGCTTGCTTTGATAAAGAGAGTTGCCATGTTGTGTGATGCTTTGTGGAGAGGCCCATGTGATAAGGAACCAAGGGGGTCCACAGCACAACACCTGGCATAAAACTAAAGCCAACAACTATGTGAGTGAGTTTGGAAATAAATCATTCCCTGTCCAGCCTTAAGATGACTGCAGACTTTTAAAAGAGTGGGAGTCAGAGGCCACAGCTAATCCATACCTGGCTTTCCACCATCCAAAATTGAAATAATAATGTGTGTTTTAAAATGCTAAGTTTGGGGGAGATATGTTACATATAAATAAGTAATAAAGATGGTTTGGCATGGAGATAATAAATGACAGAAAGGAATTAGACCATTTAAATAGTCCCGTGAAGAGTTATGAAAAATCTGAATTTGGGCTGTAGCAGTGTGAATGATGTAAAAGGTAAATAAGATTCTATAAAGTAAGATTTCATAGGACCTGCCAATATGGGGGTGAAAGGAGGATAAAGATTGGAGAGAGAAAGCAAGGGGAAAAGAAAAAAAGGAGAGGAAGATGAGGTAAATGAAGATTTTGGTTCACGTCAGTAGGAAAACCATTGGCAGAGTTGTATTATTTAACCCTTAATTTTACAATTACTTTCTGAGCATCTATGATGTGTAAGACATTATGTTATCTGTACTAGACACTGAGATGAACCCTCAAGATGGCGATGCCCTCAAAATGGTTTAGTGCAAAGTAGAATCGTGAAAATTTTGCTAATGGAGAAATTTGTCCAATTAGCATTTGAGAAGAAGTATATGTGACTTGGACCTTGGTTAGTAATATGTAGAGATTAGCATTAGAAAGGGAGCAAAATATTTCATCAGACATATAGAGAAGTCAATAGTTTATTTCCACTAAATTGCAGGTGTATGAAAAAGACAATGGGAAAATATCTCATTTGTCAGCCTAAATTTAACATCTTACTCTGTAGTGAAATGACAGGACAATTAAGTAGCTGTCTTGCACATAGAACAAATTTAAATTTGTTGAAGAAATGAGATGACTGATTTTATTTTCAAGTTACAAATAATGTGGGAAAATCTGCAATCAGTAAGGTTTATGTAGGTCCAGGCTCAACAAATTACTGCCCCCGTGGGCTGAATCTAGTCTGCAGCTTATTCATGTAAACAAAGTTTTACTGGAACACAGCCATGCTAATTCATTATTTAAGACCTATGGCTTTGACAGGGATTGCGCTACCTGCAAAGCCAAAAACATTTACTATCTGGCCCTGGACAGGAAAGATTTCTTCATCCCTGGTCTACATCATAAAATGGATTTGAGTAGAGAGAAAGACAAAAGCTCACTAGAACATATGTGGTGTTATGGCCTTAAATCAGTAGGATGCTAACAATAGAAATGGAAAGGAAAAGTTTCTGCGTGTGTGTGTGTTATATACATGTGTGTGCATTTGTGTGTATGTGGTGATAACTACTCAAATGCAGGGTACAATATAGAAGAGGAGGCAGTCGTGGTGCTTAGACGGCTCTGAATTGACAGTCTCCTCCATTAATATTTAAGTGCCATTTTGGAGGAATAAGTCTTTCTACTGAACCCTTAAGTCAAGTGGTTTAATCAGCTGGTCATATTTTTTTCCTAATGCTTAGAAAGGATAAACTACTCAGAGGGAAAAGTAGTATTGATTGAGAAAGAATTATAATGGCAGGAACGAGTGAATACATAGGAAAGATGGAGGGAACAGCGAAAAACAAATATGCACTGAATACTTGGATAAAAGCGTGGGTGAAAGCAGGTAAAAGCCGTCTTAAAAGGAAGCCAGTTTGCACCAAAAGTAAACACTGGTTTTCATGCTGCCTCTTCTATATATGTATCGAAAGATATTGATACTTAATTTATAAATTAGAGTATTAGCTTTTTTTAGTATGAATTTAACTTATGGGGTTAAAAACAATCAATGATTTTTAAATAATCACCAGGTTCTTTTTGTTTTGTTTACATTCTCTACTGATAGAACTAAATAGAGATCTCATAAACAGGGTTCAAGAAGCAGAAACATACACAATGGTGCTCAGGATTCAATGGATTAAAGATTAATATTTCTTGAATCGGCGGAGCAGAAGTAAGCATCCAAACACCAGATACAGGTCTGGAATAGCAGATACATCTAAGTAGGTTTCTACTGTCTAAAAGCACATGCCTGGTACAGGGACATGAACAAAAGGCTGAGTAAACAGGGCTAAAAGCCTTGTGAGGGATGTTTAACATTGAAATGTATAAAGTTTTTATTTAAACACAAAGTTTTCTAAATTGGATAAAATTTTATAATTATGAATATTCATATAAAAATTAAAAGCTATTTTTATATTTTTAAAGAAAATGGCACAAATACATCCATAGAACACTGTCAAATATTACCTTTGGCAATACACACCAGGCCTGGAAATTATTGAGCTGATTTGAGTCTTCGACAAAATTTCACTTTGCAAGGAAATAAGATAAGGCTGGAGGGACCAAGGTTTCCATTTGCCTGTGCCTCTTCTGATGGCATCTTTATTCTCCAGGTGAAAGGATATTTCTGAGCTCAATCTTCCTCTCCTCTGATATTTACCTTCTTCTAAAACCTACTGAATATTGACTTAGCTCTTCCCTAGTCTTGGTGTCTTCTGGGTCCTTGGATAATAGATGCTGGTATCCCTGTCTGTCATTCACTCCTACATGGTGCTGAGGGGTTGTTTGCTGTTCCTCCCTCTGTTAACCTGAGCCCTACAGACCAAAGTAAATTACTCTCCTAGCACCTTTTATAGAGGGTGGTTCACAGTAGTTTTCTTGACACTTTCAACAGTGACACCTGTGTTATTACACATTTCCCTCCAGGAACATCTCTAAAGCTTTTATGATTTACACATTTGAGTTACCTTAGACCAACTGACCTAAACACAAGACATGCTGTCACATTTTAAGTTGCTTCCTCAGAATATGTTGGTTGAAATCTACAGCCTCTTCCTTTCCCTGGGTTTCTAAATACCTGTAGGATAGCTTTTCAATAATATATCTTAATAATATCTCAGAATGATTATCATACTAACAAAGTTTTACTTTTATTAGTTTGTGAAAGGACTTAGTCTTATTAGCAAAACCTGTTTAGAACAGCCATCTTAAATCCTTGATGGACCAATTCTAGGCATGCTTTTAATTTAAGAAGTAATCCTGAGTAGCACATTGCTTGTCAAGATGAGCATGTAAACAAAGATGACATGACTTTTTATTCTATAGGTATGTTTGAAATATCTTTTTAGTTCTTTGAAAATTGCATGAGATGTATAATTTTATAAATACTGAGATCCTTTGGGGAAAATATTGAATAAACACCATATAATTAGGCATAAAGCACTTAAAGTGAATGCCAAGAAAGTTGCATAAGTCAGACTAGGTTCACAACAACATATAGATTGATGAAGGAACTTTCCAGTGTGAGCTGACTGTTTCTCTGAGTGTCTTTTATAATTATGGGTGGAGGCTGAGGTTGGGGCCTGGCCCAGACATTATGATTAGGGGTAAAAATAAGCAGTGGCACACACAGGATATTTTTCCTAAGGCATATTGACTGAATTCTTGTGTTACGTGCAAGAATGAGGGGTTATTCCAGAAGATCCCAAAAGATAGAATAAAATCTTCAAGAATATCACAGCAACTGGGAGATGAACTCATTGCAAGGGACAGCCTCCGTCAAAAACGTGGCCAACCCCCTTGCTCAACACTTTTCTAAGATTTTGAAGGTGAATAGGGTGTGAAATGCTAAAGGGCTAAGCATAATACCACTGAAATTAAAATTTAATCTCCAACAGAATTTTGATACTAATGAGTTGTTCCAACCAGCTCCCAATCAAAAGCTCAAAAGGAACATAATTCAGAAACAAAGATAAGCCAAAGATAGCAGAGTCTTATGAAACTAAGATTCAATTCTGACTGCTCCAATCTCTGATTGTATTGGTCATGACATTCTCCCAACCCTATCTGCTTATTAGAGAAAAGTGGGATTACATTATAAAACCCACATTATTGTAATACTTCATTATTCTTTCATGCACAATGTCCAGCATGATACAAAAAATGTCTAGATATGTAGTGGCAAAAATTTTACTAATAATCAACAAAACCCATATTCACAATAAGCACAGCTCCACAGATTCATAGTTCAGAATTTAGCAGACAAATTTAGAATAACCATTGCTAATATAATAAAAGTAGACAAACTGCATGAAATGATGGAGATTGTAGCAAAGATTTAAATCTCTATTAAAAAAATCACATAAACATTCTAAAACACAGTAATTGAACTTATGTCACTGAATAGGTTTGCTTTAGAATAAATATAGTAGAACAAGTAAGTTAACCTGAAAAGAGATCCATAGAAATAATATAAATTGATCTAATCTCAACTGATAAAATTGAATAAAGCAGAACAAAAGAAATGATATGAGGCACAGTCAAAACATCTACTGTAACTTAATTGGACATAAAGACAAGTGAGAGAATGGAGAAGAAGGCAATATCAAAAGAGCCATTGGTCAAGAATTTTGTAAAATTGATAAAGCATATCAACCTGCTTGCAAGAAATTTAACGAAACCTATAGAACATAATACAAAGAAACCTTACATAAGCAGATCATAAACTGCTGAAGCAAAACAAAAGTCTCAAAAGTAAGTAGAAGATCACAAGTAAGTATTCCAATAAAAACAATAGAAGCTGGAGACAATGAAATGGCATTTTAACATACTGAGGGGCAAATTTTCCAGTCTAATGATTGAATAACCAGTGAAAAACACATAAAAATGAGGCACATTAAAATATATTTAGACAAGTAATTGAGAGAATGTTCACCTAGGAGACCTGAACTACAGAAATACTACGGGAAGTTCGTCAGACTAAGAAAAAATTATCCCAGATAGAAGCATGCAATTATAGGAAGCAATGAAGTTAAAAGAAAGTCTTAAAATATTGGCATAAGAAGTTCTAAAGATCTGAATAAGTTTTATATCTATTATAGAAACTATTTATGATTAACACATTTTACATACACACACACACAATTCCAACCACATGAGGATTATCTGGTGAATTCTTACTAAAACTTGAGGAACTAATAGAGCTATTACACGAGCATTTTCAGGAAATAATACAAAAGAAAGAACACTTAATTTTGGGGGGGGAACCCAGTAATCATTGACGTAAAAATCTGAAAGATATTATAAGAAAAGTAATTTACAAGGAATATTCACCATGAAAATAAACATGAGAAGTGAGGATTAAGTATAGTTCATTTGTCTTTCAGAAAGCTAAAAGGTTGAATAAAATATATGACAACAAAGACTGGGGGTGGCTAAATTGTGCTTGACTATTCTAAGGTGGTTGTTGAACTATATGGTTGAAGTGGAAAAAATACTAAAATAGTCCACAATAGTCTAGAATAAATATTCTCTAGAATAACTAAAGTACTAAAAATGAACTATAAAAATTTTAATAAGATGAGTAATTCTAAAAATGGCAAAAAAAGGAAATAAGAAAAAGATAATACAAATATAGAAACAGAAGAGTAAATCCAGAATTTATAAAGAACTCTTAAAAATCAATTTGAAAAAATCAGAAGATCTGTTTTTCAATGGACCAATGACTTGAGTAGGCACTTTATATTAGCAGATAGCAAAAGACTAAAAACATAAGAAAAAAATTAATAGCTCAGAAATGCAAATTTTTACACCACTATCTGCCCACTAAACACCCAAAATTGAAATGACCAATAATATCAAGTGTTTCAGATGATGTGGAATAACTATCTCTCTACAGGCTGTTGTGTGAATGTAAAGCTGAACAACTATTTTGAAAATTCATTTGGCAATATCTACTAAGTTAAATATTTGTGTGCCTTTGACCCAGTAATTCCACTCCTGGGTGTATATACTCAATCAATGAGTACTTCAGTCGATCAAAATATATGTATAAAATATTCAATCAGCATTAGTTATAGTAGCCCCAAATTAGAAATAGATGAATCATCCAATAACATAAAAAAGTTATGTATTCATAAAATGGAATACCACTATTAAAATTAAGTATGAACTATAGGTATATGCAAGAATTTCACAAATGTTTAAAATCTAGTGTTGAATAAATTGTCACATGCAAGAAAATATACTGCATGATACTATTTTTATGAAGCTCATTAATAGCCTGTTAACACTAATTCATTAATAGAATGAATCTATGTAAATAGAATTTAGTATAGGAGTTACCTTTTTTGGTGTTGTGGTTATTAACTCAGGTGGCAAGAAGATGGTTTATAGGGTACTTGTAAGGTATTTTTGATCTGAGTTGCTTTTCTATGTGTATGAACATATGTGAAAATTCAATAAGGTGTATACAAGATCTGTATACTCTGTTATGTGTAAATTATACATTAATATTTAAAAGAGGAAAACTAAGTAGATCAGTACAGCACAGTTTGATTTTATAGATGCCTATCTGTGACCCAACCATTATACATTTAAGTATATACCCAACAGATATGACTGGGATTTTTTTTTTTATATCAAAAGACATTTGCAAGACTTTCACTAAAACATTATTTTTATATGCAGAAGACACTCAAAACAGTTGAATTGTCCACCAAGAGCAGAATGTAAAAATATTTCATGGATCATTGATAAAGTAGAATACAATACAGCAATTAAAGAACTGCTGTTGTCACAAATATCCTTGCATTCATATAAATTTCCTCAGAAGAAACAAATCTTCTGTAGAGGAAGTCAGAAGAGTGTTATATTTGGTAGAAGAAAATTAATGCAGCATAAAAGCGGCTTCTGAAGTGCTCTTGTTTATGGTGATCACATGACTGAGTCCATATTGAAAGATTATGAAAATTGTGCACTTAGTATTTATGTACTTTTTAGTCTATAATAATGTATTCATTTGTAGGGGCGACTCTCCAAGGTACCACAAACTGGGCAGCTTAAAACAACAAACATTTATTGTATCAGTTTGGGAAGCTAGAAGTCTGAAAAAAGATGCAGTCAAGGTAGTTTCCTCCAGAAGGATATGAAGGTGGCTGTCTGTGGCTCCCACATCTCTCCCAGCTTCTGGTGGTTTGCTGGAAATCACGGTGTTGCTGAGTTTACAGATGTGTCAGCCCAATCTCTGACTACACATGGCATTCTCTGTGTGTCTCTGTATAGCCTTCCCTCTCTGCATGTTCCTCTGTCTTCATTTTCCCTGTCTTATAAGAACTCTATAATACTAGATTAGGGCCCACCTGAATGACCCCATTTTAACTTGATTACCTGTGTAAAGACACTATTTTTTAAAAAAGGTCACATTCTCAAGTATTGGGGGGTTAATACATTAGCATATATTTTGGGGGGAAAACAGTTCAACCCATCACAAACATGTAATTCAAATTTTAAAATCTCAAAATAATAACCTAAGAAGGAATGAAACTGAAATAAATATCACAGAGTCCTGCATAAGCCTTGATGGTATAATACCTATTTCTAAACCAAATGTTAGAATGGCTTGAAACATATTAGAATTAAAAATTTCTGAGGCATGACAGATATGAGAAATTTTATGCTGCTCATTTGTTTTGGATTACACATTTATTTTTCTCATCAAGATTGAATGATTTTTTTAAGTCACACATTTAAATAGTTAACAGGAGAAACAGTGACCAGAATCGTAGACAAATACCCACCTGCCCCCTTTCCAAGACAACTAAGGTCTCAAATTGCACCTGTTTTTCTCAAATTATTTCTAGAATATTTAGCAAAAGAGGCCCTTAATTTGGCATATCTTTGTCTACAATTATGTAATTTACAAAAAGATAGGTAAATTAAGGGAATTTCATTTTAAAAGTGAGAATCAGAATGACATTTGTGAAACTATCATTCTTGTGCCATCTGGGGTACACGAGGGTGTCGTACTAAATGGGATCAGAATGAGCTCCTTTTGGAAGGAAACCTTTAATGGGCTGCGAAACTTTAGGGGGATCTTCCCTTTTTTAATAGAGCATTTGAAAATGAATTCTGCATAGCTGGCTAATGAAATCCAGATTCGTTGCCAAAACCAAGTTTTAAAGGAATTTGCAATCCTTAACAGTTCATTCAACGAGGCATTGGAAATTTTGATGAATAATTTTTTTTTACTTGTCTGAAAAGGAGCCCTTACCTTGGCACTGTATTATGATTAAAGTCTTCCTCCCTCCCTCTCTTCCTTCTATGATTTTGTTTCTCTTTTCCATCTTTCAATGACATCAGTTTCATGGAGATAAATGGTTAAAAGACAGTGATTGCAACACATACAGTTGAGTGACACAAATCTTGTTGTAGTGTTAGAAATAGATCAATACTTTGGGATCATAAAGCGAAAGGACAAGGAAACAAATCTAAATAAATAACAGAAATTGCTGATTCCCACAGTCTGTGTAGAAAATACATTTTTCTTTTTTCCTGTCAGAGATAACTGAGATTAGTTAGTATTGTCAATTGTGTTTCTTCTGACTGAGCCAGGTGAGGCAAAATTTAGCAGATGAATTGAGGGACAAAAACTATTACCTTGGCAACATAAAAATACTGTCTACATTGTTTACTGGAAAATGCATGCAAAATTAACACGCTCTTTGTAGTATGAGTTGGCTTCACTTCTGTAATGTGTGGTTAATAGAAAGCTGATTCAACAAGTGATATAGAATTGTCTAAAATTCATCTTCAGTGAGTCCATGGCATATTTTGGAATTTATTCACTTGTTTGCCTCAGGAACAGTAGCTGTTGAGTTTTTTTCTGTCTTTGATTTCGGAAACTAGGTTACTGTGCTCTGTGGCGTCAGGGAGATGACATGGCATAACTAGGCAAATGACTAGGCATTTTCTCAGAAGTAAATTACAAGTGCCCTTACTTGCCATGACATCCACAACAGGCAGAGGCTGTTTCCTGAAGCAATCCAGACCACAAAGAACTGTACACTTGGGAAAAACATATCTTCAAATATATATGTTAAAATCTAAAAAAAGTGTTAGTTTGTATTACTTTTGTGGACAATTAAACATTTCCCATGCACATAAAGACCTAGTTAAAGAGATGCAGGCTTTTGACATGTTAAACAACTCTGATGAGAAACCACACTACAAATAATAAATATGACTTAATAAAAACAAAAAATGAGATTAGTTACTATTGGACTCTTCTTGCTTAGCATTCCCCTGGATTTCAATCCTAAAAATTCACTTGTACCTGGGTTAGTTACAAGTTATTATTTGTGGTGGTTTCTGTTCCATTGGCAATTAGAAGTTTGATAAATAAAAGATCTTTCTAAAAAGGGAGTGCTTATATTGGCAATGTGTCATGACTAAAGTTTTCCTCCCTCTTTCTCTCCCTCCCACATACATATTTTCGTGTGAGTGTATGTATATGTGATTTGTGCTCTCTCTCTCTCTCTCTCTGTGTGTGTGTGTGTGTGTGTGTGTGTGTGTGTGTGTGTGTGAACAAAAGTGGCATAAAGAAAATCTCACTTTAAAAACAATTGGGGGTAGTATAATTCTTATGCCTCATATATTGCATAATATTTGACTGTTAAGAAATTTGCATCACACATCTACTTATTTCATTAAACATGTTACAGGCAATTAATTTACTTATAACCTCCATTTTCTTTTCCCCCTCCCCCGTTCTCCTGCTGCAGGGTCATTATATGTTGCTTACTCAAAATATGTCCTCATTTTTTCCCTGACTCCTGTCATTGATCTTCTGAATCTTTCCGGAGCCCCTTAGCATGGATGTTTGGATAGAAAGCTCTGACATTAACTTTGGAGTAGTTTTACAAGGACATTGTTTGCTTTTTCACCAGTTTCTTTTTTCATGTCCTTGAGGTGTTTTCATATAGATGTTTCCCAAGAGCCATTTTAGAATTGATAACATTTGGTGGCACACTTCCTCCTTTGGTCCTACAGTTTTCTGAGTCCCATTTGAGGTGATATTTGCTCCCCTGTTTCAGTTGTATTGTTGTACTTATTCATTGGTTTTTACTTCGAACTCTCCTGGGAGGTCTAATGTAGAGTCTGGACAAGAACACAAATTCATAATAAACCTACCCAGTCAATTTTGGTATGATGGCTTAGAAGGTGGAACTGGCCACATTTTGAATTGGAGGTAAGGATCAGGAATGGTAGTAGAGAGACATACAGAATTGTCTTATGGGAACAAGAGCAAATAACCTCTGGGCAGTATTAGAGCCCAGAGAGTGATAAGCCTTTTCTAACTTCAATATTCTATGTACAGATTCACAAAACTTTTATAAATTGCCAGGCTGCATTGCATAATCCAAATGCCAACAGAGTAGTGACCTTTCAAATTACTGGCACAACAGGAGCCAAGATCAGAAAGCTCAAACTTAAAGCAAACACTGACAAGAAATCCGACAGAAATGGCTTCTGTGTCTGGTCAACTTAACATAACATGACACATTGTAAAGCGCGTTTGGCTTTTTAGGCAGGATTGTCTATAAAGGTTTAACTGCTTTAGAAAATGTGAAGATTTGTGGTATTTGAGTTTATGTTTAAGATATTTCTATATTTGAAAGAGAAAGGGTGGAAAAGTTTGGTCTAAGATTTGAAAATATGATTTTTTAGGTAGAATTGTCTATAAAGGTTTAACTGCTTTAGAAAATATAAACATGAAGATTGTGGTATTTGTGTTTATGTTTAGGGTATTTCCACATTTGAAAGAGTGAAAATTTTGGTATGAGATTTGTAAATTGAGATTTGTAGAATATGTTTGTGATAATGCCAATAGAAGAGGTGAGAGCTGGGTGGGGTGGTGTAGATGGGAACATAGTTTGGAGGTTGGGGAAAGGGAAGTGATGCTGTAAATAAAATAGTGAGGCATGTTATATAAAGTGTGTTTTATGTCTCAATTGAAATATGTTATAGAGATAAATGTAAAATAGATCATGATGGATTTTCAATCTGCTTTCTAATTTTAAAATGTTACGAACTTTTGTTGCTTTCCTCTTTCATACACATTTCTTTATGGGTTTCAGTTAGACTGCATGAAATTGCAGACGCCAATTACTTTTTAACAAAATTAAATTCACATATATGTTTAATTGGCATGTCTATATCCATAGTTTTTTCATTCTATATATAAGATATATTATTTAAAGGTGGTTTATCAGTCACAATAAAAAGTATAATTTTTCTGTACCTTCAGTTTTCTGGTTGGAATTTTTTCTAGCAACGCCCTTTAATTTTCACCTGCCTGTACTCATCAATAGTATAAAATTGTACAAGTGCCTATTTTACCATGTTTACATTAGAATGGATGACTAGAGGTACATCTATGATGACGAACACTTTCTAAACATATATTTACTTCTCATATATCTGTGTAAATGATTGTAAGAGGAAGGAGAACATACAGATGCATCATTATGTGTACTGTCTTCAAGCATATTCAACTGCTCTCATATTTGGAGATTTTTTGAATATGATGAAGGTTTCTCTTTCACTGCTTACAGGTTGTGTATGTGTGAGCCAGATTTTACTGCAAGCATTTGAAAGGCTATTGCAAATATGGGATATTGCCAGACAGTTAGTAAAAAGCAAATTGAATCTATTGAGAAATTAATTCACCAGCTGAAAGAAGTACATTTGCCTTCGAGTCATCAGATATTCTACCCACCAGACTCATCTCCAAGATAGCATCCCTAATTAGCTTCCTAAACCAACTAAACATAAGCAGGAAGCATCAGTCATCAAAACTAACTATTTTCAGCTAATCAGCTGATGGCACAAACTGCACAGCATTGAGGAAAGGAAGAACATTCTGAAAGTTTTTGTTTTTTTAAAAAATTCTGTCCTCACTTTGTTGGTTTCTCAATTTTAGTGATGCAGTGTCATGCGCAGAACCCTGTAAATGAGCATATTTCGTACAAGTATATAAAGTGCCTTCCCATGTATTATTATTCAGTAGAATAAAATGAATTTTAACTGGCTTAAGTGACTTGCCTAAAGGCACACAATTAATGTGTGGCTGGAATTCAAAGTCATGTCTTTTCCTCTGTTGTAATTGTTCTATAAATATGGGTGTAGTGATAGACTTTCTACCCACCATGAGAGGGAATAGATTCAAGTTTTAAAATGCTGTTCATTTTATGATTGGGTAGACTCAAATGACAGAGTCAAGGCAGGGTGGGGAGCAAGTCATTTTTACCCCCATATGGGTTTGTTCCTTCAAAGACGGGATTGAGGTCGCAGAGTCAGTTCCTATTGGTTATAACGATTTTAATAATAAAGTTAAACATAATTGAGTACTCATAACGTGCTAGCACTTTTCATAATGTATCCCAAATACTACAAAACCTTCCAAATAAATACTACCTTTTTGTTTTCTTTTCTTTTGTTTTGTTTGAGACAAGGTTTCACTCTGCTGCCCAGGCTTTAGTGCAGTGATGCAATTATGGTTCACTGCAGCCTCAAACTCCTGGGCTTAAGCAATCCTCCCACCTCAGTCTTCCAAGAAGCTGAGACTACAGGCACGTACCACCTCTCTCAGATCCAAATAACTATTCTTATCCCATATTACTGATGCAGAAAATGTATGGCCCAGATAAGTAATGTTAAGTTTATTGGGGGTTTTAAGTTTTAAAAATTATTTTATTGAACCCTAATGTAAACTGTGGACTCTGGGTGACAGTGATATGTCAGTGTAGATTCATCAATTATAACAAATGCATTGATGGTAATAAATGCATCATTCTGGTACAGGACGTTGCCAGTGAGGGGAAGCCATGCATGTATGTGTGTAGGGAGCATGTGGGAACTCTTTCAGCTCAGTTTTGCTGTGAGCCTAAAACCACTCTTAAAAATGAAGTTTGCTAATCAAGAAACAAATTCTTATATTTTATGAATATATGGGACAGCTGTTCATGTATGTGGTAAAAATGAAGAGATTTGTTACAGTATGCGGCAGGAGTGTGTCTAAAAGACTGATATTCATGTGTTACTTCTAATAATTGGCTTCATGATCAGTCTGGAGATTAATTTCATTTGTTTGCTTTAGGGTGCACACATGGAAACCCTCTGGTGTTGTTACAGCTCTGTTTTCCACAGGACTCCTCTTTGGTGGAAGCTGTTTCTCAAAAGTGGTTTAAGAATAAGATATGAAATAACACCTGCCCCTGATGGTAGAGCCAACAGAACACAGAGCATAGGGGAGCTATTTGATGCTGTCTCTGAGAAATTGGAGGAGAGGGACATAAAGAGCCTATCCCTTGAGAAAGAATAGGGGAGAACTTCCTTACCTGATATCATTGATCATGAAGCTGTAGTTCTCTCTCTGCCTTAAGGGAAAAGAAAAAGACTTTTTGCAAAAATCAGTTTTTGAAAGTATTCCTATATTCTAGATTTATAATGAAGCATTTTTATGCATATTCATTAAAAACAGTAATTAGAACATTTTTCTCTTGTTTATAGTAAATAGCATTGCCACACAAATATACCTTAGATTTATTTCCTGGTATGATTCTTCAACATAAAATTGTTTTAAAAACTTCTTAGAAGTCTCCAGGTACTCAGGAATAAGGACATTTAAAATGATTTCTTATTGAAGATAAGAAAAATAATTAGGCAAGGCCACAAAACTAAATGTTTAGACTGTGTCTCCTGTTTTTTGATTTTCAGGTTATTTTTACCCCAATTTTATTTTGCTGTATAGTCCTAAATTTTATCTTTGAAATAAAGTATATAATAACTTTTAAGAACCAAGGCTATGCCTTCTCTGTTGATATGTATATTTATCCTTCAAAATATGTGTTATATTTAGGATATACTCAATTTCATCGGATGAATAAATGAATCAATTCATCTGCCAGTCAATAAATAAATGTAAATTCAGAATTTTTCTAGAACATCAGGGTCTCTGATGCTTTTAGGAGAAGTGAAGAGATTTTATTCAATTACATATAGAGAGCATTGAAAGCAGAGTTAGCTTAAATTAGTTCCAAGTTCAAATAAATAAATCAAAATATATGTATTTAGCATATACAATGTAGTAAGTACTCTAGTCATGATGGAAGGTGATGGAAAGCAGGTTAAATTCTGGTTTTATCTTTGAGAAACTTGTCACTAATCAAAAAAAACATGACGTGTTCAAGAAAGTTGATTAAGCGCCAGTGAAACAGTACAGAGTTATAAAGATCACAGAAATGTGTGCAGGATGGAAAAAGAAGTATTGGAGTTTGAACTGGAAAATTAAATATAGTTAGATAAAATGAAAGGGTATATTCTATGTGGAGGAAAAACAAGAGTTGGATGTGAGAAGAATGTAAAAGAAGTATAAACAAAATTCTAGACATAAAGTCACACAATTTCTGTGAGAAGAACAGATTGATGGTTTTGCAGTAGAAGGTTGGGTACTGGGGAGCTGTGTTCAGACATAATTTTAAAAGCAAAACAAAATAATACATAATATGGAACTTTGATTGCGGGGGCCAAAGTTGAACTTTTTTCTTGGTGTGATTTCTAAAAGCGTGTCAGTGGGTGTTGAATGAGGGAAGGGGGTAATTTTCTTAGGTACATTTAGAAATTGTGAGATGAAACTCAACTAGATAAGATTGCCTCCTGCACAATTTCTTGGGGTTCAGTTCCAGGAAATTAAGAAGGGGCTATGGTATGTATTTCTCAAACATTTCCCCACATTTACCATTCTTCCTGTGACCATCTTTTTGGATTGATCTCTCTCCTCTAGACACACATCATGTTGGGAACCAGTGGTTTTGACAGTAAAGAATCAGAGCAATAAGGCTGAAAAATGACACGGTGCAAGTACTGATTTTAAGAAAATAATATGGTGGTAGTGGGTAGGAGAGACTAATGGCCCCTATAATAAGGGAGCTGGGAACATAAATTGTAATGACACACAAATAGTGGAGATGGGTAGTTCTATTTTAAGAAAGAAAGTGGTAGAGTTCATCTTCACTTCCAGTTGCTGCTTAGAGGTGAACTGCAGAGCAAAACAAGGGCTGAAGATAAAGACTTGCGTGTAATTTGTATACAGGTGAGAGCTCAATCTCTTAGGATGAATTCCCAGAAAAAGACTAAAAAGTAGAGGATTTATATTATTGAAACACTTACATGTGGATGTTGGAGGAGGCAAGAGAGGACTTGAGGAGAAAAGGAAACTTTTAAGAAGAAATCAAGATATTTAAAAAAATTTGAATAAATATCTTATTATGAAATGCTCATTGTTCTTGTTGATTACAAATCAACTGGAAATTTCTGCAAATTAAGTTTTATTACAATATGAGAGTGAAAGTGTACATTTGTGGATGTGTGATAATTGAAAAGCGAGAAAATGAAATTGATCGGGTGGAGCCTCCATGCAGAGGAGAGGGAAACATTAACCCTACAAGAGAGCTGGGGTACTACTGGGGACTGAGAATCATGGATCAGGTGTAATCCTGAATATACCTGAATCAAGCAATTACATTTCTTGCTCAGAGACTTGTGAAAATAGTGAGAGAGATTATTAAGAGGCAGAAAAACTGAAAAGATTTTTCCCATAGCCTGTTTCCAAGGGTGCCACCTTCTCAGTAAGGTGGTATCTTACAGAAACAATGGTCTTTCATTTTGAGAAACATTCTAGAGAATTAAAACCTATCAAATACAGTTGCCAAGAAGTAAATGTGGCCCATTTGAGTGTTAGAGAGTATATTCATCCTCTCTTCCTGCATAACAAATTACTACACATTTAGCATCTCAAGACAACATCCACTTATTACTCATCATTCCACAGATGAGAAGTGTGGGTGGGCTCACTGATCAGGGTCTGACGAGGCTGAAAGCAGGTTGTCAGCGTACATTGACTCAGTTTGGGAGCTCTGAGGGAGAATCTGCTTCCAAGCTCATTTAAGTTGTTGAGAGACCTCCGTTGTAGGAATGAAGACCTCAGCTCCTTGCTGGCTGCAACGCAGGTCACTCTCAGCTCTGAGAGGCCACTGGGAGTCCAGGTCCTTGCTGCAAGACCTTGATAGGCCCTATCACATCATCCAAGCTCACACACTCGAGGCCAACACATGGTCCCCTGCAAGCAAGCTCCTCCCCCTCGCATCTCATGCTTGGAATGGCTTTAACTTCTGGTGATAGAGAAAACTCTTGCTTAGAAAATCAGGTGATTTTATTAGTTCCAACCAGATCATCTTCCTTTTGGTAAACTCAAAATCAACTCATAAATGGCATCAGTTACACTGCAAAATTTTTTTTGCCATGTGAGTTAGTAGGCATGACTGACTTCATATCCATAGCCCCAGGGCATAGAGTGGGAAATCTTGGTGTCCATTTTACTGTTCTCCTTAGCACAGATCACTTAAAATACAGTTTTGTGTAGTTTTATTTCTTAAAAATTTGAGTTAATGTGCCTCAGATGTTTCCTAGAATGTCACTGAAGTGATGGAGAAGAAAAATGGAAAAAACAGAATGTTTTTTAAATATTACATTTATAATAATTATAAATATCATAAATTATATGAATAATTATAAATACTATACATTATATTTAAAGTACTTATATGTAATTATAAGTAAATGAATAATATAATTAAAATATATAATTATAAATAACTATAGTTATAAATAAATGAATAATTCTCTGATAATAGATCCAATCACTTTAAACCAAAACCAATTCCTTAAAACAGTAAGTTTTGTTTTAAAAATCAACTATCTTTCTGTTTGTGTTTTTGAGTTCATTTGCTGCCTTGGGTCCTCATGGTATGTATATTATTGGTGGTGTTCATGAGTTTCCATTTGTGTTCTGGCTAAGATCCCTGTAAAATGTTGGAAGAATTCTTAGGGAAGTAATGGGGAAATAAAGTTGATATGGGAAATGTTGGAAAAAGAATGTTAGGGTAAAAAGAAAGCAGCCTATCACCATAGAGTTTGGCTTTTGTTGTATTTGATAGTACTTTGAAAAATTATAATATAAGTCATGTAATTGGATTCTTTCTCAAATAATTCTTTCATCAATTAATGTGTTCTAGATATTTAAACAATATTGTAATAGAATATATAATCGAATAATCAAAATGTATTAATGTTTAATGTGCTGGCACGTTAAATATTTGCAAAGTAACTTACATATATTTTTCTCACAATATGAACAATGGGCCAGGTATATTATTGTCCCTATTATAGTTTTGAGGAAACTGATTTATTCAGTAACTTAATACCCCCACGTCTCATGGTTGGTATATGTCAGAATCCAGGATTCACATCAAAGTTTGTTGGACCTCAGAATTTAAGCCCTTTATGATTATACTAAATAGCTAATAAATGGGATATTTCACAATAACAAATGATAAATGGTATTACCTTAGTTACCATTTCTCATTATTTATCATTTATATAATGGTATAAGGTAATGCCATTCATCCTTTCCATTTTAGATTTGCCTTTTTATGTGGTTGGTTTCCTGTTTCTTCATTGCTGTACTCTCTCTTCCCTTTGCAGGAAGTAGCACACACATCAGTATATTAAACAGTAGAAAAGTTTTGTTTAATTTAATATTTGCTAAGTTCACTTGATCTTGAAAGAAGCTTTCTTTTTCATTTACTACCACCTATTGAATTTTTTTGCAAAATGCTGATAAAAATAGGGATTTAAAGGTTGCTGTCAAGTTGTTTTAGTATTTTTATTAGAAACTAGTATTTCAGAATTGGTAACCTAAAAGTTTACAAATTTCAGAGTCCAGTTGCTTAATCTAAGTATTCCTTAAATGATAAACATACTCATGTTAGATATATTGAGGCTATTTCACTCTCTGTTCTTCAGTATAAAATGCTGTCTTTGGGTTGTATATTTAATTAATGTCTGCTAATTCATACTATTATTTGGAAAGTCACAGAAGTAACAACCGTATGTCTTTCATAAAGCCCCGTGAAAATTTAAATGCCCACTAAGTGGTCAGCAGAGGTACATTTAGTTCATAATAGAGCAGTACCCTCTGGTGCTCACGCTTGGCCGTGTGCTCTCCAATACCACCTTAGAGGGGTTAATGTCACATACTGCACGGGACGACCTTAATCAGGCTTAGTTTTAAGTGAAATATTCTATTATTCATAACATCACCATTTTGAAAAGACATTCAGAAATTTCCAATGTTGTTCAAAAGTATTACTGGAACTCCTGTGCTACAGGGGAAAATGGCTCTTCCATCTGTTTCGCTCATAAAAATAAGCGAAATGCTTCAAAGTCAAGAACTGAGACGTCATTAAATTTCTTAAATGATGTAGGACCTAAGTCTTTTGTCCCAAGGTTCAGTATGTGCCATCTGCATTGGACTGTGTATTTAATCTAAGTTTAAATGAGACTATGAACATATATTTAAAATTCTGGATTTCCTTAGACAGGATTATTTCCTGGAAGAATAGTACTTTTTCAGAAATATGGAGTGTGGGTTTACAAAACAGCACAACATTATCAGCCAATATATTACAAAGGGAGCACTGAAATTTGATTTACCATGCTTAAACGTTATTTATTCCGAAACATAGGATCTGCTAGCCAAACTACTCATATGCAAAGAAGGTCTAATTTTAGTTGCTTCCCAAAGCATTATCCAAACCATTGCCATGAAGCTCATACATATAGTATAGCTCTTTATGTGTGTAGACTTTGCCCATTATTTATTATTATTTCAGTTGTTTCAGTTTTTCCTGAAGACTTGATTTGGTAAGGTGTCTACACCGAAAGAGTGGATCTACATAAGAAAATAATCATAAGTTCTACATAAGCTTTCTGAATAGAATTCTTAGGTTATTCCAATTTGCTATTAATACACGCCTTTTTTATGTACCTTTAGTTGTTACAGGGTAGATCACCCAAACCTGACAAGTGGGAGCTTCTTCAGCTGGGCAGTGGCGGCGGCATGGTTGACCAAGTCAGCGGGGACTGTGATGACGAAGACGGCTGCGGGGGATCAGGAAGTGGAGAAGTCAAGAGAACACTGAAGATCACAGACTGTAAGTGTGTGACTCTAACACTCCTTTTTTAAAGAACTGTTTTTGAAATATAATTAAAGATATTGATATGGACGTAAAGAAATAATGACAATGAGTTCAAACACAAGCAAGAGGCATCAGAAATGACAATGAATTTACTTTTATTCTGCGACACACATTCTTGGTGGTTTTATTTTTAACTAATGACTTCTAATGAAATGATAGTTTTCTGTCAAAACTAGTGAACGGTCAGTAGTTCTGAGAAGGTTTTAAAGTGGAATAACTCTTAAAGCATAATGGGTATTAATTGTATATTGATACACAACATGAAACCAGGATGGGTAAGTACTACTTAATAATCAAATTGTGCAATTAAAAAATTATCATGTCATTATATAAGAAGGTTTTTATTTTATTACACTTTTATTATAGTCAAATTGCATAGAAATTGGTATATGGTTATTGATGGTAAAAACTACTTGGATTTAATGCTTATGAATTTTCCCTTCCGAAAAAAAAAAACTCACTAAACATTTATTTCACTTTGATTGTATGGATTTGAAACTACTTATGGTATTTCTGGACTCATTGCTACTACAAAGGATAGAATTTTCAAATAACAACAAAAATTTACCAAATGGATTTCCTTTCCTGATTATCGCATACGAGATGAGGAATATAGGTTTCCACACTCCATTGTCATATTTATGCATTTGTTCATATGGGCAAACAACCAAAGTGATCAACTGAGAAATAACGTAAGCGTTAATGTACATAGAGTAGCTAGTTTCAACTATTCTTTTAGTCTTGATTACACCAAAGGCAGGGGTCACCTTCTGGAAAGGTGCAGCCCCATGTGGAAATTGGTCTGATAGCATCCCTCACAATCACAGAGAGCTGCTTTGCACCTATTGTTAAGACATGCCTTTTGTTGGGAGAATAATTCATTTAATTTATAATTCTCTTATTGTGAATTACAAGCACTACAAATACTTCCAAAATCAATTCCTTATTCCTTATAAGATCCGGCTTTACAAGCCAAATATTTTGGTTTCAAAGATGGAAGCCAAAAGAAGTGCAAAATTAAAAAGACAGTTAACATAATGAAATGTTTTCTCGTTAGACACAGTCATATATTTTATTTAACATGGAAAATAAATAGATGAGAATTAGTACACTTGAGCAGCCACTGAACAAAAGGCAACAAATTTTCTGGTGCGAATTAAGTCTATTCTATTCTTACAGAATGAGATAAAGATACGTGTCCTTGTTATGAGTGTTAATATAGTTTATCAGATTGGTTTCTCTTCTTTTTCTACCTTTGGTTAAGTGAAATCTAATTAAAGATACTATTATGGATGTAAGAAAATAAAGATAATGTATATAGAAACAAGAAAGAGGAATTGGAAATGAAAATGACTATTTTCATTTATTTAGGACATGCATTCTTAGTAGTTTTGTTTATTTTTGACCAATGACTTTTGATGAAAATTATAGTTTTCTGTGGAAAAAATACTAGTGTATGATCACTAGGTCTGAGAATTATAAAGGTTTTATTTGTTTTTTTAAGTTTCCATAGGTTTTTGGGGGAACAGGCGATGTTTGGTTACATGAGTAAGTTCTTTAGTGGTGATTTGTAAGTCTTTGGTGCACCCATTTGAGCAGTATACCCTGTACCCCATTTGCAGTCCTTTTTTTGTACTCCCCCTCTACTCTTTTCCCCAAGTCCCCAAACTCCATTGTATCATTCTTGTGCCTTTGCATCCTTCAGAGCTTAGCTCCCGCTATGAATGAAAACATGCGATGTTCGGTTTTCTGTTCCTGAGTTACTTCAGTTAGAATAATGGCCTCCAGTTTCCTCTAGGTTGCTGCGAATACCATTATTTCGTTCCCTTTTATGGCTAAATAGTATTCCATGATATGTATATATATATGTATATATATATATATATATATATATATATACACACATACCACAATTTCTGTATCTACTCATTGAATGATAGGCATTTGGGCTGATTTCATATGTTTTATGAGTTATAAAGNTATATATATATATATATATATATATATATACACACACATACCACAATTTCTGTATCTACTCATTGAATGATAGGCATTTGGGCTGATTTCATATGTTTTATGAGTTATAAAGGTTTTAAAGTGGAGTAATTCTTAGGGCATAATGGATATTAATTGTATATTGATACATAATGTGAAACCAGGATGGGTAAGTACTGGTAAATAATCAAATTGTATAATTAAAAAAATATTGTCATTATATAAGAAAGTTTTTGTTATTACGTATTTATCACAGTCAAATAGCAAATTAAAATTTATATTATGTTTAAAAAGATTAGGGTTTTCACTAGAAACAATTATCTTTACTAAAAGCTAAAATGTCTTCCACTGTATTTAGGAATCATGACACATATCTATCAGGGTAATATTTAATAAACTTTCATATTCATCCTTTCTGGATTATTTATTTGTACTATAATTGCATTGCCATCTAAATATTAGTAGTATTTTAGAACATGACGTTATTACAAAAATACAGAATTTGTGTGTCTGTGTGTGCGCACCTAAGTAGAACTGGTATATATATAGGAAGCTTTTTACTTCATGAAGTTATTTACAAGCTCAATAACTTGTTATATATTAATAGGTTACTCTTTTCCTTTGTTTCATAAAGGAACTAGAGACAGTGAAGAATATTCAACTACTGATAGTTTTCTTCACAAAGCTACACTTGACAAGTTGGCAAAAATGAATTTTTACTTCAAAACTTTGGTTTCAATTACGGCTGAAATGGACAGGCATGGTACAAGCAGCTGCCTGTCGGAATTTGTGCTATTTAAGACATAGATTATTTTTCAGCAACTCCAGGAAAGCATTTTCTAAAAATCCACATCTGTTCTAAGTGGGTTGCCTATTCTGTTTCTACGAGTATATAGCTGTTGCCTTTCAATTTTTAATAAGTGGTTAGAAAACCACTGTGAATAGCATGCTGAAGAAAAGGGGGACAAGAAAGGGAGCAAAGTGTAGGTCACATTTCTATTTTTATAAAACACTCTAATATTTTGCCCCTTTTGGCCTAGTTTGATATATTGGTAAAGCAAGTTAAGGCATAGTTTTGGATCGTCTTAATGACTTAAAAATATTGAGATCTAAGAAGTTTAACAAGGCATCATCTGTGTTAAGAACTTGAAATGCACGGCTATTTCTTCCTTACACTTCTGTTTATTCTTTGGAAAATATGACATAGTGCACAGTTCATTTGTTACCATAAAAAGTCTAAATTTAAAGTTATATATGTATATGTGTGTGTATATATATATACATATATATATATACATATCTACACATATATACATATACCTACATATAGTTTGAGTATGAATACTAATCTTGTATCTTTGAAATTTCATGATTTGACCTTTCATTTATGCAAATGAAAAAAGTTGGTAAATATTTTGCTAATTATCACTTGAACCAATTTTCTGTTTCTGCTCATGTTTATTTCAGATAACAGAGGGGTCTCAGTATTTCGATACGCAAAGTTTTACCACCAAAATATTTCTGTACCTTTTATGTGCCATTATGTATTTATCACCAATGTTAACACATTCTTTAACAATCTTGCTGCTTTCTAAATAATTTCTGTGTGCGATCCTACATGTACATTGTAATTAAATTTTAACTAATGTTTCTTAAAGAGAGAAGCCATCTATGCTATGTAGGTTTCACTCTTAAGAAACTGATTTCAGTAGAATGGCTTAAAAATCCCATTAGAAAATTTTTTCTACATTTTTATGATATGGATTTGGTTCATTTACACAGAGACAGATATTTCACCAGTAACACGGGGTTGCAGGATTGGAATGGCTTAGAACTTAAAAGTCTCCTCCCCTTTTTGACACCTGCCATTCTTTCACAGGAGCTAGCTGATGAAGGTTCAAACACAACTGGAAAAAATAATTCTCTTCTTTTGGCCATGCAGAACAAATCTAATATTCAAACAATACTTCTTGAAATATCTGACTATATTTCTTATGTCTCTAAATCTGGAAAGTAGCTTCAAACGTTGAAAAACAAAACAGAGTGCTACTTAAAACAACTTGTAGCAAAATTATTCTACATATAATTTTGAAAATTTGTGGTCGCATTGCTTACAATTATTATGTGATACTATGATTTAAATAATAATAGCTCTGCTTATAAAAAGTAAATAATACATAATCCATGATCAAATTCATTTTGGCAAGGTGGTTCACAGTGATAAGACAAAATGGATTTGATCACAACTAGAGCCGGATCCCAGACGTTTGTAAAAAGTAAGGTGATTTTCAATCTTTGGATTTATTTTAGTGGGCTTCTCCTCATCATGACATATTCCAAATATTTTAGGATTCCAGAATTCAGTTATCAAACCTTTTAATACATCTATTGACAACTAGCTCTTTTCCCACAGACTTCCTACTGAATCACAATAGTGATACTAAGGTTCCCTGCACTGATAACACTGTCCAGTTTATAAACCATTTCCCAATGTAATAGCTTAGGAGGTAGGCTTATTGAAACAAAGTATTTGATTTAAATATGATTAAGGTAGAAATAGTAGGATAATACATTGCAATATTAAATTGCTAGATCTAGAATGTTTGGTTGATTTTCTGTAGTCTAAAATAAATAGAACTATTGTTTATACTGTTTCAGTTTTCTCACTTCGTAACTTTGTATCTGCTTCTAACTAACGCATCCAAGTCAGGGTACTAAGAATGACCTTGGAAGATAAGTTAATCCATATACAGAGCAAATGAACATGACACTTTGTTAGCTACTGAAGAGTAAGGGAAGCTGATTTATTTAGTAATGCAAGATTGTAGAGTGAGTGAAAATTCTTGGCTTCTTATTTATTTTTACCATAAATCACCTTCACTTCAAAAGTCTCCGGTGGATGTGAAACTTAAGAAACTCTCAAAAAGATACAACTTTATTTTTCTTTCCAGAACTACTAAAATGATGTATTTATTCATATTGTAGATATTATTTTACATAGTCTCAGTTTTTTTCTTATGGATATAAATTCTGTCAAATACATATGCCTAGAAGGTTTTGATACCATTATACTATACCATTATAGTTTTAAACATGTTTACCAATTATATGTATTATTACTAAAGTTTCACCAAAGTTGATCAAAATAAAATATAGTCAGCTTACTTTGTAAAGTGTTGAAAAGTAGCTTATTAATATTTTTTCAAATATAAGAAAAAGGTACTGAAAATAACTTTTTCAGCAAGGCTATTGCTTATCATTTGTCTATCCATTCATACTAAAAATAGCTTATGTTTGTAAGGTTTATTAGAGTAAAACCTTTGCAAGACATTGAAAGTAATCTTGAGTAATGACTACACCCTTTGATCTACATTTTACAAGAGCCTAATTCTAAATGTCAGATAAAACCCTGCATGATAAAACCATAGAAAAATTCAGATAAACACTTCTCAATCCAGTTTAATATTCAAAAATTCTAAATACTTTGAAATTATCATCTAGTGCAGTTTTGATAGTAGTGATGAAAATTATACTAAAGAGAAATGAAATATATGTCTAAGATAAATATAGTTTAATATGTGATCACTATGAATATTTTTCTGATTATACATTTCCATTTTGGTTTCTAAGTAATTGATATTCATCCTGACTGCCTGCTATTTTGTTAACAATATTGTATAATGGAATATGGATACCTAATGAATCATATATACTCATCTTTCTTTCTCTTGAAAAGTTATATAGCATATTAATATATTTAAATAGTAGAATTGAAATAAAAGGGTTTGTCCTTGAGTGCCTAAGTGATTATTTTCATTGCATTGGCTTAGACTAATGTTAAATCACTCAGGTGAAGGTGAAGAGGGTTGACTTATTAATTAAAGCTTAGAGGAGCTCCCTAGCTTACATTTCAGATCACTCCACTCTTCTGTAACCATGCCATCCCGGAGAACATATAATGTTGTGGTCTTTTTTGAACAACACAATGCTAAGTGTAACTATATAATCAATAGAGGAGGTAA
Source organism: Cebus imitator (assembly GCF_001604975.1). Lineage (NCBI taxonomy): Eukaryota > Metazoa > Chordata > Mammalia > Primates > Cebidae > Cebus > Cebus imitator. The sequence continues at coordinate 1,069,795 of NW_016107473.1, forward strand.
AAAAATTTCAAGCAAATAGGAGGTAAATTTTCTCATACCTTAACCAAGATTATATAGCTACCAACAAAACCAGAAACAAACCCATTCTTATCTAGCTCTATTGTTGATATCGTTTTGTTGTGAATAAATAGAGTGGCGACTGAAATGCTGATACTCTCTCTCAATCAGGATTCATTGATAAAGTGCATCTGGTAGAAACAAGTTAGGTATATCTTTGGCTCTTGAATGACGTCGGTGCCTCTAACTGTGTGGAAGTAATCATTTTCATATAGATTATTGAACAGAAAATCGAGCACTCACTAAGTAGAAATAATTTTTTTTTAATTGAGTATTTGAGCTGGTTTCAGAGCTTCTCAAACTTTCTCATTCATACAAATTACCTGGGGCCCTGGTTAAAATTTAGAGTATAATACAGGAAATCTGAGGTGGGGGATTTCTTACCTGCTTACGGATGATGCTATTATTCCTTGGTCCATAGGACCACACTATGAAGAGCAAACATTTACACCCTTTTTCATTATAGTCTTTATTTGTATCTCTAAAATAACTCTCTATTAAAGCACGATGAAAATATCTAAAACACTATGTATTAACATTACAAGCAAGCATCATGTGATGAAGGACATTTGGAGCTGTAACACTTAGGCCGGTAATGGTGGCTTACTCTGTACAAACTTTGGTATCAGTCTCTGATCATTTTTAGCATGAGGTTTACTACTTAACACCAAAGTAGAACCACTTCCATCTTTTTTCAGAACATGTGAAGCCTTCAGGTTATACTTTTTTAGAATACTTCCATTTTGAAATAATACCTCTGGTATCTCAGCAGAAATGCTTCACATTTATCAACTCTTCCAGTTGGTGATGAACACACAAGAAATATTGTGCGCAATCCCCTGTATCACATTATATGCCAACAGAGATAAATCAACGTTTTATGTGAACTCAAAGAAAGGAAAAAAACTACCCAAATGGGGAGTTCAAAAGCTATTTCACAGAGGAGACAGAGAAAGGGCCATCTGGAAAAAAAAATTTGCCTGCATTATTTATGGGAAAGTGGTATTTGAGAGGTGGACTTAAAATTTGGTTTCAGCAGCTGACAATAGGGAAGAGAAGGTTTCCTGGGAGGAGCAAAAATCATAGATGGAGCAAGGGGTGTGTTTACAGAGGAACAGGATTATTAAAATTACTTGAAAAAATATTGGAAAACTCAAAACATGAATTAAAAATGTTATAATTGGTTTCTTTTTTTTAAATACATGAGTGGAGTCTTTACTTGCTGGGCAAAGAGGAATTATTAAAAGCTTTTCTGTATGGTTGTTTTAGTGTGCAGCCATTTTTACCAGCAATACAGTGAACTGCTTAAGAGAAAAAATATGCACAATAAAATTAGTATATCTTGAACAAATAACTTATTTCCTACCTTGTACAAGTTCTGTGCCTCGATTTTCTTAAGATCTGAATATAAGCAGGACATTCCAAGTGATTTTGTTGTGAAGATGAAGTGATTTAATCCATAGCATTCCAAGAGTGTCCAACTCACACCTGTCCATTGAAACAAAAGTATTGGATAAAATATGTAAAAGTTTGGATTTTATTAAATGCTTCTATAAATTAGCAAGAAATGAATATTCGATAAAATTGAAGTCATACATAACAATTGATAGAAGTAGAGGCACAGATAGTGGTAGATGGAGACAGTTCTATATACACATAATTTAAGGAAAATAATGCTGTTGTACCTACCCCTCCACTGAGTCTGAGAAATGAAACATTTGTATGGCCTTATCTGCCTCACTCTGAACACATCTCACTGCATAGAGAGTTTGCTTATCCTAATTATAAATTTTATAAAAATCATAGTTTTAACAATATGTGTGTCCCTAAAGGATATATTACTTGTTTTTGTTGGTTTTTGAATTTTATATGAATCAAATCAGAGTCTATCTTGTTACTGCTTTTGCTAAACAGTACAGTTTTGAGGCTCATCCATGCTGATGGATATGGGTGTACTCGTTTTTTTTTTTTTCTTCCTTTCTTTTTTTGAAACTGAGTCTCACTCTGTCACACAGGCTAGAATGCAGTGGCACAGTCACTGATCACTGCAACTTCCACCTCCCAGGCTCAAGCAATTCTCATGCCTCAGCCTCCTGAGTAGCTTGGATTACAGGTGTGTGACACCATGCCCAGCTAATTTTTGTATTTTTTGTATTTTTAGCAGAGGCAGGGTTTTACCATGTTGGCTAGGCTAGTTTTGAACTCCTGACCTCAAGTGATCCACCTGCCTCGGTCTCCCAAAGTGCTGGGATTACAGGCGTGAGCCACTGTGCCCAACCCTCATTTTCTTACCAAAGTATAATAATCTAATTTATGAACACAAAACCCACTTACGTATGTATTTCATTGTTGATGAATATTGGAGTTGATATCAGTCAGTGGCATTTGGGATGATATGAGAAGTGTGCTGAACTATCTGGAAAGTATCTCTTGATATACACATGCAAGAGCATACAGCATGTCTTAGCAGTAGCATGGCAGTGCCACAGAACAAAAGATGCTTATGTTCAGCTTTAACTAGGTATGTTGCCTGCTTTGCAAAGCAATCGTACCAATTCATATTCTCACTAGAAATAATGAGTTTCTACTGCTCCCCATCTTTGCAGACACTTTTATTCATGTTCGCTGATTTTGCATATTCATCCAAAAAATAGAAGTATAACAATATTCAGTATTCTATTTCCCTGACAATTGGATTTCACTTTTATAGCAAGTATATAACAAATTTTTATTTCCTTATCTGCAGTTTCTTTCAAAAGAAAAAAAATTAGCCCTTTCTCCCATATTATGTTGTTTTCCTATTGTTATAAGTAGTACCTAACGCTGAATAATTTATGAAGTAAGGAGGTTTATTTTGGGTCAAGTTTCTGCAGTCTGTGTGAGAAGCCTGGTGCAAACATCTGCTCCACTCCTGGTGAGGTCTCAGGAAGTTTACAACATGGTGGGAGGCAAAGGAAGAACCAGTGTATCACATGGAGAAAGAGGACGGGAGCAGGTGCCACATTCTTTAAAGCAACCAGATCTCTCATGCTCTCACAGCTGGAATTTACTCATTACCATAGGGAAGACACCAAGCCATTTATGAGGAATCCTTCCCCATGACCCAAACACCTCCCATGAGGCCCCAGCTCCAACACTGGGGATCACATTTCAATGTGAGATTTGGAGGGGACAAAGATCCAAACTATGTCACTCATTTCTATCAGGTTATTTTTTTTTCCTCTTTGGCAGATACTATCAGTACAAAAGTCAATTTCAGCGATCCTTTACCTCTTTTGGCTAGGACCTCAGGAAGGGCAGAATAGATTCTTGAATTTTTCTTTTTATTGAACCAGTTTTCAAGATAATTAATTGATTCCCTGTCTTTCTCAGAAGATGACCAATTCTTTTATAAATGTTTAAATGTCATCATGAACTCAGTTTTAAAAACGTTTATAATTCTTATCCTTATTGAAGTTCAGATTGTCTCACCTTTTGCCAGTTGGTACCTTTCCCATTTGGTTTTAAGTGCTATGAAATGAACCTTGAAATATTTACTAGTTTTTTTGCTACCTGATATAATTAGATGTACTAAGCTCAACCTATCCATTGTCACAAACCTGGAATGAGCCATTTTTACAGGAGACTTTGTTTTACTAGAAAATGTCATTTCATGATTGTAATGTGAGCCCTAATGATGGCTCTTAGAAACATAAGTGATAATGAAAATAAATATTTCATAATTACTCGTTTACCTTATTCCACATTAAATACACCACATTATCTGAATAATAAAACTGCCCCTACCCATTATGATTACTAAAATTAGCTAAACATTTTTGTATTGTCTATTTTCTCTCTCCATTTTATGGTTCTACCAGAGATAGACACACATAGAGACAGAGATAGTGTCAGGACACATATCATATCTGCCACTTAACTCTTGTTGTATATATAATGCTAACTACTTGCTTTTATGTCAATACCTCCCTAGTACATTGCTTATGAAGGACTCATGGGGACAATATTTTACAAGTTCTTTTATGGTGATAAGCCTTTGTGCCCTTTAGTCTTGAAAATTAATTTTGTTCCATACAAAAATGTTGGCTCATATGTTCTTTCCTTCCATTTTTTTTGTAAGCTCTGAATTTTGCTGTGGTAGAATGTACTAGTGGCAAAATTTATAATGATAAACTATTTTTCTTTCCATTATTAGCTACTTGCTTTTCCCCCCTCTCAGTGCCCATTGATTTGTTTTCTAAATTGTACAGCAATTTTGCTAGAATATATCTTTGTGTTGGTAGCTCTGAGTTGGTATTCTCAGTTGCATAGTGTACTTTTTCAATATGTAATTTTAAATACTTTTCTAGGAGGCTTTTATTGAATTATAGTTTTAATAATTTGTTGTCTTCTTTTTAACTTTCTTCCTCAGGAGCACCTGTTATTATTTGTTGAATTTTCTTTATCTTCAGCATTTTCCCAAATCCTTTTTGAACTGTTGCTCAATTTCTTTTTGATTGTAAAAATTCACCTCTTTACCTTCTGTTTCTCTTAAGATATTATTAGTGGTGCTTTCTTTGCTTTTGCATTTCTTCTAGGTTGTAGTTATATTTAAAGAAATTTGCATTTTTTCTTTTTTTTTTTTTCTTTTTTTTTCTTTCTTTTTTTTTTTTTTTTTTTTTTTTTTTTTTTTTTTTTCTTGTATTTTTTGCTTACTGTCTTTTAACTTGCTTTGAAGTCATATATCATATGTTAGTCTGCTTTTTGAACATCTTTATGGTGTGCTTATATTGTTTGCAGGGATCCTAACAGAATATGCAATATTTATGGTGATAACTTTTTGTGAGATTTGATCTGAAAACATTTCGGTTGCTTATTTTTATGTTAGTATAAATCCCCTTCATTTTTAGAATCAAGCTTGGTTTGAATAGCTTTTCTAAATCTACTGAGTTTCCTGTTCTGCTGTCTTCATGTAGTCTTAAAAAAATACAGTGACTTGTTATCTAAGATTTCCTGTCTCTTTCTCTCCCCAATGATAATTCATATCATCTCTTTCTTAACTTTGTTATTCTTGTCTCACTAATTTTTTATTCCACTTCTGGCAGTTATGTGGAATCCCCTCATCCCAAATGGTAAGAAAACTTGACAGATTTTAGCTTCAAAAGTTCAACCGGTTTCAGAGAGTCTATATCCTTTAATCTTATAACAGGGCCCTTGCATCCACCCAATATTAGTGTGGGCATAAATTTTCACAGTTCTCTGCTGTTTTCGAATTGATTTTCAGTAAATCATTACGGGTTCTGTTGTTTTCATGGTATTAACTTGCTGCATTGCTGCCCTCTGTTTCTTCTGCACACATGCTGATAGTATGTTGATTGTGTGGCTATTGGTGGGGTGCTCTCACTGGTTTCCGCTTTGTGATTAATAAGGATGACATTTTCACTGAGTTTTGTTTTATGTAATTGGCAAAAACCACAATTACTTTTGCACCAGTCTAATAAATGGTATCCATGTGATTTTGATTTTGCTATCAAATTAGTCTTTCCATTTTATGTAAGGATTTGTGAATGTTCCAAAGCTATTCTGCAACCACCACTGCTATCTTACCTTAATTTCCCAATCGTTTTTTTTTTATGAGTAAATATGAGCATAATAGATGACACTTTGATGCTCTTCCTTTTTGGTCCTGTTCCCCTGATTTACATATGCGTGTGTGTGTATCTCGTAATTATTTAGAATTTATATAATTTAATATTGAACAACAGTGTTTTTAAAACTTTAATATGCCTCCAATTCATCTTTCTGCTGATGAAATAGACTTTATTATAATTGATGTATGAATATACCACAGTGTATTATCTATTATTTTCAATTTTAATAAACACTGCTACAAACAAGCCTCTCTATGAATGAGTATGTATTGCATTAGGTTGCAAAACTAATCTTCTAAGTGATTATATTATGTCATGCTTCTACCAGCACTTACAGTAAACTATTTTTGAATTTGTACCATAATTTCATATCCTCAGAGTTATTAATTTTGCTGAATTTGTAAAATGTATATGGCAGATATCTTTGTGTATATGAAAGAGAAATTGCAACAGGGGAAAGAGAAAAACTTTCCACTGAACCAAAAGATGAGATAGTTTTATGCACCTGAAAAAGCTAGTGAAAAAGTATTGGGCCGAGCTTAGGAGTGAGCTTGGTTATTGTGATTAGGTCATATATGTTTGCTAATTGGTACCTAGGAAAGTTAGTGACTTGTTTTCTAAGATTTCCTGTCTCTTTAGGTCTCCTACAAAAGTCTCTTTCCTGTCTCCTATAAAAGTTAGGCTGCTACCCTGACATAGAGACTGGGAGATAGGATTTCTGTCTTGGTGATTATATTATATAAAGATAGCTCCTTAAAAAAGAGAATCCTGGCTTTTAAAACAGGCAAGAACCTGGAAGATTTACATCTCAAATGGGAAGAGAAAGAATTTACAGTTAGCAATGTTCTAAAGTAAGTGCCGAAATTAGGGGATAATGTCAGGAAGAAAACTTTAAATTTGAGTCAACTTGAAGGAAACGAAACAACTGATCTGGTGAAGTTTATCATAACTTTTTGCTTAATGGCCATTTTATGTTTCCTCTTTTGTGAATTTCCTCTTCTCCTTTTTTCATATTTTGTTACTTGGTTGGGTTAAAGTATCTCGTTATATACCTAACTAACAACATTTTCTCAGCATATAAGTTGTGAGAAATCTGTTTCTGGTGTGACTTCTAAAGAGGTATGCCTCCTGTATACTCATAAATTACCGTCTACAAGGCGAAATAGGTCTATCAGTAAATATATTAAAATGAACTATAAAAACAACATAAAAATTGAGAAACATGAGGAATAAAGAATGCATAAATAGTAGAGAATGATTAATTATATGGGGATTTTCTTAAGAATAACATCTTAGAAGTTATAGCTGAGCTGGATTTCCATAGGGTACCAAAGATAATCAGATGCAGAGTGGACTAAAATTCATCCCAGACGCAGCATTTACCAAAGTACAGATGTTCCAAGTACCAGAGCGTTTTCAGGCAAGCTCATTGTTTCCACTTTTCCTGGAGCACCACTTTTGAGGAAGGAATGATAGAAGAGGCTGAGACAGGTAGTCAGTGGGCTCTACAATGAAGGAGCAATATAATTGTCCTGTATAGCAGTTTGAACTTACTCTAAAAAAATGGATTTATTCAACTGCAAAATCTACAGAGGAAAATCCATACATTCAAAACACGATGCCCAAATAATACAATAAGTTTCAGTGATGTTTAGATAACCATTGGGTCTAGGTCTTCATTCCATAAGTCCAAAAATAAACTGTCAATGTTCCTCCCAAAGCATTTCAGTTTTTCCTTTTTATTTTTTATTTTGTCGTTGTCGTTGACAACACTATGACTCGTCATCCTCCGGGACAGAAACTCTGGAGTCGTCTTGTGTTCCTCCCCTTCCTTCATTCCCCACAGTTAGTAAGACCCTTTGACCTTACTTCTAAATTCTCTTAAATATACTTTCTTTTCCACCCCCATTGCTAGGCTCTTAGTTTAATCCCTCAACATCTCTTGCCCAAATCGATCTTATAATATCACATTGGTCACTCTGCTTTTGTATTGTCCATGTCTCCACTTTTGGTGAAATACTATGTTAAAACTGATTTTTTTGGAAACTCCAGTCATCATGTAATCTCTTTAGGCAGAGTTGGTACTCTAGGAGAGGATGCAGGTTCAGTATCAAAACTTATGAACTGTTGAACAATAGCTTTTGGTTATTTGTCACTTTAGAGAGCCAGTTTTAATTCTTGTTATTAAAAAATAAGCGCCCAGATGCTTTTGACCAAACTAAACTCTTTTATTGTCTCCCATATCTCAGTGAAATGAGTGTGGTATTCACATGTTCTTTGCTTCTGAAGTCACATACTTCAAAACCCAGAAGACTGCTATGGCTGCTGTGCTGGTGAATTACCTATTTTGTCACAGATCCAAGTCTTCTCTTCTGTAAATCGGTCTGTGCTTATGCAAACTATACTTCTCAAACTCTCTACTAAATCTCTCACCTGCATGAAGCCTATACATTATATTTCCCTGATTCTCTTGCCAGGTATTAAACTTTTATTTTTTTCTGCCAATGGAAAGTCCTAAAAGGAGATTAAAAGAAGGAGAGAGGAAAGCACTCCTTCTGGTTTCCAGTTTCTGCTGCATCACACCAAAGCAGAGCATCATTCCTCTGCCTCCAGACATGTTTAGCTTTTATATTAGCAGCTAGGATAAACCCCTTGAAAGTAGGTACAAGCCAACTTTACTTACATCACTAGTCTGAGTGCCAGCAGTGTGGGGCTGGCACTCAGGTATGAGCATCACCTTGGAAGGGCAATATTCCCATTGTCCATTTGAGAAGCATATTTTTCTTCCAAATTCCTAGATGCTGCTTATCCTATCTCTTCCTTTTCCTAAAACTAGGATTGGGAGCTGCCCTGTGTAATCACTAATATCAATATTCTTTTCCTTTTAATTGAGAGACAGTCTCTTCCCTGTCACCCAGGCTGGTGTGCAGTGGCCCCATCTCTGTTCACTGCAACCCCTACCTCCTGGGTTCAAGCAATTCTCCTGCCTCAGCCTCCAGAGTAGCTAAGATTACAGGCACACACCACCACACCTGGCTAATTTTGGTATTTTTATGAAATACGAAAGACGAGGTTTCACCATGCTGGTCAGGCTGTTCTCAAACTCCTGATCTCAAGCTATCCATCTCCCTCAGACTCTCAAAGTGCTGGGATTATAGGAATGAAAATATCTATGTTCTTTTACATCCTATTTTTGCTTCACTAACTTTTAAAGGTCTATATACCAATTCCTGTATTAAATATCTAAAATGGCTTCTCTTTTCTTGATTGGACCTATCTGATATAGCTATTGTTAATTGTGTAAAGTTAGACCAAAATATATTTTTTTCTGAAAACAAGTAAGACCTTCCTTCTAGTTTTTTTTTTTTTCTTTCTTTTTGCAGGGGGGCAAACCTATTATAATTTTCTATAGTTGTACATTCTACTGTGAAGGATAACATCTGTTTTAGCATTTCTTCCCAAATTCCAGAGGAAGATAATCACATAGAAAATTAGATAAAGTAAGCCATTGAACAGAGAGTAAAGGGAAATAGATGTCTTCTGGGTGGGAAGTTCCCTGGGAAATCATCCCTGGAACCATGAAGTCTTTGATGAAATTTGGCTTTGTGCCTGGTCCACCTGGGTTGATTTGCAGCTCCGAGTGTCAGTGAGACTACTATATAAAACTATGTCTCTGAAGACGGCTGACTAATTGGGTCTTCCATGGAGCCAACTGTACAGAACAGGGAAAAAGTTGAGGCAAGGCAATTAGTTCATAAATGGATAATAAGAAAGCAAATGAGACTGACAGCTTGAAGACACTGAATGCCATTGGTTTTTGAAAACAAATTCCAAGTCTTGTTCCTTCACTATTACTAATTTCAGGTCATCCTAGACTTGCAGTATTTGAATTAACTCTGTAGGATATGGTCAAGCATCTCTTCAACATCCTGAATACCAGCTAGTTTCATATTTCTAAAGTATGGTTCTATTTCTGTACCCAGCACGAATACCTTTATTAGTTCCTGTGGCCCGCTCAAAAGTATTCTTTTTTCGTATGAGTTGTACTAACCACAACAGTACTAAAATCATCTAGGGTAAGTCAGGGAACACCTTTTTATCTTTCTATATGCCACAGAACAATTTTTGATCATAGAGTATATAACCTGCAATAGAATCACATCAGATTAATCTCTGTGCTTGTTAAAATGCAGATTATAGAGTTCTACCCAGAAATATTGAATCAACATTTCCAGTGGTAGAGCCCAGAAATGGATATTAACAAGAATATTAAATCACTATTTCCACCAAAGCTTGAGGACAATTACCTCATAGTCCCTGCCACAGTGCATGAGACATTTAATGAATGTGTTCTGAAGGACATGAATGGGTGCATGTAATTAACATTAAAATCCAGATTTTCTAATGAATTGAAAATCTTGACATTAATTTTAGCCAAGAATATTATTCAGAAAGCAAAGTCAATATGACCATGTTTATATGCAGCAGATCAAAGCTGAGTTAAAATACAAAATAAATTTGGTGAGTATAGTTTTCATCAGTTCTTGGTACTTATGAATTATACAAATAAGTCTTTCAGATTTTCACTTAGTGGAGACCTGACTGGAATTTTTTCCATTAATGTGTAATTTTGAGTGAAAATTAACAATTCAAAAAGTAATTGTTAAATGCTAATTGTTAAGCTGAAGTGTAAAGCACTGAATTTAAGAGTATAATTTTCTAGATTAATATATAATGTCTCAATTACGGAGGAGCTACATTAATACAATATGTATTGCTTCAGGACAGGTTTTATTATGTTTGACTTCCTTTAATTTCCCTGTAACTCTAATGTTTTATGCTAATTTTTAAGAATATAATTATATTTACCTGTTAAGTAATAAATGTATATATAAATATAGGTCTTTGGTTATAAATTTGCAAAATAGTATGGATTTTGTATCATAATATTTTTTGGCATAATTATTAATGTTTCTTACCTTTGTGTTATGTGTATATTCTACAGAATCCTGTTTTTTCCCTGAAGTCTAAACTGCATTTTGATGCTCATATGATAATAACATTGTTCTAATTTAATACAAATTTCACAATTCAAATTCAATTTGAGCCACTAAGAGCTTTTTATTTATTTATTTATTTATTTATTTATTTATTTATTTATTTATTGAGGCAGAGTTTCACTCTTGTTACCCAGGCTGGAGTGCAATGGCGCAATCTCGGCTCACCGCAACCTCTGCCTCCTGGGTTCAGGCAATTCTCCTGCCTCAGCCTCCTGAGTAGCTGGGATTACAGGCACTTGGCACCACACCTATCTAAATTTTGTATTTTTAGTAGAGACGGTGTTTCTCCATGTTGGCCAGGATGGTCTCGATATCCAGACCTCATTCATGATCCACCCGCCTCAGCCTCCCAAAGTGCTAGATTACAGCCATGAGCCACTGCGCCTGGCGCTTCTACTTTATAGTTCCGACCTCATGATTACTTTTTCTTTGAAATGCCCCGTATGTGCACATTCATCCATCCACTTATCCATCCATCCATTCATTTAACGAATTATTAATTGGTACTTAATTGGTACTAGGCACCATACAGATTTCTGCCTCTGGGGACTAAAGAAGAATAATTAGGGAAAGTTACAGTGGAGTATGAAGAGTTTTGTTTGGGAAAAGCAGATCTTATGGGAACACACAGAAAGCTGTCTCAGTCTTATATGTATTATAATACATATAATATGTATTATAATACATATAAGACGTATTATAATACATATAAGACGTATTATAATACATATAATATGTATTATATAATATGCATATATAATATAATACATATATATACACACATATAATATGTAATTATATATATATAATTATCCTGTAGTTATTTTTCTTTGAGACAGAGTTTTGCTGTTGTTTTCTAGGCTAAAGTGGCATCATCTTGGCTCACTGCAACCTCCACCTTCAGGGTTGAAGCAATTGTCCTGCCTCAGCCTCCCAAGTAGCTGGGTTTACAGGCACATGCCACCATGCCCAGATAATTTTTTGTATTTTTAGATGGAGTTTCTCCATGTTAGCCAGGATGGTCTTGATCTCCTAACCTCATGATCCACCCACCTAGGCCTCCCAAAGTGCTGGGATTATAGGTGTGAGCCACTGCACCCGGCCCTATATAGTTAGCTTATTTTTTCATAGACTATGAGCTTCTAAAAGATGGTTCCCATATTTATCTTTACATTCTTGTGATCAAATAGAGTGAATGAAGAAAGATGCTCAGAAAAATCTGTATTAAGTTAATGTATAAATATATGAGTGAATGAAATTGTTTTGAAACCATCACAGGGAACATAAGATAAAATTATACTAGAATAAAATTAAACTGGTAAGAATAAAATTGATGCGGCTGGACGTGATGGCTCACCCCTATAATCCCAGCATTTTGGAAGTCCAAGATGGATGGATCACCTGAGGTCAGGAGTTCTAGGCCAGCCTGGCCAACATGGTGAAAACCCATCTCTACTAAAAATACAAAAATCAGCCAGGCCTGGGGGCTCATGCCTGTAATACCAGCTACTTGGGAGGCTGAGATAGAAGAATAGCTTGAACCTGGGTGATGGAGGTTGTAGTGAGCCAACATTGCACCACTGCAATCTAGCCTGGGTGAAAGAGTGAGACTCCATCTCAAAAAAGGAAAAAAATTAATTGAAAGAAATGGGAACGTTACAAAATATAGAATAAAATTAATGAGAATTTCTTTTTAAAATTTATTTTACTTTAAGTTCTGGGGTACATGTGCAGAACGCACAGATTTGTTACAAAGGTATACACGTGCCATGGTGGTTTGCTCCATCCATCACCCCGTCATCTATGTTAGGTATTTCTCCTAATGCTGTCCCTCCTCAATCCCTCCACCTGCTGCTATCACTCCCCTAGCCCCTCAACCCCGACATGCCCTGGTGTGTGATGTTCCCCCTCCCTGTGTTCATGTGTTCTCATTGTTCAATACCCACTTACAGCTGAGAATAGGCGGTGCTTGATTTTCTGATCGTGTATCAGTTAGCTGAGAATGATGGTTGCCAACTTCATCCATGTAGCTTCAAAGGACATGAACTCATCCTTTTTATGGCTGCATAGTATTTCCATGGCATATATGTGCCACATTTTCTTTATCCAGTCTATCATTAATGGGCATTTGTGTTGGTTCCAAGTCTTTGCTATTGTGAACAGTACCACAATAAATGTGTGCATCTGACTTTATAATACAATGATTTATAATCCTTTGGGTATATACCCAGTAATGGGATTGCTGAGTCAAATTGTATTTCTATTGCTAGATCTTTGAGAAATTGCCACACTGTCTTCTGCCATAGTTGAACTAATTTACACTCCCACCAACAGTGTAAAAGTGTTCCTATTTCTCCACATCCTCTCCAGCATCTGTTGTTTCCAGATTTTTTAATGATGGCCATTCTAACTGGTGTGAGATGGTAACTCAATGTGGTTTTGATTTGCATTTCTCTAATGACCAGTGATGATGAGCATTTCTTCATATGTTTGTTTGGCTGCATAAATGTCTTCTTTTGTAAAGCGTCGTTCATATCCTTTGCCCACTTTTGAATGGGTTTGTTTGTTTTTTTCTTATAAATTTGTTTAAGTTCTTTGTAGATTCTGGATATTAGCCCTTTGTCACATGGGTAGATTGTAAAAATGTTTTCCCATTCTGTTGGTTGCTGGTTCACTCTAATGATAGTTTCTTTTTCTTTCCAGAAGCTCTTAAGTTTAATTGGATCCCATTTGTCTATTTTGGCTTTTGTTGCCATTACTTTCGGTGTTTTAGTCATGAAGTCCTTGCCTATGCCTATGTCCTGAAATTGCCTAGGTTTTTTCTAGGGTTTTTATGTTATTTGGCCTTATGTTTACATCTCTAATCCATCTAGAATTAATTTTTGCATAAGGTAGGGAGAGATACAGTTTCAGCTTTCTACATATGGCTAGCCAGTTTTCCCAACAACATTTATTAAACAGGGAATCCTTTCCCTATTGCTTTTGTCAGATTTGTCAAAGATCAGATGGTTGTAGATACGTGGCATTATTTCTGAGGCCTCTGTTCTGATCCATTGGTCTATATATCTGTTTTGATATCAGTACCATGCTGTTTTAATTACTATAGCTTTATAGTATACTTTGAAGTCTGGTAGCATGATGACTCCAGTATTTTTTTTTTCCTTAGGATTGTCTTGGCTATGCAGGCTTTTTTTGTTCCATATGAAGTTTGAGATGTTTTTTTCCAATTCTGTGAGGAAGGTCAATCCAATTCCTTGAAGAAGATCAGTGGTAGCTTGATAGGAATATCATTGAATCTATAAATTACTTTGGGCAGTATGACCATTTTTATTATATTTATTCTTCCTAACCATGAGCATGAAATGTTTTTCATCTGTTTGTGTCCTCTCTTATTTCCTTGAGCAGTGGTTTGTAGTTCTCCTTGAAGAGGCTACTGAGTATTCTATTTCCCCAACATGCAGAGTATGTAGTCTAATATAAAGTTCTTTGGACTGATTCTACTTTAGAATCTTTTTGTGTTATTGAAGAATAGTTGTCATCACTAGCTATGCCTAATGTTCCTAGATGTAGCTTCAGCAAAATTTGTTCAAATTTGGCAATCAATGACAAAAATAATAAAGATAGTACAAATTTTCTATTTCAAAGATGAAGTTTGTTGATCATAAAATTCAACTGTAAAATATGAAAAGTGAGTTTTGTATTACTTCATTCTCACACTGCTATGAACAAATACCCAAAGCTGGGTAATTTATCAAGAAAAGAAGCATAATTGACTCATAGTTCCACATGGCTAGAGAGGCCTCAGGAAACATAATCATGGCAGAAGGCACCTCTTCACAGGGTGGCAGGAGAGAGAATGAGGGAAATAGCAAAGGTGGAAAAGCCTTTCACAAAACCATCAGATCTCAAGAAAACTTAATCACTATCATAAGAACAGCATGGGGTAACTGCCCCCATGATTCAGTCACTTCCCAAGAGGCCCCTGCTCCAACTTGTGGGGATTATAATTTGGATACAATTCATGATGAAATTTGGGTGGGGACTCAGAGCCAGATAATATCATTTTCCCTTGGCCCCTCCCAAATCTCACATCCTCACATTTCAAAACACAATCATGTCTTTTCAGCAGTCCCCCAACATCTTAGCTCACTCCAGCATTATCCTAAAAGTTCCAAGTCCAAGGTCTCATATGAGACAAGACAAGTCCCTTCTACCTATGAGCCTGTAAAATCAAAAGCAAGTTAGTTACTTCCTAGATGCAGTGAGGGTACAGGCAATGGATAAATACACTTATTCCAAAGGGATAAATTGGTCAAAATGAAGGGGCTACACTTCCCATGCAAATCCAAAATCCAACAGGGCAGACATTAAATCTTAAAATTCCAAAATGATCTCCTTTGATTCTGTGTCTCACATCCAAGTCACACTGATGTAAGAGGAGGGTTCCTATGGCTTTGGGCAGCTCCATCCCTGTGGCTTTGCAGGATACAGGCAAGTCCTCCATCCAGACTTCCTTCACAGGCTGGTGTTGAGTGTCTGTGACATTTCCAGGCACACAGTGCAAGCTGTCAGTGAATCTGCCATTCTGGGGTCTGGAGGATGGTGGCCCTTTTCTCACAGCTCCACTAGGCAGTGCCCCAGTGGGGACTTTTTGTGGGGACTTTAACCCCACATTTTCCTTCTACACTGCACTAGCAGAGGTTCTCCATGAGGGCCCTGCTCCTGCAGCACACCTCTGCCTGGACATCCAGGCATTTCATACATACTCTAAAATCTAGACAGATGTTACTAAACCTTAATTCTTAACTTCTGTGCACCCACAGGCTCAACACCAGGTATAAGCCACCAAGGCTTTGGGCTTGCACCCTCTGAAACAGTGGCCTGCCTGAGCTGTACATTGGCCCCTTTTAGCCACAGCTGGGATGCAGGAAACCAAATCCTTAGACTGTACAAAGTGACAAGACTCTGGTCCTGGCCCACAAAACCATTTTTCCCTCCTCGGCCTCTGGGCTTGTGATGGGAGAGGCTACTGTGAAAGTCTCTGACATGCCCTGGAGACATCTCCATTGTCTTGGCAATTAACATTTGGCTCCTTATTACTTATGCAAATTTCTGCAATCTGCTTGAATTTCTCCTCAGAAAATGGGTTTTTCTTTTCTATCGCATCATCAAGTTGCAAATTTTCTAAACTTTCATGCTCTACATACCTTTTAAAAATAAGTTCCAGTTCCAAACCATATCTTTGTAAATGGATAAAACTGAATGTTTTTAATAGCTTCTGCCACCAATTCACTGTATTAGTTGGTCTCTCACTGCCATGAAAAAATACCTGAGACTGGGTAATTTATGAAGAAAAGAGGTTTCATTGGCTCATAGTTCCACCATGGCTGAGGAGGCCTCAGAAAGTTACAATCATGGCAGAAGGCACCTCTTCACAGGGTGCCAGGAGAAAATGAGAGAAATGTGGAGCAAAAGGGGGGAAAGCCCCTCACAAAATGATCAGGTCTCATGAGATCTCACTATCATGACAGCAGTATGGGGGAACCTTCCTGGGTTTCAGTCACCTCTCATGAAGCCCCTCCCCCAACATGTGGGGATTATAATTTGGATTACAATTCAAGATGAGATTTAGGTGGAGACACAGAGCTAGACAGTGTCAAGTTTTTAAATCTCAAAAGCTAATTGATATTATATTTATTGAATAACAATCAATTGTAGTGTCCAGTCCTGTTCTGGATATATGCATGTATTAACATGTAATCTTAATGATAGGTAATATTGTCCATTTTTGGCACAGATGCATTAAATTATTTGCCTTGGGTTATATTAGTTTCAGTTAGCATAGCAGAGCCAAGATCCATGGCCAGCAAATAGGACTTCAGCCAAGAATAACATTAGGATTGTCTCTGCAGATTGTGAATAAAAACTTTATGCCGTATTTAAAAATGTTTTAGAATTTCTTTTGTGTATGTGGGTGAAATTGAGAATTGCAGAAGAAACTTGCTGAAAGGAAAGTATTGTTGGAAAGAGTATTTATAAATAATCGTCTAAATACCTAACAAGTAATTTAAGAACATTAATGTTCAGTGATATGCTTCATATACAGCAAACATTTCTCTGATGGTATTTTTGAGGGGACCATCTATGGACCTTTACGGTAAAGTAATAGGCTTCATGGAGGAAGTACACTGGAAATACGTGAAGTAACAAGACCTCTAATTGCAGTTCTTTTGCTAATGTCCAGGGCCTTTAACAAGTCCTAGATCTCATTTGCTAACCATATAAAATCAAAAAATGCTTACCAAGTCCATTTCATTTCTCAAATACTGTTTCAGGGAAGGGCATATTTTAAAAGAATCGTTGTTACTTTTAAAGTATTCTAGGTATAACTGATATTACTGGGAGCCATTTTTTTATATAAAACCCATCAAATAAAGACAAGAGACACTTTCATTGCCAAAGGTAGTTTTATTAGCAGTAATTTGCTGAACCAAGGGAAATGGTACACCAAGGAAACTGAGAGTGTACAACTCGGTAAGAGTGTATGGCCGTTGACAGTTGATAGGTTTGTGCTTGTGCTGAATAATTCTAAAGAGGAACTTGAAAAGAGAATAGAATATCCTAGTTGAGTGCTCTTATGAGGAAAGGGCTGTTTAACACTTGAGCATCACAGTCTTCTTTCTTCAAGAGGTGAGAAGACTGAATAATGGTGGGCACTCATTGGAAAGAAAGCACTACTCATTTGTGTGATCTTAGTGTATCCCACTAGAAATACCACTTTTGGTACACACATACACACCCTATCCTGAAGAGTTAAATTTTCTTCTTGAATGAGTAACAGAATTTGTTTTTAGGGAATGGAATATAAATAAGGATTTTACATTTTTTTTTCCACAGTTAGGTATGTGATTTTTTATAAGAAAAATCTTATATCTAAGACCCTACAATATTGATTTTTCTATCAGAGAAATGAAAATTAATTGTAGATACAGCACTGAGAAGTGTTAACAACTCATTGCAATCATGTAGACTAAACCAAGCTACATTCCGTGATCAATATTTGCAATGCTTATGTATTTGTCATTTTCTGGGCATTGAGCGAGAATTTTTTTTTATAAAAACAAATTGTATATGTTTTTTAATGTTGGGAAGGAATAAGCTTAGTTTGCAAATGATATAAAACTTCAGATTCCACAATGTTTTAAAATGAAATGAGCAAAAGCAATGCAAATGATTGAAGCTGTAAAAAATAGACTTGAGAAAGAAAGATCTAGAAAATAAAACTGAAATAACAGTGTATGAAGAGATATTATACAAATGATATTTTCTGTTTTGTCTTTTGAGTAAAATAAATGGTTTTAAAAGAAGCAACTGGAATTGAACTAAAAACAATATGAAAAGAAATTGTGATTTTAAGATTCTGAAATACAGAAACAGATTTAGGGAGTAGCTTTCTGCATATTAATGACTAAGCTAGACTTCTGAAAACCCACAAACACAAAAGCTTCCAGATCACACTCTACTGGTCTGAATCATGTGGATTACCAGAATCCAAGCCTTTCAGAAAAAGTCAACTGTTGTTTAACAAATGGACTTTGTAGCTCAATTTAATTTTATTCATTTTAGTTCAGCTTCAGTTTTCAGGACTGAGAAATTAAAAAAAAAAAAAAAAAAAGGATAGTTTTTATTGCAAACTGAAAGGCCTGTAAGTAGAAGTGCCACATTGTTATATCCAATAAGGAGGTTCAAACCTTGGATGATGACATGACCTTTCAATAATAGAGGGCAGACTTTCCGGGGTAGCTGTCACCAGACGAGGGTCACATAATGAGATACCATCTCACACCAGTCAGGATGGCAATTACTAAAAAGTCAAGAAACAACAGATGCTGGCGAGGCTGTGGAGAAATAGGAACACTTTTACACTGTTGGTGGGAGTGTAAATTAGTTCAACCGTTGTGTAAGACAGTGTGGCGATTCCTCAAAGACCTAGAACCAGAAATACCATTTGGCCCAGCAATCTCATTACCAGGTATATACTCAAAGGAATATAAATCATTTTATTATAAAGATACATACACATGTATGTTCATCGCAGCACTATTCACAAAAGCAAAGACGTGGAATCAACTCAAATGCCCATCAATGATAGAGTGGATAAATAAAATGTGGTACATTTCTTTATCACTGTGGAATACTTTGCAGCCATAAAAATGAACAAGATCATGTCCTTAGCAGGGACATGGATGGAGCTGGAAGCCATTATCCTCAGCAAACTAACACGGGAACAGAAAACCAAACACTGCATGTTCTCACTTATAAATGGGAGCTAAACAATGAGAACACGTGGACACAGAGAGGGGAACATCACACAATGGGGCCTGTCAGGGTTGGGATGAGGTTGGGAAAGGGAGAACATTGGGAAAAAATAGCAAATGCAGGCTGGGCTTAATATCTAGGTGATGGATTAATAGGTACAGCAAACCACCATGGCACATGTTTACCTATGTAACCAGCCTGCACATCCTGCTCATGGATCCTGAAACTTAAAGAGCTTATCATCTAACCTTTAAAACCATTGTTCAGTATACTTGAGGTCTAAAAATTCATATTCCCCATGATACAAAAAAATGCATCAGAACGCTGTTTTTCTCAGGATATTGTTCATTTTGTCTTAGTCTACCTTTTATTTGAAAGACAGTGTTATAATAATTAAAAGATAAAAAGAGAAATCATTGAAATAAAACACTGGCACTTCGAAGATGGAATTGGATACTACAAGTCTTTACATATAAAATACACTTTGAATTTCTTATTTTTATTCAATATTAGCTGATTTAAAATAAACTTCATAGGATAACAAGGAAAATTAAATGTACAATCCAGTTTCTATGGATATTTTTTCCAGGAGATAGTTGTAGAAAAGACTTAGAGAAGAGTCATCTCATAACAGTTGTAAAGGCAAAAATTTATTTTATAATTTGAAATAGCGTAAGTGTTCCTAGTGAAAACATTGAAAAACCCGTCCACAGTAATATGTTGAGTTTATTTATTTGATTTAGGCTGTGGACGTTTGAAACTATGTTACTTAGTGTGTGTTGTTCAGCATTTTAGAAAGCTTTTCTACAAACTTGATTGAAGATATTTTTCTTAATTTAAAATACTATTTTTATAATACATTTATCTATCACTTATTGCTCTTATAGTCAATAGCGTAAAATTTTGTCATGGAATATACATCAGGAGAAATTTTACAAATAAGATTTCTACCTATAAGGGCATTTCTAGGAAATGTTTGAAATGTTAGTGGCATGCTAAATTTGCAATTAGATAAATCTAACACATTGAAAGGAATGTATTTGCTTCAAAATATATGGAAAACTTTAAAAACTCTTTATGGTTTACTTCAGTGAAGGTTACTCTAGTTTCTAGATTTATATTTACAATTTTGTATAGAAAGTCTTTTGTTTGGAATTTCTGATGTCCTACAAAATTCATGCACAAAATTATTTAACTGATATTGCTGCATATTAATTTAAAAATATTATCAAGGATTTATTTTCTGATGATGCTAATTACATTTTTTTCTAAGACAGGAATTCCTATACCCCCCAAGCAAGATGATCTTTTTTTTTTTTTTTTTTTTTTTTTTTTTTTTTTTTTTTTTTTTTTTTTTT
>NW_016107473.1:1090281-1095499 GCF_001604975.1 Cebus imitator
CTTGGCTCAACCTCTACCTCCCAGGTTCAAGTGATTCTCCTGCCTCAGCCTCTCCAGTAGCTGGGATTATAGGTGTGTGCCCCCACGTCCAGCTAATTTTTGTGTTTTTTAGTAGAGACGAGGTTTTAACACGTTGGCCAGGCTGGTCTTGAACTCGTGACCTCAGGTGATCCGCCTGCCTTGGCTCTGAAAGTGCTGGGATTACAGGCGTGAGCTACCATGCCTAGCTGATGCAAGATTTTCTATTAGTATAGACTATTTAACTACCAACTTTCCCAAAACTTCGCATTAACAGTTTCTATCAGAAACTGTTTTGTTTTATTTAATTCAGAGTTAGCAACATTTACTGACAAATTGTTTTTCTCCATTTTCCTTTGAAGTAGACTAAGAAGAAATGGAATACTCTCGGAGTAGGAGAGATAATAGAGCTGTCAAATTATAAAATTTATGAAATATTTTAAGATGGTGAGACTTAATATTAAGCCCCCAGCCAGTTATTTTTCATGGGCTGTGTAGAAGCTGCTATACATGTACTCTGTTCTTCTCAAATTTTTTATCAAGACACTTCTCTCCAACTGCCTTAATATCAGATGGGAATTTCCTCAACTTGGTTCCACAGAATATTCGCATCTGCCTCCATTCCGCGTCTCCCTCTTCCTCTTCTCCTTTGGCTGAGAATAGCAGTGCCCTATCTCCTATAAGGGACCACTTTTGTGCTTGATCTACCAGGTCCAGCTACATCGTCAGAGACTGCTTTATAAATTATGTCCATTTTTGCTTCTGTATCTTCAAACTCTTCCTGTAGTAAGCTATACCCTTTTAGAAAACATGTCATACACAGACACCCCTATATTCACCTTCCTAAACCCATAGTCTCCTCCGCTGCCCTTTACTGCTTTATGCTGTCACAGCCACACACTTCCTGAAAGAGTCGTATACATTCTGAAGTTACTGTGCTTTCTATTCTTTTGCTTCATGTTGCCAGTAAGCCTGTAGTCACTCCTTAATTTTGTATCATTTGTTCATTCTCCATAATTGACAATGTCAATCTTCGTTTCTCAAATTTATGTTTTTCCTTAACTCATCCCTTTCATTTAGTTATTTATCAGGAATCCCATTAGGTCCTTTCACTTCTCATTCTGTATTTTTCCTGAGTGATAAAAGAATGCTCTTGAAAGCGTAGGTAATTGAGACTTGTATGTCTCTAACCCAAGTGTTTCTTCTGAAACTCAAACACATATATTCATTCACCACATCCATGAGCTATGGATGCCTGCCATCCTCATCCTGAAACCTGCTTCCTGTCAATGACTGTTACCATTGTTCAACCAGTTTCCCAAGAGAGCTTCTTTGTAATACCAACTTGGGATTTCCACTCACACATGCTCCCAAAGCCTACCATTACCATCGAACCCATTAACTAGATTTTAAATGCCGGTTGACTTGTTTGTACATGAAACAGAGTGTTAGTTCTGTGTATTTCTAGTTAAAATGTAGTATTGCTAGCTCTAAGATGCATGATAGCACTTAAAACATTCTTGAATGAATAAAATAATGGACAGATGAATAGATGGATGAATGGGTGGATGGCTGAGAAGGGGTGTACTTGTGTGTTTATAAAATTGAAAGTGAATTTGGAAGAACAGGATTTCCAATCTGGCATAGTGGGGTCAAGTTGGGTTGTGCAGTGATGCTAAGATACATGAAGAAGATGATCCTAAATGAGATCATAGAAATCACAGCCATGTAAGAATCTTTACAGTCAGAGCCCCAAAGTGAAATATTTTAAAGGATTGGTAAAACCATGGGATGACTCACAGTACTGAAAATAGCAAACAGGACATAACCTTTTTAATTGACTCTTAGATGAAACTTTAAATTCAATTTTGAGGAATCTGAGAAGTAGAATCAATTTTGAATGAGTTCTAGGGGGTAAAATGAGGTGGTAAAAAGGGAGGACATCTCAGTGTATCGGATATTTTTCAAGTGCTTTATAGTCACAATAAATTTTATGTCTCCCCTGCTCATCTAATGCTTCTTTCATTTAACTGACATGTCACCTTGAAAATATTTTCTGAGAAGGAGCCTTTTATAAAATGATAGTTCTTCACATTACTTAAAAGAGATACTATCCTATGTTGTTTGAAAAGATTTGCTCACTGCTACTTTGCTTCCATTGAAACTTGAAACGTGCAACACGGTATTTGAAATTATTTTTTTTCCCATTATAGCAGTTTAATGCTAAGTTATTGAACAACCTACAGCAATTAAGATCCATTCCTGTTCTTTATTGAGAAAGAACTCTCTTACCGTTCTAGGGGTTTTTTAAAGGACAGTTATTTTAATTTGACTCTATCTATTAACAATATAAGAAACATTGCAACAGTCAAAACAGCAATACTTACATCTAAACACATGTTATCTGTATCACCAACAAGGCTTATTTTGGTTAAAATTAATTTTTGGTTATAGATTCAATCGATTTGTAAGACCAGTCCAAAGGGGAAATCCTTTGTCATCTATATGCTGTAATCAACTCAGTGTGAGTGCAACTACACTCCCATTTGAATCAATAATTACTGGATTTTTTCAAAGTAGGATTACCCACATTAAAAACGGAGATCTGACATTGTCACCTAGGTCATTAAATTTGTTTTCCTGGACACCTTTCATTTGGTCTGATGCTTTTCTGCTTAGGTGTGTCGATTCTGGGTTTTTAGGAAGTGAAGTCCTTCATGTTGGAATGTGGTATGTGAAGACCCTGATATGTCTGCTGCTCTGACCCCATTAAACTTTCAGGCTTTACTGCCATATTGCTTTTGTTCATATGCAGTGTGCCATGTGGACACTTGCTGTGGAGTCTGGCACCTGCCTGAAACTTTTCCATTTTTTCTTCCTCTAAATGAAATGCCTTCTTTCAAAATCAGTTATTCAAACTTTGCTAAAGTTTTTTATGACTTGGTTTAATAAAGTCTTCTTTAGTACCGCCAACCAAAAATAAAAAAATTTCTTACATTAAAATGCAAATGAGCAAAAGCCTAGTGTCACTTGTGTGCCACTTCTCATCTCACATTCTGTAGTATAATTATTTATATAAACACTCATTCCCTTACTAAGACCCTTAAGGTAATCAGTAGTTACTTTTATTATGAGCCAACAAATATTTGCAGAACGTGGAAGAAAATTTGTTAAGACACCTAGGCCAGGCTTGCTAGCACATACCTGTATTCCCAGCACTTTGGGAGGCTGAGGCAGGTGGATCACGTGAGGGTCAGGAGTTTGAGACCAGCCTGGCCAACATGGTGAAACACTATTCTACTAAAATACAAAAATTAGCCGAGTCTGGTAACACCCACGTGTAGTACCAGCTACTCAGGAAGTTGAGGTGGGAGGACCACTTGAGTCCAGGAGACAGAGCCAGGGTCACACCACTGCACTCTAGCCTGGGAGAGAGTGAGATGCTGTCAAAAATAAAAGAAAGGAAAAGAAAAGACATCTTTGGATATTCTTAGGCTTGCTGATAAAAGTCATCTTTATATCATAAAAAAAATTGTGTATGTATATTTATTTCATATATATATTAAATGGAAAGGCCAAAATATCTCATTACTTTATTCATACATTTATCCATCTTTGTGTTTCTTTATTTGACAACAACAGAAAAAAACATTAATGACTTTATTGAGCACTAAGCTGCTGGGCATCAGGAATAAAAAACAGGTTAGTCAAAATTATGGTTCTATTCCTCAAGAAGGTTAAAATAGTGTGCAGAAGACAGAGTGATGTCATAGAATTAAAAATGTTACCGTAGAGTTAAATGCAGGGTATCATCAAAATAACACACTGTGAGACTTCGAAAAGTCCTCCCTTGCACTTTGATTTTTCATTCGATTTTCTAGCATCATACATAATTGTATTTTATTATATGTTGGAATGTTAATGAAACATATATTTATGAACCTGTTTTCAGATGTAATGGCAACCCTGTATGTCTGTTTCTGTTTATATCTGGCTGTACTTATATTTACATCTATACCATATATCTATAAATAAGTAAAAGCATCTAAATGGGGCATGACACCTAGTTGGAATTTAGTAAATGTTTGCTTATTTTCTGATTCTAGAGTATGTCAAAATTTAGTGGTGGGTTCTAACAAGATTGGAGAACATTTGAATAAGAGTGATGTCAATTATGATGACATCACTGTGACGCGTATCGCCGCAGTCCAGCTATCCGAGACCTGAATTGCTTGTAGTTTTGTCTGTGGTTCTACAGTTGATGGGCACCCCTTTGGAAACCTTTACTGAACTCTTGGTACAGAAGCCACTAGATGGGGCTTGTGGGCTTAGCACTTTATAGTTTAAAAAATTCACCTACTTGTTTTAAAACTAAGAAAGATTTCTCTTTTACCTATTCTGTTCTTTATTAACTCTAACACTGTGAGCAATCAGAAGTCTTTTTATGTTAGCAAGTGTGCAGCTTAACTATTGCCCTTGCAAATATGTGATATTCCTCAAAGAAAAAAAAAATCTCCCTACAGCCAGGCACATTTACCTCTTCAGAGGCTAAACGCAAAATCCCATTACCAATTTAATAGTTTTCAAACCTGTCTCCTCATATAGAAGAATCTCAGATACAGAATCCTGGAAGCTGTAGTTCCTACTTTCTAGGCCAGACACCTGCTTTACCTACCATTATCATGAAGTTTGCTCCTTACCTATTGCTAATGTTTGTTTTCCTATAAGACAGTGGTTCTCACATTTTAACATGCATCAGAATCACCAGATATGGTGAAGAGCTTTTAAAATACAAATTACCATCCACAAGCCCAGAATTTCTAATTCAGTGAGTCTAGGGTGGAGCCAGTGACTCTGAATTACCGAAAAATGCTCAGATGATGCTTGCACTACTAATCCAGAGACTACACCTTAAGAATTTCTGTTTTATGCAAAGGCTCTCTGTGGATGAAGCGCATATGCCCTTCATGATGTAGCCCTTCTGTCTCAAGACAGCTTCCTGTCACATTGCAGCATGCATCTCTCCAGGCACTGAGACTGGGACAAGGACGAGAAATAAGTGGTGGTTTGTGTTTTCTTTGCGTTTATGCTCCTAACCACTGGGTACCCAGCATACAAACTTAGATAAGGTTCAACCTCAACAACAGACAAGGGACACTTCTCTGCATCTTCTAACAACCAATAGCTGACACTCATTTGA
>NW_016107473.1:1095579-1108436 GCF_001604975.1 Cebus imitator
TCTCGTTGACTGTTAGATTTTTAAGACTTCTCTTTCTGTTTCTCTCCATCTGGCCTCCAACCTTCCCCAGATTCCTAATCCAAGCATTTTTGAACCTCCCTCCCGAGTGCCTGGAGCTACGCCCGGTGGATCCTCACCTGACAGCCAGATGCAAGTGCTTCTAAGCCCCTAGTTGACTGATTTCCAGCACACTACCAGGCACCACTTTACCTTTATAGAAGACCTAGCCATGCACTACTTCTTTATGTACTATATCTACTGCTGGATAATTCAATTCTCAT
Organism: Cebus imitator; assembly: GCF_001604975.1. Lineage (NCBI taxonomy): Eukaryota > Metazoa > Chordata > Mammalia > Primates > Cebidae > Cebus > Cebus imitator. Next base: position 1,095,861 of record NW_016107473.1, read on the forward strand.
CTATCCCTTCATCAGTTATTAACTACCAGTGATATAACAGGCACTGCTTCACCCAACCACTGTGGCTATAGTAGTAAACAAACCAGGCATGACCTCCCATCTTTGCTGTTTCCATCATTGTTTTGATTGGTCCATCTTTTTGGATTTTGGATATTCCGGTTTCCATCATTGTTTTGATGGATCCATCTTTCTGGATTTTGGATACCCCTATTTCCATCATTGCTTTGATTGATCCATCTTTTTGGATTTTGGATACCCCTGTTTCCATCAGTTTTGATTGATCCATCTTTTTGGAATTTGGGTACCCCTATTTCCATCAATATTTTGGTTGATCCAACTCTTTGGATTTTGGATACCCCTATTTCCATCATTTTGATGGATCCATCTCTTTGCATTTTGGATACCCCGTGTTGTTGCCAGCTTGTTGTTTTACATCTCGGTTAACTTCTTGGCTTACAGACCCCTGGCTTCTGAAACTCACAAGCTTTCTGGGTTTTACATGGCATCTCAGCTTCTATCAGAACAATATGGTTTCTAGCTCTGGCAACCTGGGCACCTTCCCCTTGCTTAACTTTGATCAGACTTACTGGGCTTCTGCATCTTCATTGTTGATATAATGACAACACCTTAAATTATGTGGATTGTATCTTCAAAGGTGTGTTAACATGTCCCATCTCACTTGCCTTACCGTTTCAAAGGAGCAACCTATCTTGATGGAAAATTGATCTTTCCAGTAATTTAAAATATGTAACTTCAGATAATTCTTATTTTTTAATGATTTTACAAATCTCAACTTATAAAGATATTTTTGCTCTTTTTATATTCTAAGAACAGAATGGCTGCTAGCATGTTGTTTGTGTTCCTCAGAACTACCTACTCAAATTATTGTTTTAGATCAGATATGCACAGTCTCTGATCAAAATGATTTCTTACAGCCCAGAAGTTTTTGTATTATGTCAGCAAAATCATATTTACTACATAGGTTCTGATACATATTTCTTGTAGCCTCCATGTGACAACCCTGAATACATGCCTTAACTCACCTTCCTGTTTTAAACTTTCCTGCTTGAAAAAGACTGGTCACAAAAGCACCATCCACAGTACTATTTAGTTAAAATGAATTACAGCAAAGCTCAACAAGAATTGGCTTCAATATACCGTAATTTTCCTGTTCTTTCAGTGTAGACATTATGTATAATTAAAGATGCCCCAGTGTTCTACTTGCAAAAGTCATTTGCTAATGAAGGGGAGGATTACTGGGAATAGTATAAAAAGTTCAAACCACCAATAAACGTTTTTGGAAGCTTGGAGCTGCAAGACTGAAACTATTCTGGCACATGGAAGTTTTATCAAGCTCTTAACCTAATTATATTCCTGATATGAGTTAGGCTCAATTTATTCACAAGGGATGCTGTAAAGTGAAGCATATCATGAATACTAAGAGTAATAGAAACAATTGCTTCAGCGCGCCGAGTACCGCCACAGCAGTCACATCAGAACAGATGGCTCTGCCTTTATTCCAGTCTAGGGATTCAAATTGGCAGTAGTCAAACAAAAATCCTGAAAAGCATGACAGCAGTGGTGGATATGAGTTTTCTTTATTTAAAAAGCCATTCATAACATTCTGCTGAAAATGCATGTGAAACTGGAGGTATCTGCCACTATGGTTAATTTGCCTGTTAGTGTATTCAACTGTGGCCCATAATTTCCATATATATATTTATATGTTATATACATATGTACTAGTGGTATAGTATGTCTGATACATACTATTAACCTAAAGTTACTATGTAAATCTTATTACTAAATTTTTATATAGTACATATATATATATTACATATACATATTTATATGCCAGCTCCTTAGAAATGTGTTAATATTATATATCAACAGTTGCTAATTCCTCACATTAATATATGCTATTTTGCATCTTTTGAGTGGACACTGCAAGTAGCATAAGAATTTTAACATTTAAAATGAACTAGTTTATTTTAAGAAAGCATCCTAACATAGACTATTAGAATTCTCTATTATACCTGAAATGTATTGTGTTCAAATGACCACACTTGTTCATTAACATCTTTTTCTCCTTGCACAATGAGTCATTTATAGTTTCTTTGGGGATTAACCAAAAAACAAATTGACATCTTTGGGCCAAGAATCCTAAATTAGCTCTGGGGTAAAACAAAACTCTTACATATTCTTCACCATCTAAACAGTTTTTCAATGAAAAGGGGAAAAAAAAGGAATAATATCCTGGTTTATAATCTTGCCAATCTGGAACTTTTTCCAGATAAGCCTGGCTCTGTTACTCTTTTACAGATGACACAGCTAGGTGCAGATGCCTAAAAGGAAAGGTGTCTGCTGCCTTTGCTTTCTCAAGGTATTTACATGGTCTGAACTTACTCATGGATTGTGTTCTCATGTTAGGTCTAATAGCTTAGACTCTAGCTGAACTAATTTATCCTGATCTCTCTGTCCACAAGAGTTTGCTAAAGTAACAACTCACTATGCTTTTGAACTAATAACTTGATCACAGTATATCTTTTAACATCTATAATCCTCTTTTATCAATGGATCGACATAGTACTTGCTCATAGTCTTCATAGGCTAGTTACTACTAGCTAAATGATAGATTATTTACACTATAACGTTACATTGCCAAATATGGCATACATGAGAAAAAATATTCAGGGCCTAGTGCATTTTTTTTTCAGTTTTATTACATGCTTTTAAAACTTTGATGATTTATGTGATCATAGAACTTTCTGTTCCGACCCATGGGAAGATTGAAATTTTTACAGCAAAATATTATCTGTACAGATTAAACAGATAAATGTTAACGTTTGAAATCATAAAGGGATAATGAAAATTTATAGCTGAATTAACTAAACTTTAGATGGGGAAAGATATTAGCCTAAATTTAAACAAAATTCTATGACTATAATTTACAGTTTTTACTGTGGACAAATAATGTAGAGTATGGACTGAGGTTTGAATCGCAAGCCAGGCACCTGATGGATTCCTCTAATGTCTGAGCTGTGATGGACTAAGCTACTGTAACAAATATGCGCAAATATTCGCTTTTCGGCATTCAAAGCAGGTCTTCTTAATTGGCGGTTCGTTTTTCTCTGTGTGGTGGTCCAGGATACCCAACTTAAGCATGAAAACTACAGGTTTGGTTGAAAAGGCCCCACGGTTAACCTGATTTACACCACAGGGCTAAATTCCTTTTGTTTAAGGCTAGTTTAAATTAGCTTTTCAATTTAATTTCCAACTGTTGGATTTCTGTGCAAAAAATTCCATAACCTTTAAAGATGCCTTTTAAGAAATGGGAAAATAATATCCAATAAAACAAAAGAAAGTTGGAAATAAGATATTCAACAACAACGTAAGCTCAATTTTCTCTTTGTGAGTATGTGTGTATTCGTGGAAATAAAGAACAGAAGTAAATTCTCCAAATGTTAACAGTGGTCACTTTTAGGTTATATGGTTACAGGTGACTTTTTTTTATTAGCACAAACACATTTATTCATTAACCAAAGGAATGATCGTAATTAATCCAACACTTGGAAATAGCTGCATGTACAATGTTTGTGATAAAGATCATTGAACAGGGTAATGACAAAAGAAAGCATTATGGAGATTTTTCTCATTGAACTGAGCTTGTTCATTTTCCTAGCTAACTCCTGTCCAAAGTGATGAAGGAATTGTTATTCTACTTTTTCACAGATCCAAGTACGGGTGACATTGTTCATGACACCGTTCACCACTAGTTTCCCATCTTTCGATTTTCTTGTTGTTATGCTTTCCTTCCCATCCCACTCCTGATGCCGAAATAATGCACCAGCTGTAAAGTGGTTACAGGTGATTTTAATTGTCCTATCACGACTTTCTAATTGTTCACAATGAGTAGATACTGCTTTTACAATGAGACAAAGGTACATATTAAATACTGTACTCCTTCAGCTACTAAAATTGTATATTGTCTCATTAAACTTAGAACACACCAGTTGCAAAAAAAAAAAAAAAATCAGTTAATCCCCACTTGCCATAGCCAGCCTGATTGTGAGCTACTACTGTTTCCTGGTAGTCCACAATAGCTAGTCTTTAAAGTTTTCTTAAATAAGCCCTGACCAGAGGTAGAAAAAAAAATTAAAAGTACCCACATGATATCACTGAGATGAGCTCACATAAGATCCACAACATATAATTTCTTGTTACTAAATTAAACCCAAACAAAGAACTATCACTTTAAATTTATTCTCAGAATGCAGTTTGTGTTTGGGGAAAATCTGACTACTGAATGAATAAAATCAAGCAAACAAAAAATAAATACAATTTCCCTCTTGGTAGCTAGATAATTAATACTTTGAATAGTGAATTTTTTCCATATATCGTTCTAAGTGCTATGTAACTTTTAAAAAATCTAAAGATAGTACAATTTTGCTGCAGTAATATTAAGTTTTATTTTTATTTTGAGAGAGTTTCACTCTTGTTGCCCCAGGCTGGAGGGCAATGGTGCGATCTTGGCTCACCGTAACCTCCGCCTCCTGGGTTCAAGTGATTCTCCTGCCTCAGCCTCCTGAGTAGCTGGCATTACAGGCATGCACCACCACACCCAGCTAATTTTGTATTTTTAGTAGAAATGAGAGTTTCTCCATGTTGGTCAGGCTGGTCTCAAACTCCCGACCTAAGGTGATCCACCTGCCTCAGCTTCCCAGAGAGCTGGAATTACAGGCATGATTCAGCCTACCTGGCCATATTGTTAAGTTTTAATGTTTGAAATGTGCACATGTGGACAGTGTAAATGGTAATGAAATGTATACTATTAGGATTTAAAATTAGAAGATATTTTTAAAGTAAAGCCCTAAAAGCAACTGAACGAAGAAAGCACAACAAATACATAACCTACTAGAGATGAGAGCTCAGATTTCCTGACATCTCAGTTTAATATTCTTGTATGATATCTCATTGTTTTTCTAAAATGAGAAATTACACAATGATAGTGCATAAGAAAGCAAAAAGATGAAAAACAATTTCAGGTGGGCCTTATCCTAGTCAATGGATTAAATTATAATGGAAAGATGTTTCCTCCGTTAAACAATTGTAATAAGAACTTGAACAGAACATTTGAGGGATAGACAGTAAGGAGGCTAGATGTTGGGACAGCTTGCATTGGGAATCAAGGGGTGAAAATAAAGATGTCAAGGTTTGTGTTTGTTAAAGATGAGACAGTACTGAGAGCAGATGAGAATATTGAGAGCAGGATTGGGAAACTTGAACGTTCCCTTCGAGAAGATAGGCATTCATTCAGCATTTCAATTTTTTTGTTTATTTTTTGTTATTTTCACCAGGGAATTAATAATCCAAAGGAACAGAGAAATGCAGAGTTAATGGTTTTGGAGTTTATTGTTTCATTAATTTGGAAGGAGGTTTACCTCTCTGATGATTACTCCCTTACGTTTTAACAATCCTATCCAAATTCTGAAGACATTGAAAAATGTCACCCAGAAGCTACCTGCCCACATCTGGCCAAACAGCAAAACTGAGTTTATTAGTAAAAAACCAGATCAGTGATTTCAAAAAGTGTTCAAAATATAATCCGTTTTTCAAACAACAATGATTAAGTAATCCCACTTGAAAACTTTTCAATGTTTTGTTAATATGAATTAATTACAAAATCTAAAATGTTAATATTTTATTAAGTCATCTGATGGGCATAATGAGTCAATTTAAGTAGATACAAAATTTAAAATTTTATGCCAAAGTTCTATTTAATAATTTTTAAAAATGTGTTTATAAGATAATCTATATTTTGGTGAGTTTCGGTGTTAAGAAAATCCTGATTGCCATGGGTAGTTGAAAATAGCGAACACTTTAGCACATTCCTTTGGTATGTCAAGGACATTGAAACAAACGTGACAGAAGAAACTATTGTCTCAGTTTACTGTGTATTCTTGAATAAGTTGTTAATGTGGCTCTAATGTGTTAATGCTCGTTTTATGATACTAGTGTGTACTTTGACTTTATTCCAGTTTTAATAGAGCTAAAATTGGTTTACTGAACAAGGTGGAATTGGTAGGTTAAGCAGATATCAACCTTATTCTTTCCTACCATTGCCCATTACATGTTTTCCAACATAGACTTTCAAGACATATTTAGATAATAAACAGTATTTTATTTTGATATTAAAATTCTAGTTCAGTCTAATAACGAAGAAAGCCTGGCCAGTGTGGTAATAAACTCATATGAAGTATGTGCTTTTCCCTCTGTCAACATGAGCTGGACCCAAACTTGAAAGGCTGAGGTTGGGATAGGCAGGTGAGGTCAGCTGCTTTTTTTTCTTTTTTTTTCATGTAGATATATATTATAGCAGCATCATTAATTAATTAATCTGCTATTTCCCTACTTACTTATAGTGTTGCATTTAGTACTCATCCAGACCTGCCTAAGTGTGTGTTACTCATTAGTCTAACCATTTAACCATGTACCAATTCAATCCTGGTTTCATTACTTAAAATGTTTTAAAATAACATTTAGAAAACAGCAATTTTGAGTCACTTATATATAAATTTTAAGATAAAAACCTGTGGAATCACTGCCAGAATTTTTAATTTTTATATATAATTTTTATTTTATAAATAATATTTTATAAATAATTTTATAAACAATGTTTATTATAATTTATATAAATGATAAATATAAATAATACCATATTTATAATAGTAATTGTGTCAAACATAAATGTGGTGTATTTCTCAACTTAGGTCTAGTTTTGTGGCTTTTCAATTAAGTTTTAGGATGATCTTTATGAATTTTAGGTGCATATTTTGGTGAGATTTGTTCATAGATCACTTACAACTTTAGTCAATAAAACTGGTGTCTTTTAAAATAACATGATGCATTCTGGGAAATTCCTCAGTAAATATCATTTAGTTTACTAATCTTCTCTTGGACTTTACTAGGATATTTTTAATCCAACCACTGATACTATTAATTTAAATTATATCATATTTTTGAAAAATTATTAAAGTGTCATCTTAGTTATTGTAAGCAACTCTATTTTATATTGTCTATTGGATTGCCATATAATTATCTCAAATTCATATGGCTGGAATCCTCTTAAGTTTATGTGTTGTCTTTTGTTTATGGGATATTTACATTCCAAATTCATCTTTGGTTTGTCTTTTTCTTATTTCTTTGCAGAAATAAGGAAAACTACCCAGTTTGAGATACCATTTAATGATAATGTTAGCTTTTTCCAAAACTCCGTAAGAAATCTCTCACTAATTATACATACACATAGAGTATAAATCTGAATATCAAACTGCCCTAGTTGAAGACCTAACCTCCTTCAAAATCTTTTTCAGAAATCTTCTTTAGAGCCAGGAGAGCACAAAAAATTCTTTTATTTCTATAGCTAGGGTTCTTTAGAACTTTAGCCATTGGATGGATCTTTGACACTGCAGCTCTCTGAGGGCCTGAGCTTTGGGGAGTAGCCCTACCCCTCCATTCCCCACTTCCTTCTTCTCTTGAGACCCAAGCTTTTGGCTTCTGTCTTTGTGTTAAAATCATCTCCTTAAATAACTAAGAGCAACCCTCCAATCATCTCTTCACTACCCAGGAAGCCTCAGTGAAAGATTAAACATTGGTTGTTGCAGATTTCATTTTTTAAGGAAACCTGAAGTTTCTTTTTTGTTGAAAATTTAGCTACACCTTTAAAATAATTTTGTTTTATTTTAATTGAACATATCTGTGTGTAATTAGAGTAAGTTTAGATCACCTTAGTCTACCATATTATATGAGGGTATGATTTCTAAGGTATCTACTCACTCTGAAACTCTGTATCTTTGTTTATTCTTTTTTGGTAATTAATATGAAACTGCATACATGATTATTTTAATGTAATCACACAAAGACTGCCAAAACTAAACAAAGAAATTTACAAAACCATGTCTAGTAATGTACCTGGGTTGGGCAAACATACAACTGTGAGGAAATTCACTAAATAATTTGTTGATGAGTTAAAAAAGCAAAAGGATTTTTAAATGCAAGAAAGGAGAATTTCATGTCAATTTTGCAAATGAAGTACAGGATAGTAGCACCTGCAATAGGAGAGAATGAGCCCATAGGTTTGTACACCATTGGATGTGCTGAGTTCCACTGTTGATTGTTCAAGAAACAGTCTTCAACTTGGTCTAGTAGGAGTCTGATGTTCCAGGGTCATTCAATCTCCTGGGACCTTTATCAGCTTCAGTTAGCCAGAACCAGTGGCATAAAACACAGCTTTTGATTCTGTTATCTCCTTAGTAAAATTGCGAGAATTTTTCCTTTGAAGTTAATAATTTGTATAAAAATGAAAATACAGTAATTTTGATGTTCATGTTAGTACGGACATAGATATCACTTACCTGATCTCCAGCTCAAAATTTTCGTATGAATTCTGTTAAACTTATTAAGATGTACTTTCTCGAGCTATGAACAATTAGGGGCAATGCCTCAGTTCTCCAGAAAAATAAACTTAAATGGTTGTTTTACTCTCATTAAAGTCGTACATTAGAGCATTTTCAAAAATAAATGCCTACTTTTCATCACAATAAGAATTTTTTTTTTCAACTTCACAGAGCTAGGGCTCTTTAGACCTGTTTGAGCTCATAGAACTAGAAAATAATATTATGATTTGGTTTTAATAATATAAATTTAACTCCCGCTAAAAGGAAATAAAACAAAACGTAAAATAGTATATCTTCAACTTAACTCTACATCTTGAGATTAAGAAATTGTTCTACATCATTGTCAATTAGCTTGTGACCCTGCGTTGCAACCAAGTTAGAATATGTTGGTTGATTCTCATGTAAATAATAAAATTGATAGAATTCAATTGCGATTAGGCTCTCAGTGAACTCTGGGAAAGAATAAATAAAGCAAGCACTACATTACTTTGATTTTACAACTTGATATTCTTCAGGTAAACTATACAGATACTGAGTTAAGAGTGAATCGATTAATGGAAAACAGTCAAAGATGAAATGTAGTAACAGCTTTAAGCAGCAATGAAATATTAAAGTTAAATGTAAGTAGTATAATCAGATATTATGAAAACTTTACTGCAAAAGTAGGGAACTCAGAGGAAGTTATATTTTGAGATCACACATCCCAAAAGAATTGCTTCTCAAAATAATACAAGCAGAAAATTGACCTTAAAAAATGATTCAGGTAGACACTACCTTCTGGGTATTTTATAGATATTATATATAATTTTTAATAATGTTTAACCAACAGTTGTAACATAGGTCTCTAATATAGGTTTTCATCTTTTGGGCATTTTGGCTTTGAAATTTGGAAAAGAACCTTAATAAGATTCGAGAATATGAAAAAGTATCATAATCATTGGATATAATATAATTTCCTGAGACTGCAAGGGAAATCTTAACAATCATATATATATATAATATATAATATTCATTTTATCTAATATATATAATGAATAAATTTGGGCCAGGATATATATTATATGTAGTTTTCTATAATAAAATATAACATATTAGCCAGTATTGGATATTTTGGCCTGGGAAATTAAACACAAATGCTTAGTAAAGTTTAAAAAATATTCTCTTATGGACAAAAATATTAAGATATTCAGTGAATTAGATGTTTTTTTTAAAAAAACTCAAAATTGGAATTAGATTACTGTATTTGATCCTAACTCACCACTGACTGCATTGTCAAAGATTTGTGACTTACCCACTTTGGCTTCAGTTCACTCTGTGTAGTATACTGTTTCATTGGTTGTTAGGAAGATCAAATGAAGAAATGTATGTTTCAATGGAAAATCATTACACCCACATTACATAAATGTTTACTTCTGCTCACACCTGTAATCCCAGCACATTGGGATTTGGAGGCAGGCGGACCACCTGGGGTCAGGAGTTCCAGACCAGCCTGACCAACCTGGCAAAACCCCATCTCTAGTAAAAATACAAAAATTAGCCAGTCATGGTGATGCCCACCTGTAATCCCAGCTACTTGGGAGGCTGAGGTAAGAGGATCGCTTGAGCCCTGGAGGCGGAGGTTGCAGTGAGCTGAAATCACGCCATTGCACTTCACCCTGGGTGACAAGAGCAAAACTCCATTAAAAAACAAACAAACAGACAAAAAAAAAAAAACTTCCTAATCTGTTGACTCAGCAGGTATGAAAATCCTCCATGTAACCTGTATTTACAGGCATAAATCAGCCTCCAAAATAAGTTAATACATGCACCTTAAGAATAGAAAGCAATAGGTTCTTACGTTTGTTGGACTCTTGAAAGGTGTACTCCTTGCCTAGTACATTTTTTTTTTTTAAACAGACTATTCATTTGCTGTCTTAACATGTGAAATTGTTAAGACATGTTGATTTGATAGAATGGTTGCTTCCCGTTGAGAAGACTCAAAAATACTTTAAGCTAATTTTACATGAAACTGTGGTCTCAGTGGACTCAATTTCAAAACGTCATGCCATATGATAGGGTGAATGAAGTCAATGCTTAAGAATTCCCTTTTAGTTACCCTGCATTTCCACACTGGATTCCAATGTTCAAGGTAATTCTTTGCAAAATAAAAAGCGATTCCTCTCTCTACCAGAAGGTGGCACTGCACCCCTCACTGTCATTATAAGGTGGGCACTGTGAAGAGATTATTCAACAATCTAGAAAGAATCTGGGCTTTAGAACTTTTTATTTTAAATAATGAGACACATGTGATTAATTTCCTAAAGAATAATTTTACTTTTGCCATTTTGGGGAAAGATGTGCACACTAAGTAAAAATGAACAGCTGTTGAGAATAAAAGGAAAATGCTTCATTTAGATCTATTAATTTCTATAATCATTGTTCAGTACAATGTTCTCAGACTTCATTACATAAAGAACAGTATGACTGAAATAAAGTTTTCTTTATTCTCTTCATGATTTTCTCTCTTAACCACAAACTCTGCCACTAACATTTTATTATTTATTTTTTAACATAGAAATCCCACTAGGGTAACTAGCTTCGTTCTGAAGCCCATTTATTCATGTTGTGATATGACAGTACCTACTTTGGCTTTTTGTTTTTCTTCTACGCCCACCTCAGTCTCATGGGTGTAGGTAAATCAGTCATTGCTGCTGGAATCTCTCCTTTGAGAGAGCGGGGCTCTTGAAAATTACTAGTTGCATATATAATATGAAGAAACCTGAGTTTTTAAAAAAATTCCTGAGACAGTTGAGATAGACTTTCACGTAGTTCCAAATATATTGTTTGCTGATAGCAGGAAGAAAGAAAGTGCAAAGAGATGGATAGATGGAAGAGGCTCAAATCGATTATATTTTTAAAAAATACAATAGGAATCCATGTTACTAAAAGCACAGCTTTGGACAAGCCGTCAATCAATTGTTCAAAATCGGGAGTAAAAAATGTATAAGGGAGAAAGTAAAGGGAAAAGTTAAGAACAAATGAAAAAGCACCCTTTATTTTATGTTATTATTTTGTACCCTCAATTTTGACTAGTTTTATTCCTATTCACTAAATGCGTGACAATAAATGGTATAAAATAGAAACACAATAAAAATACCCATGTGGCACATTGTTTAAATCAATCATTCCACGTTTGATTGAATAGATTTAATAAGTAAATATAATTGTTGCATTACCATTAGAGTTAACAGTTTTTTTCACATTTCTTTTTCCCAATTATAAAATAAATAAAAATTCAGCAGTATAAGTTGTTTATTTTTTATTTTGAACTTGGAGGAAAAAGAATTGCTTCAAGTATTTGATGGACTTCCACTCTCTGGTTTGGCATCTAAGAAGTTTGCAAATCGCCATGCCACCCTACAACGGGTAAAAAAACTATAAACAATGGAAAAGTTAACAAGCCCTTCTTAGATCCATCAGAGAAGTGAGGTCACAAGGCAATCACTGCCCTAAAACTTGGAGAGACAGGCAGATACAAAACATCACAACTTACTAGAGCAGAAGCTCAGTTGCTGAAAGCACCAGGGGAAGCCATGTAGTGGGAGGATAAACCTGATTGATAATGGATGAAGGCTGAAAGCTGAAAACGCCAGGGGCACCTGATCATAGAAAGGCCCTCACACTTGAGAGTTTTAACTCCAGGAGCTTTACTAGGTCCCCATGGTGACTATCTGAGAAAAATCCTTTGTTTCCAGCAGGGAGAGAAGGAACCGTTTAAAAATATGTCAGAACATTCTGCTACTTTTAACAAGTCCCATCATCAGGAGAAACTATTTTACCAGATCCAATCTTTTGGGGTTTTGTTACAGCCTAACTTACCTGGGGGGAGGGAAATACCCAACTCTAGTCTCCCAAGTAGGGGAAGGGAACCACACAACTCCTCCCACCTCTAGCCGCTCTGTCCCCATCTTGGGGGGGGGGCACAATGAGAATGACTTGTGAAGTTCAGCGTCCAGAAGTACAGACTCACTAAAAGACTGACCCTAAATATTAGACTATAGAACATTTACCTTCCCCCTACAATGTGCCACTACATTACTGAAGGCCAATTTACTTCAGTTTCTTTTACCCAATACATCAT
>NW_016107473.1:1108520-1120922 GCF_001604975.1 Cebus imitator
AAAAATATATAGTTTGAAGAGACTGAACAAGTGTGAGAATCAGTCAGATATGGCAGGGTTTTGGAATTATCAGGCCAGGCATTATTTTTTTAAAGCTATGATTAATATGCTAAGAGCTTTAATGGAAATATAAGAACAGATGGGTAATGTAACCAGAGGTAAAAATTCCAAGAAAGATTAAAGAAAGTGCTGTCAAATAAATGAATAATGCCTTTCAGTGGGCTCATTAGTATATGGGAATCAGCTGAGAAAAGAATCTCTGAGATTGAAGATTTTACAGCAGACACTTTCAAAACTGAAAAGCAAAAGAAAGGAACAGAAGTAACATTTGGAGAAATAATGGCTGAAAATATTCCCAAATTTGTGTCAGATACCAATGATTGACAGAGCCACAAAGCACGCAGAACACTAACCAGAATAATTGCTTCAAAAACTAAATCTAGGCATCCATGTATGAACTTGAGAAAATCAGAGATGAAGAAAAATCTTGAAAGCAGCTCATGAAAAAGCAAAAATAAGAATTACATCGGACTTCTCCTCAGAAACCATGCCAGCAAGAAGAAAGTGAAAGAAAATATCCAAAATGTTGAGGAAAAAACACCAGTGGAGAATTCCCTAATCTATAAAATTATCCTTCAAAAGTAAAGAAGAAGCACTTTCTTAGACAAATAAAATTTCAGAGAATTTGTGGCCGGTAGAACTGCCTTGTAAAAAAATGTTAAAATAAGTGCTTCAGAGAAAAGGAAAAATATATAGGTCATAAAATCATATCTCTATAGAGAAGAAAAACATCAGAGAATGAATAAATCAAGGTAAAATTTTAAAAACTTAGTTTTCTTACTCTTAGTTGCTCTAACACAATTAGTTCTTCAACATAATAGTAGCAAAAATGTATTAAATTCCACATACTTAAGCATTATCTATATATGCATATGTGTGCTTATACATAGTGAAATGCATGACAATGACACAAGAGACAGGAAGAAGGAATTAGGAAGGTTTTGTTATAAAGTACGTGCACTGCTTGTAAAGTGATACAGTGTTATTTGAAAGTGCATTAGGACTCATTTAAAATGTATGTTGCAAACTCTAAGACAACCATTTTAAAAAGTAAAAAAAGATAAGCTAAGATAGGAGAGAAAATGAAATAATATAAATATACTCAATTATAAAACCACAAAAAGGCAGAAGGTAGAAGACAAAAAATAGAAATAAAGAACAAGAATAAAAAATAGAAAATTATAACAAATATGGCATGTTTTACTCCAACTGTATAATCACCTTAAACCTGAAAGTTCTAAATATACCACCTGAAAGACAGATCATAAGAATAGATGAAAAATCAAGACAATACCTATCTATATGTTGTCTATAAATAAAATACCTACTTTAAATATAAAACACATATAGATTAAAGCAAAAGGATGACAAAAAATACCATGTTAACACTAATAAAAAGTAACTGATATTAGCTATATTAATTTCAGAGTGAGCTTCAGCAAAGGAAAGTTATTGGAGGTAAAAAGGGGCATTCTATAGTGATAAAAAGATCAGCCCTTCAAGGAGATATAGCAATCCTTAATGTGTATGTACCCAGTAACCAAGCATCAAAACACGTAAGGCAAAGGCTGATGGACATCTCACCATTAAGATATACAGGTGACATATAAGAATATAAAAAGATGCTCAATATCATATGTCATTAAGAAATTACAAATTTTAAAAAAATGAGCTATCATTACCCATCTATAAAAAGGGCTAAAATTCCTAACACTGACAACACCAAATGCTGGTGAGATTGTGGTGCAGCTGAAATTCTCAATCATCACTGATGGGAACGTAAAATGGTACAACCACTTTGAAGGACGGTTGGTCAGCTTCTTAGAAAACTAAACATACTCTCACCATATGTTCCATCAATTGCACTACCCAAATGAATTAAAAAGTGAGGTCCACACAGGAAGCCGTACGTGGGTATTTACAGCAGCTTTATTCATAACTGACAGAAGTTGGAAGCCACCAAGTTGCCATTCCGTAGGTGAATAAATAAACTGTGGTATATCTAGACAATGGGATATTATTCAGCACTTGAAAGAAGTAAACTATCAATTTAAGAAAAGACTTGGGAGAGTTAAATGCTCTTAGCAAAAGAATGAAGCCAATCAGGAAAGGCTCAAGACTCTGTGATTCTAACTAAAAGTGCTTCTCAACTTCCAAATGGGGTTACAAACTCATTGTAAATTGTAAATAGTAAATTGTAAATACTGTAGGCTGAAAGTGCATTCTTGACTTATGATATTTTTAATTTGCTATAGGTTTATCCAGCCATAAACCCAATGTAAGTCAACATTATGAAGGTGTATTGCTCTTAGACCACAGTAAAATCAAGAAATTATAAATTAAACCATTATAAATTGGGGACTGTCTGTATATAATCTGGAAAAGGCAAAATTATGGTGACAGTGAAAAGATTAGTGGTTGCTAAGGGTTAGGTGGTGAAAGGGATGAATAGGTAGAGGACAGATAATTTTTAAGGCAGTTAAACTATTCTGTATGAAACTACAGTGGTAGAAAGTTGTTATACATTTGTCAAAACTGGGAGAATGTACAATACTAAGAGTAAACCCTAATGTCAATTGATACTTTGGATGTTAATGATGTGCCAACATTGGTTCATTTATTATTATAAATATACCGCTCTCGTGGGAGAAATTGATAATGGGGAAGCTGTGCATGTAGGGATGGGGATATACGGGAACTGTATACTTTCCATTCAGTTTTGTTGTGAATACATAACAAAGTTTATTAATATATACATATGGAGTTCATTTTTCAAGGAAATTATCCAATATTTTGTGGAATAGGTGTAATAAGTAAAAATACATGCATCATAACAATGGTCATTCCTTTTTTCACATTTCTTTTTTTTCTAAATTACCTTAAAAGTATAAAAAGTCAGCAATATGAGCTTATTTTTAATTCTAAACATGGAGGGAAAAAGTATTGTTTAGTTGAAGCATTAATAATTTTGAAATTAGATGTCTATTGAAGGGAACAGTGTTTATTAATTTTAGCTGGCTAGGGAATAATTTAAAACACTTTCATTTTAGATTAAACTTATTTCTATGCCCAGGCATGGGATTGCAGACTACTGAAATGTAGAACATACTTTACGCAAATACGTTTAATAACATTATATTTGCTTGACAAATACACACATTTTTCATTATTACTGTTTTAAAATCTGAAATAAGTTTACGTGACACCCTAATCATGAAAATTTATTGGGAGTTTATTAAAAATATATTATGCTCAGGTAGAATAGTATTTATTCAATTTCTGTCTACAGAATTCTACATTGAGATAGAATATTTTCTTTTTCCGATAAAAATTAGAACAGTTTACTGGTTCATAACTCAGAATGGAATCAAGCAGCATATTTGCATTTACATTATAAAACAATACAAATTCTGAAAATATCTACAGTACCGTGAAACAATAACAGTATTGATTGTGTATATGCAACTAACAGTAAAGGAGAATTCCTATAGCAGTTTCCTATATTGGGTAATAGATCTAAGAGAATCCTATACTGGATAATAGATAAGAGAGAATTACTTAACTCTGGATTTGATTAAAATGATAAAATACCTCTTGAGAATGATTATATTTAATCCCTGAAATGTAAACTTTATACTATTTTACTATCGTTGTAAACAAATTAATCCAGCAGTTACATCCACTGCTATTGGTATTCTAAGGAATTGTTGACACTCTTTAGGCAGGATCTAAGTGGCTACACTCATTCAGCTCTGCCCCAGAAGCCCTGCAACCTTTCTGATACTTCTGTAATTAAATTATATATACACTACATTCTCTTTCAAGAGGCTTTTATTGGCCAGGAAGATTAACCACACCATTCTTTGTTCCCATTATAATCTATACAGCTTTTTATTGCACATGTAATTATGTACTGCTATATTTTTACTTATTTATTCCCTCTTATCCAACTATATATATTTTAAGGGGAAGAGAAATAACATTGTTTTTGAATTTCCAATGTTTAGTACCATGCTGAATTCAGTGCCTGGCCAATAGTGGAAACTCAACAGTAGCTTAATACAGCTTCGTTATATGAATAAAAGGAAAGAAGGGAGAAAGAATAATGGAAATTATTCTAGTTTATGGAGTCCATTTAAGTACCATTACTTCTTTATGGCAATTCACTCTTATAACAACCTTATGAAGTACAGATTATTATCCTCATTTTACAACTAAAACAAAAGTTCATGATCAGAGAGTTTAAGCACCTTGACTGAATCCACACAGTTCATCCTGTGTGTTTGGGATGCAAATGATGAGTATCTCTAAGCAACACTCAGTCAGGGAGAAGGTGTGTAATGCGTACCATAGGCTCTCCCTCATAAAAACACACTTGACCCTAATACCATCACTGTGGACTAGATATTAGGATCCATTCTTGGCAGATGAGAAAGGAAACACTTAAAACAAGTCTCCTGTCTGAGCTATTTAAAAGGTGGGGGGATACAGAGATGCCATGATTATAAATTGAAGCTTCATTCACTGCCTCAAACCTGTCTTAGAATGCTTTTGCATGTTTTCTCACTGAAAAATAGTAATCTCATTCAGAAATTGCATAATGGTCACGGCTAGGTAAGTGTTCTGTGAATTTGGAAATCAGTTTCAGTTTGCTGCAGGCTGCAATTATGCTCAAATGCATCAGAGAATAGGCCAGGAAATATAAAACTCAAGTGTGAAAGGAATGAGCAGAGGGTATATATTAGGCTCTTTCTGACCTAGTATTAGCCTCCCCATCAGATTTCACTTCTAATAGTCTTTTCTCTAACAACATGGTCTTTCAGGCCTTTTTTTTTTTTTTTTTTGTAATCTAAGGTAGAGTGAGAAGGAAAGTGATTCTAGGGTCATGATTGAATGGCTAAAGGATTACAAATTCAAAGACTTCTTTTATCAGGATAAAATAAGATTATTTTGAGGTAATTATCATTGGAAATTCTAAACCTTAAATCGGAGAAGCATGAGCAGTCAAAGATCTGTGCCGTAGATTTGTGGAGGTTGTATTACATTAAGGATAGTTTAGAAAGGCATGAATTAAAACCAGGGATAAGAATTGAAAATGAATCTGAAAATCAAGCCACTAAGTCTACATGGTCCTTCAAGATAACTCAGCATTACAATATAATTTAATATTAAGTTCTGTCTATGCATTTTCTTGTACAATAAAATATTTTTGATCTATAATCTAGAGACAGTTAAAAAAAAAAAAAAAAGGTGTTTTTGTTTTTAATTCAGTGTTGCATATGAGTGGTGCCTAAAACTAAGCAAGACAGGGCCTGGTCAGTATCTGGTATTACAAATTTACGAAAGAGGAGGAAAAAAGAATGAGGCCAGGCTCCATGCAAAGTGTGTGATCTTTATTAGGTTTATAGCCATTATTTAATTTAACCTTTAACCCCTGAGTTAGGATTGTGTTGGCTCCAAATAAATTACCAGTAAATTGATCTTATTGTCTGGCAAGTATTTGAATCTCAGATTCAAACTGAAAAGCTTTTGGGAGGCCAGATCAACTGCTTTTCATAACTATACCACATTCCCACTCACATGCTCATACTGACCCCATGTACAGGGGTCAGTAGCCATGGTGAAGTGAAGGCCACGAGAATAAACCACTGAGTCAGAATCATAACTGAAGCCAGATGACAGGGCATACGGCAAACACAAAATATCTGGCAAGGTCAGTTTTGATGAACAGTGGCTGTAATAAACTCAAATATTTCATTTAGAATAAGTTATTTAAAAATCACATCCTTTAATTACATAGGTTTGTCATTGACTTTATCCCAGGTGTTCATTGATCTACTCATTCATCTCCTCGACATATACTTACCATGTGCTCACTGTGTCCGGGGACTCAGAAGGGGGCTCCAAGAGTGACCTGAAGAGTGAATGGGGATTTAAGGGGAGTGTAGCGCTTTTAACAAGGAGGCACAGACCTTTTGGCATGGAACTGCCCAGGCTTTCAGGGTCTGAAGCAGAGCCAATGAGGCAGGAGCTCAGGGAAAAGCAGAAGCGCAGTGGGAAACTACATAGATGAAAGTTAATTTTGCTTTTCATTAATGCTATCTTCAAAATGTATATTTCTATGTGTAATATTTATTGGGGGGAAAAAAAGAAGTATCCCATTGAATAAAAGTAATGCTACATGATATGCTAACAATAAAGTACTAAGTATATATATAAAACAGTTTGAAAACTTTGAAAAATTAATATCAATTTTACAGCCATTTATGCTGATTGTGCCTGAGATTTTATAAAATTTAATTAGAGAGATTATGTTTTATTTTAAAGGCATGTACTTCTTACACAGGAATATGAATAGATATAAAGATTTCTATGTACAAAAGCACTTAATATATAAAATATATATTTAATATCTATTTTAAATTTTAATTGAAATGATTTTTTAAGAGGGAAAAGTCTAGGTTTACTATTCTATATTTAATCACCCCTAAAATATAATTACAGTCCTAGAATATAATTACTCTCAAATGAAAGCTTTATTAGAATCTAACTGGCCCCACTAAAATTTTAGTCATGAAGTCTCAGATAAATTTCACTTTTGTTTATAAAACTTTTGCTATGGCCCTTCTGTTCATGATCCAAAGGCAACATTTCTCTAGCTGCTCAGCTATTCTGTTTTCTGCTTTCTAACATGCCAACATCAAAAGCTGTAACTCTGCCCTTTCCTCTTCGCATCCATGTCAGATGCAGGGTAACTGGGGGAGCTTTCAACATCAACAGCGGCTCATCTTACTGATAAACAGGCACAAAGACAGAAGCAGATGGTTTCTACGCACAGAAAGCAGTGAGTGAAAGTGTGCACTCCCCTTTCTATCTGCAGAGAGTGTAAAGCAATCTGTCCTGAATGACATGATCCTAAGTTAAAATAATATTGATTTGGGTAGGCTTGCTATACAGGAAATGGTAAGATACTGAAAACTGTGCAGTGGAAACAATATGAATTGTGCAACAAAAGCGAGCGAACTCTGAAGATGAGTAAAGTGAGTCTGACTACGGACAGCAGCAGTAGGGTTGGTGGCTCTGACAAACTCTCCACTCCTGCAAAGAGTTCATTAAACCACCTCCCTTTTAAAAAGTATTCCTGACATCCTTTCGAAGGTTCTTCCCTTCACTGACAATTTCCTTTCTCTGAGTTTTCAAGGATGTGAAAAAATAATAAGTTAAAAATCCCAGACCAAAAACATTGTTATAGATTTCATATAGAGGGATAGATTATATGGATATAAATAGATATTGATATGAATAAGTGTATCTACATTTAGATGATTCAATATCTATAGAAAGTCTATACCTATCTATATCTTACCTATCTATAACTATACCGATGGCTGTAGATAGATCTAGATATCTGGAAGTAAAAGGGAAGCTGGAAAATATGATTTATATGCAAAGATTAAATCTTTGCTCAAGTCACCTGAAGGGCAACCCCATATATTTTTTTCTTTTTGGAGTTTTTTTTAGACAGGGTCTTGCTTTTTTTCCCAGGCTGGAGTGCAGTTGTGCAGCCTCAGCTCATGGCAGCCTCAGACTCCCGGGCTCAAGGGATCCTCCCAGCTCATCCTTGCAAGTAATGGAACTACAGGTCATGCGCCATCACACCTGGCTATCTATATATATTTTTTAATTTGTGCTAGAGTGGGGTTTTGCCATGTTTCCCAGGCTGGTCTCGAACTCCTGGGCATAAGTGATCCGCCTGCCTCAGCCTCCCAAAGTACTAGGATTACAGATATGAGTCATGGAGCCAGGCACCCCATATGACTTGAGATAAAATCCAGATGTCTTACTGCCTCCCACACAACTCTGTATGATACACTCCCTCCACCTCTACCACTCTGACCCATTGCCTGCCAAGAGTAGTACATTGCAGCCACGTGGGCCTTCTTTTGATTCCCAACATGGCAAACAAATCCTTGCCTCAAAGTCCTTGCATTTATTATTTACCTGTACCAGTAGTTCACGTGCCTGACTCTTTGGACCTGAGGCTTCTTCTCTTTCCAGTCTAAAGTCAAATATCATCATCTCTGAGGAATCATTTCTGACTTGATCTGAAGAGTTCAGCCATCCCCTCACTATCATATCACCCTATTATTTTATATCAGATAAATTATTTCATTATACAAATGTCTTGTTACATGTTGGTTTCTATATTACGTATTGTATATGGTATGTATCTCTGCACTAAAATGTTTCTTTGATGAGAACAGCAACTTTACTAGTGCTGTATTCCACCATATCCTTTAACCTAGGATGGAGCCTGTTAGTAAGAGATGTCCAATAAAACTTTCTTCTGTTGATAGGTTGGCTGACACCTCATTGACAGATCATAGGTATGTTCCCTAGTAATTAATAATACTTCTTTCTTAATGAATGATGATTTTTCCACAGCATTTTAAAGTCCAAATTGATGCACTATAGTTCAGGTATTTGAATGGCCAAATTATCTCAATATAATTCTTGCTTCCATCATGAATGTGGATTAATGTGGACTGATGTGGATTACATGTAGGCAGACTGGCAGTGAGTAAAGTCAGAACTTAGAAAGACACACTGCTCTCATCAAGACTGATTTCAAGCGGAAATCACCAGCTGCCTAGCCTTTGAAGCCAATGGGAAGATTACATATTGGCCTGTTACATTTTCACTTCTGATTCAGAGTGGGCACTGGCACAATCTTTGCAGATAAATTATAGTTATAAAAGAATTTCCAAAAAAAAAACCTCTGATAATTTCTAGAGAGGAGGTCACATCTCTATCTCAGAAACAGAGAAATGGTCACTTATTAAAAGTGGGAAGAACAATGCAGAATCTGAACCAGGCCTTATTCCATTAATTCCATACCAAAATTGAGACACCATAGAGATAGCAGACACGTGGATAATAAGTACATTTCCTAAGCAATATTGATTTTGGTATTTCATTTAAAAAAGTGCTTAGCATTCAGGGGAAGCCAAAAAATGCTGTTTGATACTCTTCCATGGAAAAATAATTTGCCACTAACTGACACATCAATGCTACATCAAAGGAAATTAAAGACAGCTCAATACTACTGAGAAGCACTAAAGCTAGGGCATGAGGCCCTTTTAGAATTGGATTTTTGTTGTCCCATAGGTTATTACTTCTGTAAAACATGCATATGTGATCATCGTTGGGTTAGGGAGCAGAAAATAGCATTTGAAGAGTGAGTTTTTCTGTTTTACTGAACAGATCTGTGTCTTTTAGTCTCCACAGTCAGCAACTTCGGGCCTGATCTACTCAATATAAAAAGATATGTAAACTCTCTTGGGATTTAATTTATTAATTCCAAAACCACCCCTCATTTAAGTTGGATGCAAAATTAACAAATTAATCAATAGACTTTTCATTTAATTCCAAAATATAAATATCTCCAGTTATAGAAAATGGTTACCTCTCAATATTTGAGATACAATTGAATAATAACAAAATGATACTTTCATTCACAAAAATTTAAACTGGGCTCCACCATTGTTTGAAATAAAATATTGATCTGAAATGAACTATTGTCTACTTTCAATTAGAAGACTATATTATAAAGAGAACATTAATCATTATTTTTACAATTTGTGTGTCTGGCTATTCTGCAGGTAAATATTAAAGGCACAATATTCTAACACTACTAAAAAAAATTAGCATTGGATCTATCCTGGGACTCCCTTCTATACACCCAAGAGACTTGCCCATTTGAAATAAATCAAAAAAGCAGTGAAGTTTTATTTTAAAATTCAGGCAGAAATGTTGACACTGCCTGTATCAATTGAAACACAATATATATAGAAATATATATTTTAAAGCCACAAGAAATCCCTCTAGACTAGTGTATATAACATTGTGTCTCAGGAATTTCTTTGAGAAAACAGGCACAGGTAAAAGCTTGCAATATATATTCTTTAAAATAAAACTTTAGCACAAGCTGAGGATTACTTGGATTTTGTTAGCATGTCCTGCTGAAAAACACCTACACTTGCCTAAGTCTTAGCTAAATGTGTTTTCATTGAGAATATGAAACACTGAAACACAGCCATTCTAACTTTAAATTTGGCCAAGCTTTATTTTGATTATGTAAGAACATACCAGGAAAGGATGACTGTGTTACTTTGAATTTGTCTTAATTTTCTTTCTTTTGTATTTCCCTTTTTCCAAGTGCCAAATAAAATTTTTCTCACATGTTTTCTTTTAAAACATAAGTTCAGAATACAACTAAAAGGAAAAAAAAATTAACCTCAATGAGTGTTTTATTCACATCTGTGAACCCCATTGTGCTCGTGCTTGATGTGATTAAGTGACATTTGCTGTCACACAAAATAATTACGGTTATATTACTCTTAATCATAAACATTTGCTAAGCACACATTTATTTTTCAGTAACTGTATTAGCCAGAGGTCTTCTGATGGTAAATGCAAGAAATTCAACTTGAGTGCATTTAAGCAAAACAGGTAATTGTTTGGGTCACATAAATTATGGAAGCTCTCCATAAGAGGAACTAGGAAATTAGAAGAGTTGAGACTCTCTACCTCTCATTTTGTTATGCTCCAAACCAATTATCTCACACTGTTCTTTGACAAGGTTAAAAGTGTGATTTCAGACTATATCAGTGCTTATATCCTCATACCTATACGAGGAAGAAGGAAAAAAATTGCAGCTTTCAGCTTCATTTTGTAAAACCCTGGGTGAGTTTCAAGTTGCATTGAATTGGATCATATGCCCAAAGCTAGACCAATCATTGTAGCTAAAGAATTAGATGACGTCATGAAATCAATAACTATAACTGTGGAGTTGGCTTCATGGAAGAAGATGCTGGCTCCTATTCTGACCTCAGGATCAGAGGATGAGAAATGTATCTAAACTGAAGAATTCAGGACACATTTCTCAGAATAAATGGGAGGAGTGTAGGGAGAGCAACACACACACACACACACACACACACACACGGGAGGTAACGCCTTTCTCTCTTCCTATTCTTTCATCTTCCCTGTCATTAAGTGTATACTGAACATCATCATCTCTGGACTTTAGTGAATGCCAATCAATGGTAAAGAACTGACATCGTTTGGGCTGTTCATGATCTTGATTCTTTAGAAGTTTGAGATGCTATTATATATAACTTTTACTCTTGAAGAGAAGAATATATTAATGTTATTGACAAAGATGGAAACTTTCTATAAAATGATGGAAGAGGTGGTTGAAAATGGCATTTCATCAGTTCTAAGTCACCACTGTGACACCTGGTTAAATCTAATGTTTGATTCATTGCTGTTGGCCAAGTAGCAGCCATGGCACATTGTAACTTCAGTTGATTATGTGATGGTTGATACTACAAGTGTTGGGTTCAATTGTCATAGAAGGTATCTTCAAAACAGGCTACAGCATGAAAACTATGTATTGTCTTTGCAGAAAGTTACTAAGACACAGCAGTATTGTGTGCATTTGATATTTTTGAAACAAATATTTAGCATCCGAAGAATGAACTCCATTCCATTTTTTTGGGGGGGGAATAAAAATCAAGTGTTTTAGAAGACCTAAGATAGCAGGATTCCCTCAAGTAGATGAAGCTAGGTTACCGATTCAGGTACAATGAAACTAAAGGTGGGGGAGATTGCTAGATGTTTTGACAGAGACAGAAGAAATTTAAGAACACAAGAATATTGAATGACTAAATTATGTAGAATTATTATTAAGACAGCATGTCAAACCTTGCCAGGAATTTTCTTTAGTGTACATAAAATAATACATCTGACAATTAATGAAGTCTTTGATGTCAATAAAGGATAGTAATAAGGGAAAATGACTTTTACTTCATGGAAATTACTTTTGCAACATTGTGAAGTAGCAGAATTATTATACTACTAATCAGATTACTTAAACTTCAATGCTTGGTGCTATTACCAACTAGTTGTGTTGTCTAGGGAAAGTCAATTAAAAACTTAGGTCTTCATTTCCACTATAAAGATTTTGGACTAGTGTATATCAGAAGTCAGTCTCAAACATGAAGTCACATGATTCTAGAGGAACTAAAGAATGTGAAAATGGGCTGGGCGTGGTGGCTCATGGCCTATAATCCCAGCACTTTGGGAGGCCGAGGTGGGTGGATCATGAGGTCAAGAGATCGAGACTATCCTGGTCAACCAGGTGAAACGCCATCTCTGCTAAAAATACAAAAATTAGCTGGGCATGGTGGTGCGTGCCTGCAGTCCCAGCTACTCGGGAGGCTGAGGCAGGAGAATTGCTGGAACCCAGGAGGCGGAGGTAGAGGTGAGCCAAGATCG
>NW_016107473.1:1120967-1152205 GCF_001604975.1 Cebus imitator
AAAAAAAAAAAAAAAAAAAAAAAAAAAAAAAAAAAAAAAAAAAAAAGAATGTAAAAATGTAAAAATGGTTCATTATTTCTTCATTTTAAGAATGATGGTTTGAAACTGTAGTTTGGTCATTTGTAGTTTCCAGAGACCAGTGAAATATTTTTACTTTCAGTTTTGGAATAATTTATCTAGATCACATAGTTGAAATAGATTTAGCATGCAAAACAGGCAATTTTTTTTTTAACCTTCAAACTGTTTGATATTTTGATTAGTGTTTAGAGATTCAAAAAGACTGAGGCAGTAAAGAGGAGAAAATGCTAAAGGACAGCTAATCAAGTGAGGGAAGAGAATAGCCATTTACCATAGACTACAGTTATAATTCAAAAGTACTGTATGTGAAACATTATCATTTTGATGCAGTGTTTTTAGACCAAATGTTGTAACCAGAACAGACAAATGGTTGCACACTAGCACGCTTGAGAATACGGTCATTAAGAACCTAAGATTTTCTAGTAAGAGATTGGTAATCTTTCTTTCTCAGAGGTCACAGGCAGTTCTGCTCATTTATCAAAAATATAGAGCAGCATTTTAAAAACTGAAGCACAAATGTTTTATTGTATTGGCTTCTTAGGGTCTGAGAACCTGAAGATCACTTGAGTTGTTAATATAATCTTTTTCCCATTTTTAAGAATGATAGGAACTAAATTATCCCACAGTCTTTCTACTGAAAAACTGCTGAAAAGGAAATAGACAAATGAATTCTATTATCTCATTTGGTAGCATTTTATGAAGTATATTTCTAAAGATTAGTTTCATGTCAACTTTTCAAAAATCCTTATGTCCCTTATGTATTAATTTACAAGAAAAAAATCATAAACTATTAGAATTAGAAGAAAGGCTAACAATCACACGATCAGTGTTTAATTTTAGAAATCAAGCAACGTAGTAGAAACAGCTTAAATATTCACACTCATAGAACTAGTTGATGACAAACTGGAGGTGGAACCCAGCTCTTTTTCTTTAATTTTTACTTTAATAATTTGCTAACATTTCTCACACTTTTCATTTACTTTAAAATCAAAATAATCTCTAGCAATTGATTATACACTCGTTTACCATCCAGTCATTTGCCCAGAACTTCCAAAACCTTAATAAGAAAATAAAAACAATAAAGCATAAAATGTCAGAAGGAAAATCTCAGTGACTCCCAGGCAGAATAAATACAGAGACAACATCAGTGGTGAATCACGGTAAAAATGCCGAAATCAAAATCAAAGAGAAAATAATAGGAGCAGCCAGTAATAAAAAGCCTCTTCTTTCTCAAAGGAAAAAAAGCAGTAATAAAACTAATAAATAACTTCTCAATAGTAAAACAAAATTGAAGTCAGAATACAATGATTTAACATCTTTAAAGTGTGAAAGAAAATAACACCCAATCTTAAAGTTCATGTTATATTAAAATATCTCTTCAATGTGAGAGGAAAATAAAGGTGCTTCTAGACAATCAGAAAAGAATGGGAGAATGTGTTTCTAGAAAACTTATATTAAAGAAAATAATGAAGAGATTGTTCAGGCAGAGGAAAATGATCGTAGTGAGAAACAAGGAAATTCAGGATAAATGGCAATTGAGAGGATAAATCTGTAAGTAATTGTAAATGAACATTGACTTGCATAAAATGATATTAATGGTTTGTGAGGTTTACTGTATGTGCCAATTAAATAATTAGCATAAAAGCAAGAAAAAAGTAAATGGTTTTAACTATTATCTCAGACCCTTGCCATGTCTGGGAAGTGGAAACATTACTAATATTGAGTAACGATTGCCCAGAGCTAGCCAAACTGCAAAGTTTAATGGTACAGTCCCTCAGACAAGTCTGCCCTATACTTCAGGAACTAACAGCAAGAAATCAGGGTCCAATTACAAAATTAAAGGGAAAAGTCCGCATACCACTACCCTCTTTTCTGACACCAACTGCAAGTTTTGAGATTCCTACAACAATTCTGCTTTGATAATCCACTAGAAAAACTTAGAACTCACTGAAAGCCATTATGCTATTATGCTCACAGTTGTGATTTACAAGAAAAGATACAGATCTAAAAGAAGAAACACATGGGACAGGGTCTGGAAGGTTTCCAAACATGAGTTTTCTACTCTTTTCAGAACACATTACTCTCTGGCAACAATGTATGACAAAGCACACACAATGTTGCCAATCTGGGAAGCTCATAGGAGCACTGAGACCTACAGTTTTTATTCGGGTTTCATTACATCCGCATGATTGATTGATTAATTACCTATCTGGTTTTACTTGGTCATCCAGGACATGCCCCTCTCTGGAGGTCAAACCTATATCACATGGGCTGAGGGGCTCACCAGGAGTCACCATCACTAGCATAAATTATCAGGTGTGGCCCAAGGAGCCCGCTGTAAACAACCAAGACTCTCCGATTATTCCTGCAATTCCAAGGGCTTCATTTGAAGTTACTTTCTAGAAAGTGGGAACAAAATTTAGACCTCTCTTTGGGCAAAGACAAATTCTTTACTGCAGGGGGGCACACTATGGGCTTTTGACCAAGCCTTTCTTACAGCAAAATGGCATATATATCTGGACATTTAAATTTGATAAAGCATTTAAATGACAACTACAACGATGTCATTATAAATACACCTAATGTTTAGAGGAGCCATTGTGGAATAGTGATACATTTACAAAACAACTGTTCCATCCTGTGATGTTATCACATATATTTTTATGTTTTGTTCCTTGGTTTACCATTATTTGTACCTTAAACTTGTGCAGAACTGTTGAACCTAGACTAGCTAATAGTTAACTAAATTCTGTTTTTCCTCAACCCAGTCATTTTCCACTAATATTACATCCTGAAAATGCTTTTATTTAATCCCCAATACATTTGAACATGGGTATTAGTATTATAACCTTATCAACAAGGCCAATGTTGGAGCATACCACAGTATGGAAGATGGAATCTAAAAAATAAGACTAGCATATTGTATGTCATTAACAATTCTTAGTTCATTCCATCGTCACATCATGTGACAAAAACGCTTCCTAGACCAATGCCTCTCAGGGTTGCTGGTTTACATTTACCCTTGCCAAGTTCCAAAAGCAGGAATGGTCTTCACCCTTTCAGGCATCTAGTATAATTGAGCTAAAAGACAAAATCATCTTTCGCTGTTAGCCTCTCTTGAGGTATTAATATAATACTGAATTTGCCTTTTTGCTTATCTTCTAAACTTCGGCTGTTTATTTAAGCTTCTCTTCATTTGTTATTTAATTTTATCCAAACTTTTCTTCCTTGGAAGGGATATTAGGTTCAGCCACTGGTGCCAGCTCTGATTACCAGCACGGTATTAGCCTAGAAAGTCCCTCCTCTCTTTCTGTTCTGATTTGTAGAGGTAGAGAGCTAATGGGTTGTCTTGAGAACTAGAAAATACAGCTCCATTCATTTTCTACAGTTTTGCCATATGGAGTAAAGGCACCATCCAACCCAACTAGCTCCTAAGGAATTCTGATATAAAGGTTTAAAGGTATAGTTTCTTGCTTAGGAATCATTCATGCTTCCTGCACCCACAGTTGCAGCCCTGGTTCTGAAACCACTACGTCAGAGAGCAGAAAAGAAAGTTGAGAACATGTGGTGAAAAGAAAAAAGTCTAGTCCTACACCATACGCTTTTCCCTCCGCCCTAACATAGTTATACCAGTAATCTCCCCATCTGTACTACTTCCCCGGATACTCCAGAAGAAGAAAGGAATCTGTCTATTGAGAACCTTCAGTTGGCCACCCTGATGTTGAATTTGAGCATTCACTCCTAAAGGCATATAATCCTGCCCTTCTTGCCTTCATCTTCTCCCATTTTAGACAATTTTTTTAATTGTCCATCTCAATTCTTTTTCAAACCATTACCCTGTGGATATCTGTCTACTCGTTGTTAGAAGTTATGGCTTGTAAAATTTCTTGGTCTGAGGAACTATGAATTGGTTGTCCAAGACGGTGTAATATTCCATTACGATGCTTTATATCTACCACTAGGTATGTAAGTCCAGTCCAGAATAAGTGCCTATTTCTGCTAGGACCAATTTGTAGCCCCCAAGGGCTATTTGTAGAAATTAAACTTGTCCCCATGTACAGGGCTCCCTCCTCGGGGAATAGCCATGTGTAGTCTCAGTCATTCTTGTTAGCAAGACAGAACAGGTTTAATTGACGTTTGTGTGCCCTAGAAGGCGCAAGAGGAATAGGTCTAGATTCAGCCATTCTCTGCATTCCTGTGGACCCTGAGTGTCCACTCATTTTATGGACCCAGATGGCCACCTCAAGCAATTGCAACAAAAGGTCCACTTCCTGGTTCCAATCACCTTCTGATATTGGAAGGGGGTTCTTCTGATGGCATTGGCATATCTAATTTTAATGTTCTCCCTTAAATTTCCAGAGTGATTCCCATGGGGTCCTACCCCGTATGGATATCCATTTACTAGGGTGTTTTCCCATTCCCCTTCTCCCAGACCTATATAGGTGGGCTGTTAGCCACTGCCCATTAGTCAGTAAAAACCCAAATATAGAGGCCAACCATATTCAGTTAATCTCACTGCGTTTATTTGTTTTTACCTGCTTTACAGCAAAGGTCTTCCAAATAGTATACTGTCCATTCATCTTGGAATTGCCTTCCCTAAGCCAAGCAACTCTGTTCAAAACATCCTGAATAGAAGAACATTATTAGACTTAAAAATAGAAAGGATGGGAAAAAATAGAATATGCAAAAACTAAAGAAAATCGCTTTACTACTTTCAGATACAGTTCTTTACCATGATAAAGAAATAAGAATTTTTCATAAAGATTAAAGAATCACTCTACCATAATGACATGATATTTCTGTATTTATTTGTGAAAATTTACACAGACTTAAACAATAAACAGGTTCACATAACTTTTTTCTTTTTATTTATTATACTTTAATTTCTGGGGTACCTGTGCAAATCATGCAGGTTTGTTACATAGGTATATACATGCCATGGTGGTGATTTGTTACATAGGTATATACTTGCCATGCTGCGTTCATTGCCCCATCATCTACATTAGGTAATTCTCCAATGTTATCCCTCCCCAATTCCCCCATCCCCTGCTATTCCTCCCTTAGCACCCCCGTCCCCGACAGGCCCCAGTGTGTGATGTTCCCCTCCCTGTGTCCATGTGTTCTCATTATTCAATACCCACTTATAAGTGAGAAAATGCAGTGTATGATTTTCTGTTCTTCACATAACTTTTTCAGTAACTTCAGATAGATTAACAACCATGCATGAGACTAAAAACATAATTTACAGATCTGTTCTAATTAACATAGAGAACGCTGCGCCCAACAGGAAAACATCAAGCCCAACAATGAGAGCACATCCGTTTTGAGTGCACAGAAGGTATTTATAAAATCAATAATATGCTGGATTATAAAAAATAGCTTAGAGTACTTCTCTGACCACAGTGAAAATAAAACTAAAACCTTAGATACAGAGTAATGTTAGCAGCTATATTAAGATATTGAAATCAAGTTAACATAACAGAGAAACTACAAATCTATATTTTATTATGAAGCATTCCTTTTACCTGTTATACATAAATTATATTACAAGTTCCAATTAAACTACATAAAAATGAGGAGATATATTGCTTAAATCTCTGTCAGTTATTTCTAAATGCCTCGAATTAAAACAAATATTTGACACAGAGATTTCTCCCTTCACAGTTAGAGGTTAGTATCATGAACTGTTTTATACTAATTAGGATGTTCATAACAAAATGCCCTAATTTTAGATCTGGGAAGAATTTGGAGGCCATCTTATATGTGGGAATATAATGTCACCTAATCGAAAGAAAAGGGTGATTATTTAAACCATTGGGGTTAAGTTTCAACTTTGCCCTCTATTTTGTGATAGAGTATGAGGTTGAAATATGCTGAACTTCACTCTTTTGTGTAAAGAATGTAATAAATTATTGCCTACTAACTGCAAAAGAATATAAAGATTGGAACTGATATCCTCCGAAGGCCTAATGACTGTTGTTAATAAGCTTGACCTTGAATCTGTGAGTCATCTAATCACAGTTAATGCTCCTAACAACCTTTTGACACAGTAGCTATATAAATAGTGTGTGTGTGTGAGAATACTGAACTAACTGTAAAAAAATAATGCCTAGTTATTCTCATTCAAACAAAATTATGTTTGTATTCTCATCCACCGTATGTTAGATGGTGTGTTAGGGTTCTCTACAGGGACAGAACTAATAAGATAGATGAATATATAAAAGAGTTCATTAAGGAGTGTTGACTCACACAATCACAAGGTGAGGTTCCCCCAGGAGGCAATCTGCAAGCTGAGGAGCAAAGAAACCAATCTAAGCACCAAAGATGAAGAACTTGGAGTCCAATGTTCCAGTGCAGAAACATCCAGTACGGGAGAAAGATGTGGGCTGGGAGGCTAAGTCAGTCTAGTCTTTCCACGTTCTTCTGCCTGCTTTTATTCCAGTTGTACCGGCAGCTGATTAGATTGTTCCCACCCAGACTGAGGATGGGCTTGCCTTTCCTGGTCCACTGACTCAAATGTTGATCTCCTTTGGCAACACCCTCACGGACACATCCAGGAACAGTACTTTGCCTCCTTCAATCCAATCAAGTTGACAGTATTAACCATCACAGATGGCTAACATGTTATCAGCATTATGTGGACGAGACCCTATTTTAACTGTTTTTTCCAGTACCATAAAGACTCAAACTGTTGGTAATGCATCCTGGAAATTTCTAAGTTTTATTTCTTTTTTCATCATGGATTCTGATTTCCTACTAAATGACTCAAAATGTTTAGCACCTTAATAGATACTTTTTAAATTGCTTTAGGAAATTTTGACAATTCTTGAGATGTTGGGGGTTCATTTCCCATCATTTTTCTTTTTAGCATTACCAAAAATTGTTAATTTTTGAATATAAAATTTGATTGACTGACGTTATCACTAGACTTCCTTTTATCTACAGCTCTCTGTTATCTTTAGGCAAACTAGTGAACCTCTCCAGTTTCTAATAATATAAGTACCAATTTATAACAGTGGTCCAAATTTTTTTTTAATATGGAGACCATGGCACAGATAATAATATTTACAATAGTTACGATGTGTTTGAGTATAGATGAGTTAAAATCTGGAATATAAATAATATATAAAATGAAGTATTCAGACTGTGTATATGTAAGGAAATAGCAAAAGCTCTGAGTCATGCTGGAAATAAATTTATATTATTCCTCCTGACTATGGTAAGTCTGGTTTCCCAAGTCAGAAATGAAAATGAACAAAAAAACAGGTGTGTATTGGCATCACTTTGAGAAGAGGGCAATGAAATAAAGAAATTAGGCAGACATCACACTTAGTTCTTTGGTTTAGATTTCAGTGCATTCTGCCTTGTAATGAAGGCTTTTGTTTTTTAAATGCATCTTGGGGCAGTGGTTCTACCACCCCACAAACAGCTGAATTTTAAACAACTGCTCCCTTAATAACAAGTTGTTTTATTTTCAATCGGATTTCCCAAAGCAGTGTTTGCTGCCTTGGATAAACAGGCCCTCAGACATGTAATAAATTGATGAATAAAATAAATGATATTATTTATGAGGAAAAGCATTTGAAAG
Organism: Cebus imitator; assembly: GCF_001604975.1. Lineage (NCBI taxonomy): Eukaryota > Metazoa > Chordata > Mammalia > Primates > Cebidae > Cebus > Cebus imitator. Next base: position 1,128,634 of record NW_016107473.1, read on the forward strand.
TGGCTAATTCTTCGCATATGCGAAATGGGAAAGCTTGGAAGGAAAGGATAGCTACTGAATCGAGGTATTACATTCTTGGTCCTGAGACTTTTTTTTTTTTTTTTTTGAGACAGAGTCTCCTTCTTGTCGCCAAGGCAGAGGGCAGTGGCACGATCTTGTCTCACTGCACCCTCCACCTCCCAGGTTCAAGCGATTCTCCTGCCTCAGCCTCCCAATAGCTGGGATTACAGGTGCCCACCACCATGCCCGACTAATTTTTGTACTTTTAGTAGAAATGAGGTTTCACCAGGTTGGCCAGGCTGCTCTTAAATGCCTGACCTCGGGTGATTTGCTCACATCGGCCTCCCAGAGCGCTTGGATTACAGGTGTGAGCCATCGTGCTTGGCCCCTAAAAACTCTTAAGGAAAAAAAAAAAAAAAAAAAGCACAATAGGTATTTTATGTTTTCTAAGAGTCAGTTTTATTAAAAGTGTTATTTGGCTGCCAATTTCCTATCCAGAATCCACCCATCTTGCTCCTCGTTATTCCTGAAGCCCTCTCTATGTAACCCATGTATGAGTCAGGGGAAGTTGATTCTGCCCTCAGCTCTAAGGGTGGCTCCTGAAATCAAAACCAACTGTGGTCCCCCCAGGCCTTAATTTTGCAAGGATTGGTTCATTCAAGAACCTGGCCTTAGCCCAGCAGTTTGTAGCCTTTCTCTGAGGCCTGATACTGACTAAGGCCGTGGTTCTCCAAGTGTGTCCAGCAGCAGCAATATCCTCTGGGACTTGTTAGAAACGTGAATTCTTAGGCTCTGGGACTTACTGGGTGAGAAACTTAAGGAGAGAGCCCCGGCAATCAGTGTTTTAACAAGACCTCCAGGTGATACTGAGGCACAAGTTTGAGAACTTCTGAATTAGACAGGAGCTCCTGAATTAGATAGGAGCTCTTGAATTAGATAGGCTCAATCTGATTCAAGGAGAGGATTTTTATCCCATCGATGTGAAAAAGGTTTCTTCTGTTTCTATTGATCTGAATCAGGAATAAATTACCCCCACTGCTGCTGGCAGCCTCTCTGACAGCATCAGAGATTTTGGCCTGTTGATTGCAAAAGTCTAAATGTTTGTGTTGTCTTAGCCGCAAATTAACAGGTTGATACCAAATCCCCCATATGTTGGCATTTGGAGGTGGGGCCTTTGAGAAGTGGTTAGGTCACAGGGGTGGAGCCTTGTTCGGCATGTGGTAAGTACCACAATAAAGCAAAGCAGAGAGTGGTGTGCTTGGATTGCAATTTCAGATGGTATGGTCAGAAAATCTCTTCCAAGAGGATCCCATAGAGTTATACAGAAAGGTGTAGATCAATGCCCGGGAGGCAACGTTGATGAAGTAGGTATCATTAGTCTTACCTCCAGCTATGCAAACTGAGACAGAAAGAGGTGAAGCAGTTTGCCCAGGACTGCAGAGGTAATAAATGACAGGATCATGATTTGAACTGAGGACTGTCTAGAGCTTTGAAGTATGAGTATTTTTAATTACACTATATTTTTTCTAGCAACATGTTCCAAAATGTAAAAAACAATCTTCTATTATTAGTAATAATGAGGGCACACAGCAAAATTCATGAGCAGCTTTATTAAATTTATTTGGAACTCTTCCATCCCTTAAGACAGTCCTTCAAAGAGCAAAATATCTTAAAGAGGAAGAAATTTACATCTTCTTACATGTGTAAACTGCTTGCAACATAGTTCTACCTTTGTTTAGGGATTTGGGGACCCTAAGTAGTAATGAATTTTCCTTTGCTTGTTCTAGAGCTTGTTATTCAGCTTGTATGGACACGTTGTTAAAACAGTGGGATACTTTGGATCCAGAAATTGCTGCGTCCTTAAGCTTCACTAATGTCCTATGGGTATAGCAGTGACCCTGGGGACCCTAAGTAGTAATGAATTTTCCTTTGCTTGTTCTAGAGCTTGTTATTCAGCTTGTATGGACACATTGTTAAAACAGTGGGATACTTTGGATTCAGAAATTGCTGCTTCCTTAAGCTTCACTAATGTCCTCTGGGTATAGCAGTGACCGTAGTTCTTCCAATAGGACCTTGCTTTTGTCCAGGTCCTAAAGACTTTACCTGGCATGGCAGGGGACTCACCACCCTATGCTGATGCCAGTGTCTATTCCAGTTGGTTGCTGCCTTCACTGGCCCAATTAAACGTTGCAAGTATCATCTCTATACTCTGTCAACCTTAGGCTCTACCACTAAAATCTCTTGGCAATGTAGCCGGTAAATCACAGATAGACAGAATGGTAGTGAAAGAGTTTTCTCTTGGCTGTAGTCAAGCCACCACCAAAGGGAATAATCTTGACAAGAATCCAATTGATACAAACTGCAATTCTGCTCTCCCCAGCAACAGCCCAGAAGAAAGAGAGGATATTTCTCTGAACTCAAAGCTCAGGTTTCTCAGACAAATGATCAAATAGTTGATTTGATTGCCCTGAATAATAGACATGTTCCTTATTTAACAGATGTTCCCTACAGTCGCCCAGTATAAATTGTACATTTTCGATGTGTTTTCATTTGTATCAAACCTATATATGACAAACTTTCCATCCTCCGGGAGATTACAAATCATTTTTTTAATGGAAAGCTTGGGAAAACAGATTTTATTTCATACAATAACTTTCAGTGACTAGAAGGACAGCCCAAATATAGGGGGAAAAAGAATGCTTTGGAACAGAAAATTTTTATGTTTGCTATACACGGAACACTTACCTCTGAGAATGTCAGAAAATGAGGCCTTATCTTGCTTGACAACAATCATTATCTAGGCAATTTTTTTCTGAGGAATTTAAAACTTCTGCCTTTGCCCCTGAAATAACTGTATAATCTGTCAGAGCCATTATGTAAACTAACATTAAGAAAGCAAGAGGGTGTTATAACTCCTTCCATCAAAAAGTTAATAATCTGTGATATTCCAAAATCAGAACAAAAATGTTGTGTTGGTTCTCCCAGTAACGATAATAAAGAAAAGCCTTTATGGTCTTGAGAATAAAAAAACCCAACTCCAAATAGTTTAAGTCCCTTGAATTGTATTGGATAGTCTTTTGCTGTAGTCCTGCTTTCATTAGACAGATATGATTATACCTCTCAAGAGTTAAAGCTGGAAGATTCAAATGCCTTATAAGTAGTATCGTCAGATTCTTGTATAGGCAGAACTTTCTAATCCACTATTGTTATCGGGACTTTCTGAGACAGACATAACCATTTTATTTTCATTATATAAAACATTTTACTGATATATCTGATTGTAATCTGCTGTTTATTCTCTTCTTTTTAAGAGCCTAGAGTGTGTTCTATGTGGCCAAGATCAAGGATAGAAGAAAATCATACATAGAGGAATGTAATTTTTGATGAGTTGCAGTAGTTCTGAACTATATTGAGTCTTCCCAGCTGTTTTCTATCATGAAAACACCCACTGTCCATGTGAAAATCAAGGACTGCTCAAGTATAAATTTTTTTCTACATTGCCTTACTTTCTGTTTTAGGGCTTATTCAATATTTTTGTTTTATTCAATTTTGGGGGTTTCTTACAAATGACTTTAAAGTAAAAAAAAATACAGGGAACTCATCCACATTTTTGCAAAGTGCTATAGAAGACCAGTGGCACTTAATTCATTCATCTTTTTAAACATGAAGTGTCCCCCTGAGAGTTTTAATTTGTTAAAAAGCCAATTTCACCCTTCTGAACACTAACTTCTGAGCCTCTAAAACTCTCCTCGATTTACTATTTTTTTAATTTACTATTCTTTTAAGCCTTCAGATACTATTCACTAAGACACTGCTTTAGTCAATGTCTACTATCGCCCCGATAACAATACCCTTCAGAATTTGCACACTACCATATGCCTAAGTGGTTCTAAAGGAGAGAAAAACTATATTCCTGTGCCATGTCTCTTTCCCAGCCACCCTGTGGAAGGCAGAACAATGACTCTCTTACTCTCTGGAAATCTGTGACTATCTTAGTGCTACACTCTGAATGAAGAGACCCCCCCCCACACACACACAGGCTTTGTGTGAGCAACATGGCTGTTTATTTACCCAGGGAAGGCGGGCTGAGTCCAAAAAGAGATTCAGTGAAGGGAGGTGGGATAGAAGTTGGTTTTACAGGTTTGGGGTAAACAGTGGAAAGTTAGAGAAGTTATAGTTTAGGGTGCTATTTTGCAAGCAGGAAGGGGGTCGTAGGGTCTGGAGTCATGAGGTTGACCAAGGTCAGTTACAAAGTCCAGTGGCCTTCTCAATTGAGACCAGAATAAGAAACACTAAAACAATGTCTCAAGTTCGTTAGGTGCTGCAGGGGTTGACCATTTCTTCCAGGAACTCATCTGGGGTGTATGTGCAGGTCAGAGAGGTTGCCATGCCTTTCATGGCATGGTCAGTCTGCCTACAAGACCCTACAGTTAGGTTACACAGCAAAGGAGCTTGCAGATGGAATTAATCTTGCTAATCAGCTGCCCTGGAGCTACTCTGTATTGTGTAGGTATCCAATGCAGTCACAAAGGTCCTTACAATGTGGGGGAGAGAGAGGAAGAGAGATAACTAGAGAGACAGCTCTGTGAGAAAGCCTGGACTGGCTGTTGCTGGTTTTGAAGACAGAGGAAGGCCAGGAGCCAAGGAATGTGAGAAGTTGGACAAGTCAGGGAAATGGATTCCTCCCTGCTCTTGAGCCTCGGGGAGGAATGAAGCTCTTCCTCAGTCTTCATTTCCACACCCAGTGAGACCTGTTCAAACTTCTGACCTCTGGAATTGTGAGGCAGTCAATTCATACTGCTTCAAGCCACTAAGTTTTTTAAACCCTAAAAGGGAGATTTAACTGAGTAACCAAGTATTATGTTAGCAGGAATAATTATATCCATGTGGAAAACAGGGAGGTGGGAGTACACAGTTAAACAAAAACAGAAACTTCTTGTGAAGGAGCTTTGTGACTTAAAATACATTAGTATCTGCTTCCAACAAGGTGTTTTTTTCTATCAACGTTTCAAATATTTTTCCATCCCTTTATACAGCTTGAACAAGTTTACTTCCATTTAAAAATCTTGCATCACCCTTTTAATTAACTTGAGAGAACGTAATTGCTGGAACAATTCAATGGAATAATTAAAGCAATTTTCATACATCAACACTTGCTATTTGGTGAAGGAATCAAGGAGAAAGTAAAATGATTCACGTGGCTTGTCTTTCATAAGTGTGGGTTGCTGCTATCTGAAATCAAGAAGGGATTATGAACTGGTGACTCTAAGCCTCTGCATCTGTTACCGGCATGTCTTTCCCATGCTCACCAAATAGGCACAGGTGTTTTAGAAAGTGAGCACCTAGAAATAAACTGAAGGCTTTATTGAAGGCTTTGGAACGCTGTCTGAAGCTTTCACTTAGGGGTGGCCTCAGTCCTTCTTGGTTTCTTTCTTGTCCTGGAGCTCTCATGCACATCCTAGAAATCTATTACACCATAGTTTTCATTTAACTCATGTAAGGATAGTGGAACCACCCCATGAAATCTCATGCTTGTTCATGGTGCATGATGGTGTTTTGATGGTCTAGTGTTAGGCTCTGGTAACCCAGGACAGCAGTGTCCTCAGTTTGAGGGAATCTGATCACCCCTCAAAGCTCAGGCTTTGATGTGATGATTTATAGGGCAGTGCATGGTGAGAGGGTCGGGGATAGGATCCCAACACTGTGTTTGGATGCCCTTCCTCCCAGTAGGCTGTATCTAATACTAGGCACAGGCCTCCTAAACCCAAAATTCTAAGCCAGTTTTAAGCGAAAGGACAGAAAAATATCATTCCTGAGATAGAGAGGCAGTTCTTCCAGACCAGTGTAATTTAGCCTAAGTCCTTACAGTTATCCTCCATTGTCACTGGTGATGATGACTGGTTCTTCCTTTCCAGGGTCTCACACAAAATACTGTAAGTGAAAAACAAGATTTAAGATAGAGTAATCATTGAACAGCAGGGGTTTAGCCCAGATTCCAGTTGTTTGCCTCACAGAAAGCCCATCGAGACAAGTATTGTCAGGGAAGGAAGAATTTATTGTAGGTAACAACATCAGCCAAGCGCCAGGAGAAGGAAGACAAGGCTTAGATCCATCTCTCCAGCTGACTAAAGTTAGGGGTTTATAGAGGAGCTGGTCAACATGCAGCAGGCAGTCAGATGAGGGGTCTGACGTCTCATTGTCCAGATGTGGTGATCTGGAAAGTTCAGTTCCTTGACACCATCTGGGAGGAAATTAGGCCAGTTTCATAAGGATGCTAAAAGGAACCACAAATGGTAATAACAATAGCTAATAATTATAGAGCAGCTACTCTGTGCCAGGCTCTGGGTATTAACATTGCCATTTTATCAATGAGGGCAATGAAACTTAGAAGTCATCTAACTTGCTCATAAGCCAGGCACGGGGCTCAGGCCTGTAATCCCAGTACTTTGGGAGGCTGAGGTGGGTGGATCACATGAGGTCAGGAGTTTGAGACCAGCCTGGACAACATGGGGATACCTCATCTTTACTAAAATACAAAACTTAGCCAGGCGTGGTGGCGTACACCTGTAATCCCAGCTATTGTGGATGCTGAGGCATGAGAATCACTTGAATCCAGGAGGGAGAGGTTGTAGTGGGCTGAGATCACACTACTGCACTCCAGCCTGGGCAACAGAGGAAGAGGAAGGAAGGAAGGAAGGAAGGAAGGGAGGGAGGGAGGGAGGGAGGATCATGTGACTGAAGGAGTCATAGTGATGAGGGAGACCCAAGCATCTGAGATCACCTTCCCCTTGACTTCCACACTGCGTTTCAATAGAAGTAAAGACTGGCCGACAGGGCGCCACCTTAATAACCTTCCTATAAATAGCAGGCATGGTATGGGGGAGTCTTTCCAGAGGCATTCTTTTTACTTAGACAAGATCAAGCACCTACCCCACGCCTACTCCATGGACCAAGACCCTTTCACATGTAATTTCTGAAACTGTTAAATTCAAGACCCTTTCATGTGTCATTTCTAAGGCTGTCAACCCAAGACCCTTTCAAGTGTAATATCTAGAGTTGTAAGCCTTCTCTAGAGTTGTAAGCCTATATGGAGGCAGAGCTTGGCTGCTGGGCAGTTATGCCGCCTCATTCCCGGCCGAAATAAATCCCCCCTTCCTTCCTAGTTCGGTGTCCAAGAGGTCTACTTCTTGCAGCTGCTCCTGCTTCATTGTGACTTAAAGAAAAAAGAAAGAAAGGATCATACGGTTTAAAGAAAGATAAGGAAGGAAGTTGGACAAGTCAGGGAAGTGGATTACTCCCTGCTCTTGAGCCTCTGGGAGAAATGAAGCTCTTCCTACATCTTCATTTCCACACTCAGTGAGACCTGTTCAAACTTCTGACCTCTGAAATTGTGAGGAAGGAGAAGTCACCTGACTTGCACACAGTCACACAGCTGGCAGGAGGGTGGGGCAGCATCCAGCCCCTCTGACCCTGTAGTCTTCACTTACCACCTTCTCTAAAGATACTGATGGCTTATGCCTCAGGCTATCCTCATTTGTTTTTTCTTTCTGGCAGGAACAGTGCATTTGCAATAGCTGTAAATTTCCTATACTAGTTTATCCCATTCATATTCAACAGAAAGCAAACTTTTAACTACCAGTGGCTGTGTACTGACAAGGTTCTTTGCTTGGCCAAACTTTGGTCAGATTCCTGAACCTTCTCCTAGGATCAGCTGTACACTTCCTTGTAAAATCCAGTTTAGTAACAACCCTGCCAAATTAGTTTATCAAGAATCCTCCATCCTTCATCTCACCTTCATTATCCAGTTTCTCATCCTCCACCTTTCCCTAGGTGACATCTGATCACTCTGGCCTGTCTTCAGTAGGAGTTCTGTCTGATTGGTTTAGCCAGAATCCCCCTTACTCCTGATATTTTCTACTAGTAACTTTCTATCTGCTGACACTGCTTCTGCCATCCATGGCTACAAATTTCCACTTCCCCATACTGTATTCAGAGTAGAGCCCAATGTCTCCCCCACCAAGTGCAAAATCCCATAGCAGTGGTCCCTGTATCTACTGCAATGGTTCTGAATCACCTTACTGTGCTTTAGTAAGCATCATCATCGCTAATTTTTTTTTCTTTCAACAACAATCAGGATCACAAGCTTTTACAAGCCACTTTCCTTGAGGTAGACTTTAGCTTCTGTTTCTGCATTCACAATGCCAGATAACTCATGCAGTTATCCTAATATGCTGTAATGCAACATGTAGAATGCATACAATAAATATCTTATACCCAAGCAATTCCAGGGCACTGGTATTATTTTTAACTTTTTTTTTTTTTTAAGGCAGGATTATGCTTTATCATCCAGACTGGAGGGCAGTGGTGTGATCTTGACTCACTTCAGCCTTGAAATCTAACTCTTGGGCTCCAGTGGTCTTACTGCCTCAACCTTCTGAGTAGCTAGAACTACAGGAATATGCCATCATGCCTCACTAATTCTTAAAAAAAAAATGTTAGTAGAGACGGCATCTTGCTATGTTGTCCAGGCTGGTCTTGAACTCCTGGCCTCGAGCAATCCTCTTACCTTGGCCTCCCAAAGTGCTGGGACTACAGTTGCCCACTTTACCCTAACTTATACCAAACAGAAATTGAGATGTCCAGAGGTTCACAATCCTAAGTTGTAAAGAAGTGGATTCATCTTTACGTGAACTTATTGGCAGTAGAATTCAATTCTCTTTAAGATTAGTTTCCCTTTTGCTATTTTATTTCTTCATTCACTTCCATCTAGGTTCTGAACATACATGGTCAAGTGATGTTACTTTAGGTAATATTTCTAGAACTTTCCCTAACTTAAGAAAAGTTTTACCTTCAGTTTATGATGCGCCCTTCAAGTCTTAAAACTCAGAGATGTGCTGCAGAGAATTTTCACTTCCTCTTTCACCCAGTTCAGCCCGTTGGTCCCCTCCCCTCACCTTGCTTCAGTGTTGAATTCCTTTAATCTTTACCTTAAAGGTCCATAAAATCCCAACTACCTTCACTGGAAAAAAATTTGGTGCTGTATGAGAACTCAAGTTTCTGTAATAAAAATCAGCAACTTTTTTCAAATCCAGCTTTCCTGAAATTGTAGATCAAGCCCAGTAGTGTGATTCACAGATAACAGCTGAAGCCACTTCATCTCCAAGCTAATGGATAAAATTAGCATGTTAAAGAGTTGGAGGGCTTAATTAGAAAGGCAATCCTTAGGCAAAAAGCCTCTCAGGAACACTAAAGCAGTTTGTCGATTTTGTTTGCTATCTCTTTGTGGGCAGAACCTGGAAACAGAAATTAACTCTGATTTTGAAAACAGTGAAGTCCACAGTGAAATTATGTCATCCTCAGGTCCGTTGTTAAAGGAAGTGTGCTCGTAATAAATGGATAATCTACATCCATGACTATTGATTTTAATCACCCCAACATTCCGTGAGAAGCAGTCTATTTATTTCTCTGTGCATTCCTCCTGTTTTCTCCCATTGTGTTGAGTATGGGGTTTGGCACTCTCCAGTTAAACCATCCAGGGTGGAGAGGCTGCTCCATTTTGGGAACAGCTGCTATCCCTACCCACTGTGCCACTTACTAGATCAGAGGCAAAGAGTCTCACTCTTTTGAGCGCTTTTGTTTCTTCTGGTGTTCACCTCCATATTTTTAAATAACAAGACTTAAAATACCATTATCTCTGAATTTTTCCGATTATATCACTTTCTACTTCCTTCCTACTGTAGCTTACGGTTTAGGTCTCCTTCCTTATTCTTGCATACATAATGCCTCTCCTGACATCACACCGCTATTGAGGCAGGAGAAGAAGGCTGGAGGCAGGGAACCTAAGGCCAATTCACACTGGCTCCCTGGAACTAAATCCCAAGGAAAACCCCTGCGTTCCACACCCAAGTAACACAAGGATTACATACTACGCCCTTGTCAATGCCCTCTTCCATTATTTACGTGGCAGATGAAAAATTCAAAGTACCTCTCATTTGTCCCCTCCTTCAAACAACCAGACTGGCCCTGGGACAAGTCTTCATTTGCATAAGAGTATAACTTTATAACTTGACTTTAGCCTCTGATTGGTCACTTTCTACAACCAATCAGACGTTTGCATAGGGTATAACTTTGTAACTTTGCTTCAGCTTCTGATTGATCCCCTCCTGCATCCAATCAGACTGATTGTGGGCCACTACTTTATTTACATAGAGTATACCAAGTAACCAATTGGAAACCTCTAGAGGGTATTTAAACTGGAGAAAATTCTGTAATCAGGCTCTTGAGCCCCTATGCTTGGCCCGCTCCCACCCAGTGGTGTGTACTTTCATTTTTCATAAATATCTGCTTTCATTGCTTCATTCTTTCCTTGCTTTGTTTGTGTTTTTGTCCAATTCTTTGTTCAAGATGCCAAGAACTTGGACACCCTCCATTGGTAACACTATAATTATGACAATTTTTGCTTAAATTAATAATTGATGTTTACGTTTTTACTATTATATAAATATTCACAGTTCAGTGCAGTAGTATTCTGTGTAAATACTTTCTGCTTTCCTTATTGCTTTCCTCACTTATTAAATAAATAAGTAATTGAGCACCCAGCCTCTTATGTAGCCAGTCTTCTGGGTTCTGGATATATAATAGAAAAGATTTTTTAAAAATTCTACCATAAGGGGTTTACATTTTATTGAGGTGGCAGCAGAGTAAGTGTTTAAGAACATATAATCTGAAACCATCATGCTTGAGTTTGAATACAGGTTGTTGCAAAATTAGCTACTCTCTGACCTTAGGAATTTGCCTAGCTTCTCCATGCCTCAGTTTCTTCATCTGTAAGTTGGGGGTAAAATCTATTACAGAGTTGTAATAAAGATTAAGTGAATCAGCATAACTCTAGGCAGGCCAGGGATACAAATAGCAATTTTCAAAGTGTACGCTAGGGTGCTATTGGGAAATAAAATTAAACTATACAGGTGACAGGAAAGGCAAGTTTAGAGACTGTTATTTTTAAATAAGATACTGAGAAAATATTATTTCATATACTATTCACTTATTGTCTAGCATTTGTATATCTTTTAAGATGTTATTTTGGAGGAAGTTTATTCAAATTCTTGCCTTTTCATTGTTTCCCATGAATTCATTTGTCATCTTAGTTTGGGTTTTTTAATGATAATGACTTTCTTTTCATATATGGTAATACATTTATTCATCTATAAAAATAGGACACTAAAATCCGATCAAAATCTGTTTACATGGGTTTTTGATTGTTCTTATGTCGACATTTCTGTTGTAGACTCTTTATTGTCACTGTTCATAAGCCTTTTCTGTAAAAGGTGGAGATTGTGTATTTCCCCAGAGAGAAACACTCCCATTTTCTCTGCTTGGGGAGGGAGGTACCTCAGTTCAGAGCCTTTGTGATTCAACCTGTCTGCATAGAAAACACCCAGCCTTCTGCTCAAAGAGGAGAGCGGTGACCCCTGGACTCGTGGCAAAAGCTTGATGTCCCCGATATCTGTCTCAGAGGACTTGCTAGTTAATAAACTTCTGTTCTGTACTGCTTGGCTTCAGTATACAATTGGGAAATAATTAATTTTATGACTACCTAAGGGTGGTGGAATGCTATCTAATTTCTTAGAACTTTTCCATTATTTTGGCCAGACTGAGCTTTTTCTGAAAATATGCTAACTTTCATGCCACTTTTTATCACTTTGTCTTATATGCAGTATATGGTCTTGCTGCTAAGAAGCATTACTATAAAGCTGAATAAAAAAGACCTCTCTCTTCTCAGAAATCATAGCGTTGTTAAATTTACTCGTTTGTGCTCTGGTAGATTCCTTAAGGTAGACTTAGGGATTGTAGAGATGAAAGTCATTTTATCAATACAGGATCCTGTGTTTACCCAGCACCCTCTCCCACGTGGGCCACTTCCTCTTCCTAAGATTCATTACTTCAACTTCGCTCCCACTGGTGTAGGCATTTGGTGGGGATCTGAAGGCCATTTAAGCCCTAAACTTATGTCCACAAATGATACCCCAGAATCAAACATTTTCTGCTTATTCTTCTTGTGTGTAGTGCATGCCAACATTATCCATATGTTTTTTCTATTTTTTTTTCCATTAAGTGCAATGTAACTTTTGTTCATTGTAAAGAATCACTAGAATCCAGCTCTCGGGCTCCCTCTGCATTTCTTGATACCACTCAAGAACAATTATATTCTTGCCAAGAAGATATAGCTGCTTAAACTCCCTAGAGAAAAATGACAGTATACATCTAAATTTTCATCTTGGATGACATAATAGACTTGATATTATTTTATTAGTATTATCCAGTTATAATCTAACTTTGAAAGCAGTTAAGCAGAGGCATTTTATGAATTGAATATTTGAGTGTTGGTTGTGAATGAGTTGGATTATTGACCTTTTGCTGGTGGGAACTTTCTTATCTCTTTTTGTTTTCCCAAGGCCGATCTGTGCAGTGTAGCAGCACTTCCTTTGTAGCAAAGTAGTTATCTTCCTGCGGTATCTCCGATCAATTCTATAATCCCTAGGCATCCTGTGCCACTGTGTCACAGGGTGACCAAGGCCCTCGGAGCACAGGAGGACAGGACTATTGTTATCACTGAACCCACCAGGTTAGAATGGGAAGATGGGAGGCAAAAAACCAAAAACAAACAAACAAACAAAAAAAGAAATAACTGGTTATAAAAATATCTTAAAATTTTTTCTACGGTTGAGTGATTGTACCACTTATTTGATGCATTTGAAGTTGTTGATTAAATACAGAGATGCACATAAACTGAGATAATAGAAATTAGAGAAGTTTAATTATAGTAAATTAAGAAAAAACGCTGAAGCAGAGACAACAGATGTCCAAAGAAGAAAATGATAATCCAAAACTATTAAGAACATTAGAGGAAGACGAAGTAATGAAGCAAGTTCGCACAGACATGGAACAATTTCTTCTGTTCTTTCACTGCTTTATTTCTTTTGCCATTCTTAAGATTTGTCAGGAATGTCTTCTTGTCTCCACCTTTGTTTTTCTTTAGGGTGTGTGCGTGTGTTTTCTCTCAATTCTCCCTTATTTTCATGATTTGATTCCAGTTGAAGAATACTCCCTGATTTAAGAATATTTTGTTTCCCAATTATTCTCATAAGATTTCAAGAATTTCAAATATTAATAGCATTGCTAATAGCTTAAAACCATTTCTCAAAAATAACATTTAGCATTTTATGGCAAAATTAGCATATATTCATTCAACAAATAAAACATAATTTGATGGCAAATATCAGTATATACCAGATATTGGGCTGCAGAATATATCTTCATACTTTATACAAAATTAAGTTGTTTTAGGCTTATTAAAAATTTCATGGGATAGTGTTTATAGGTTTTTTATGGGGACTAGAATTCTGAATATAATTTTATTTCACCCTCATTTTTTCTTTGTTCATAAGAGATCATTTATTTTTACAGGAAATGTGACAATTAGAACTTGTTGCGGAAGCTAAGAAAAAATGACAATTTTGTTTTACTATGAGGATCCATAGCACAAATGAGTTTATACCTGACTTCAGAGCAATTCTGTTTTATGAAAGTTTGACTTAGTAAACTTGAAAGGCTGCTTCTTCTGATGTTTAACACATGGAAATGATAATCATGTTAGCTACACCCTAGTAATTTTAGCCAAAAATATTCCCACCCTATTCTGGAGAAAAAATAAATTTGATTTAACATCAGGGGTCAACCATTCTTTCATAGTTGAGCTTTTTTATTAGCAGCAGAACTTTATCCTTAAAAAGGTACAAGGGTCTTCTATCAGCAGGACAATTTATAACTAGCTATTTAAGGAAATAATTTTGCTTTTGTATACTATTTGTTATAGTTTGCTTTACTCACCATTTGTTTGCAAAAATATTGCTACTACAGTTGGATTGGATTTCTTATGCTGATCACTTGAAACATGCATTCTGTCACATGATATAAAAAGATGAAACCTCATTGATGACTTTTTTTCCATAACCTTTGGATACTTCACTTAGTATAATTATGATTCTGGTGGTAAAAGTTATGATATAAGTTTGTATGAAACTAGCTTTTTTTTGTATTTAACAAAAGCTGGCCTTGATAATAGCATATTTGCAATTCATAGAATATCAAAATTTTAAGGAACAAAAAACAAACAACAACAACAACAATAAAACCTTCTGAAGTCAACAAAATGTTTTGTAAAGGGTGTTTCATTTTCAGCCTGGCCTTACCATTAAGAAGCATTTTGCATGAAACTTGTGCATGAATTCTCATTCCAAGAACATAAGAGGAAATGAGCAAAACAGAAATGTGTTAGTGAAGCAATTTATGGCATGTTGAAAAAACAAGCATCTAGTATACACACACGTTTGAAACTTTTGATCAAACCCTGTTTTAAAAACACTATAAAAATTGTTTTCTTATTTGAAACAAGACACAGTAAGTAAATGAAAGATTATGGTAACTTTGAATTACTGTTTAAAGAAAAACCTGAACTCTAAAAGAACTTTCTGCACTATTAAAGAAAAGCTAATAAAAAAATAAACTGAATGTACTAGTCATGCCATCAGAATAGGAATAACATTTTTAATGTTGTTGTTGAACCAAGACCTTTCTCTTCTCATTAGAACAATGGAGAATAATAAAGGAAGCCTTAGGTAATTCTATTGTGGCAGAATAGGAAGTCTTCTTGTCAGTTCTTCAAAGTTGTATCAAAACTAGATACGATTTAAAGCTCCAGGAAACTTTTGGTTTAGTAACTCGCAACAAGACTTTTCAAAAACTGTATTCTGTAGTTAGTAATTGTACAAAGGAAAATTATCACAGCCGGCCTGAGACTGCTATCCTTAGAAAAAGGCCTGCCTGCAATAGTGGCCCTTAGCAGATTTCAAGAGGGTCCACCATTCCCAAAGCTGGTGAGAGTGGCTCATTCACCAAAACTATTTGTCCAAACGATGTGGTTTATGCGGAACGTCTGCTTTTTTGTTTTTTCTTTTCAAAAAGTCTGGAATTTGGGTATGTACTAGACACAGGGTACCTATATGACTGATCCCCAACTAAAACCTTGAGTCATAGGCTTAGGCAAGCTTCCCTTGTAAATAATATTTCACTCATGTTGTCCAAATTCTATTGCTGGAGGAATTAGCACATCCTCTGTGGCTCTCCCAGAAGAGGACACTTAGAAGCTTGTGCCTGGTTTCTTTCAGACTTTGCCTCGTGTAGCTTTTCTGTTTACTGATTTTTACTTCTTAGTGTTTTTTTTCCATAATATATCATCACCATGACTACAGCTATATACTGAGTGTTACAGTCCTAGCAGATCACCAAGCCTGGAGGTAGTCTTGGGACCCATGGCACAGCACTGTTCTTAGAAGTTAAGAATTTTTGTCAATTTCACTTTCCAACTTCTATACCTTTGCCGAAATGGTTTCTTAGCCCCAGACCACCTCTTACCCCATAGCCTGTTGAGCAACTTTTCAGTGCTGAGCCTGGATGAAGCTTTCCTCAAGATTTCTGATTTTCTTATTGTTTTCGGCTGGAAATGGTTCTGGAATATACTGACTTTGATTATCTGAATTATTCAGTTTGATTAATTTATGGCATTAATCGACTTTATATTATAGTTGTGTATGCACATCATCTCTTCTTCTATTCCATCTTAAGCTATTTGAGTGTGGAGAATTTATTGTTTTTGCGCCACCCAGGGCTGCTTGCTTTCTGCATGGCTTATGCCTTTGACTTCAGTGAAGGTGCATACACCACATTAAGTGGTTTTTGATGAGAATTCTATTAAAATAGATGTGACTTTGTAACTTCCATCTGACCTCAGGAGCTATGCAAAAAACCGAGGATTAGAATATCTGAGAGGAAGTGTTTAAAATACAGCAGTTGAATTTTACTCAATTTAGTCTGCTATAAATGATTAATAAAGTCTAATAATTGTGATTAATTGACCTGAAATAACATACATGAACTTTTGCCAGCTTTCTGAATACATTTAAAAGGAAGCAAAGCTTCAGAGAATTGAATTATAATTTTTCAAATATGTATGTCTGAATTTGTACATGCATCATAATATGAACTCAAGTTACAAGAGCAATTCCTGAAAAAATAAACTAAAGCCAATCTTAAATTCTTCAAAAAAAAAATGCCTTTTATAAACTTTTTCAAAGGTCCAGTTTTATGTCTTTTTTTCTTTGTTTCTGTCAATATTCCTGCACTCTAACTGGTAACTTTGAGGCATTAGCTGAATGTCAAGATCCCGAATAAAATTCCAAAAATAAAGAAAAAATGGAGAACCATCAGTTCTTAATATGGTTGGACTCTGTGTCCCCACCCAAATCTTATCTTGAATTGTAATTCCCACTTGTCAGAGGGGAGGTCTAGTAGGAGGTGATTGGATCATGGGGGTGGATTTCATCCTTGCTGCTATAGGGAAAATGAGTGAGTTCTCACAAGATCTGATGGCTTAAGAGCATGGCACATCTGCCCTTGCTCTCTCTCTCCTGCCAAAATGTAAGATGTGCCTTTCTTCCCCTCTGCCAACTGCTATGATTGTAAGTTTCCTGAGGCCCTCAGAGCCATGCAGAACTGTGAGTTAATTAAACCGCTATTCTTTGTTAATTACCCAGTCTCAGGTAGTTTATGGCAGTGTGAAAACAAACTAATACATTCCAGTTCATTTTTATTTAAACTTTGACACAGTTGTCGAGGGAGTATATAAGAGAAGAATAACTGTGTGTCTGGATATATATACTTTCTCCATGTTAAAATTTTCAGAGATTCTTCTTCATATGGTTATTTACTAAATGAATTATACATGTACAACTTTAATATTATACCTTTTGAGTAATTACAGTAGACTAGTCAGACATAATTTCTCTTCTAACTCCTGAAAAGCACACAAAAATGGCACACAGTCAACCAAGAAATAAACTGAAAACAACAATGGGAACAAAGCATATGAGAGACTTAGAGTAGTGACTGAGCGACAAGCAGAACTTTAATAGAAGTAACCCGTATGCTCAACTAGAAGACCCCAGGAAGCCCCAGCTCTGGGTGGGACCAGTTACCTTGGAAACCTGCAAGCAATAGAAACTGTTGAAAGCCAATACATGGAGACATTAAAATCCAGGTCTCCCTCTCAGCTTGAAGTAATCAGACAAATGCTTGTTTTCATTGTCTTCCTTCTGCCGCTTTCTGAAACAGAGGAGGAATCTTGTGTCTGTGTGAAAACCTTTTGAGTAATGACAGTAGACTAGTCAGACATAATTTCTCTTCTTCTAACTCCTGAAAAGCACACAAAAATGGCACACAGTCAACTAAGAAATAAACTGAAAAATAGTAAAGTCTCTGGACATGGAAATACCAAAGTGGAGGGTGAAAGTAAATCTACCATTTAGTGGAGTGATTTAATTTTTTAGATTGAACATTGCAGTCTAGGTCCCTTTCTTTGCCTTGCTTACCAGTTAACTGCAGCAAGCCAGCCATTAAAAAAAAAAAACAACACACAAACAACAACAAAAAAAGCAGCCACCCAACATGGCCGTAGGATTAGGTGAATATTCCCCAGGAAATCTAGAAGGCACCAAAGAATAATTCTCCAGAAGTATATGACATGATAATCCCCAGAAGGAAACCTTGCCTAACTCAGTGGCCCCTTCAGTGAGGCTGTCAGTCTACAAGTTTCTGTCTCATAAAGGGGGTGTCATATTTATTATGGTCTCCTTACTTAAATATAAACTGAGCCAAAGATCATCAAAAATCTGAGGAAAGCTATCAAAAGATACTCATAGATATCAAAAGAGACAGAAAAAAGAAACGGCCATAGCCAATATAATAAAGTAGAAGAAAATGCTGAAAGCAAAAATGGAAACAAATACTAGAGGTAATGTACTTCACCCTTGAACATACTGGTGTCCCAAACCCCAACACAGTCAAAAATTTATGTATAATTTAATCTTTTCTTAATTTTTAATACTGTGGCTAATAGTTGTATATAATTTTGAAGGGCAGGTTATGTTTTGTTACAGTTGTACTGTATGTAATAAATAAGGTATAATTTTTTTTTACTTCCCCAGAACTTAACTACTTATGGCCTACTGTTGAGCAGAAGCCTTATCAATGCTATAAAGTTGGTTAACACATTTTGTTTGTCATATGTGTTATATATTGTATTCCTCCAATAAACTAAGCTAGAGAAAGGAATATATTATTTAAAAGTCATAAGGAAGAGAAAAAATATATTTACTTTTTATAAAGTGGATCATCAAAAAGATCTTCGTCCTTGTCTTCGCATTGAGTAGGCTGAGAGGGAGGAGAAAGAGGACAGATTGGTCCTGCTGTTTTAAGGGTGACAGAGGTATAAGTGGTGGAGAAGATGGAAGGGGAAGAAAGGCAGGCACGCTCGGTGTAACTTTCATTGAAAAAAATCTGTGTATAAGTGGTCCCATGTTCACGTGTCAACTGTGTACTCAGATTTCTCCAAAGAGTTGAATGAAACCAAAACTTAAATAAAAAATAAGAAAAATATAATTAAAAAGAAATACAAATAAAACTATTGTAATATTTTGAAACATTTTGATGATACTGATTGGTTTGGAAGATGTTTTTAAACATTTGGAAAAAACACTGATTATATATCTCACAAGAATGATATAAATTTTAAAAGAAGTTCAAAATAATAGCAAAATACAAATTTGCACAAGAAAAAGCGATAGGCTATATAGCTCAGCAGTGAACAGTATGTACGTAGTTGTGAAAATGTAAACTTAGCATTGACTTAATTTAAAAATTATCAGAACCCTACGTTAGACTCTGAGGAAAGGCTCTAAGTGTTAAACATGTAAGTGAGGAAGTGACATATAAAGTGTGTGACTGGAATTTCTTTTTGTGTGTGCATTTTATTTTTATTTATTTATTTTAGTAGAGACAGGGTTTCACCATGTTGGCCAGGCTGTTCTTGAACTCATGACCTCAGGTGATCTGCCTTTGTTGGCCTTCCAAAGTGCTGGGATTACAGGTGTGAGCCACTGTGCCCAGCCTTGGAACTTCTTTTTTGAAAATCATAAGTCATTATTATTTAATTCTTTGAACTATATAAAATACAACAATTTTAAAATTAAAATACTGTATTGATGAGGAAAAGTAAAGTGTCTCTTTGTCTTATTTTTAATCTGTCATAGAAAAGTATACTGATATATTTTTAACCAGTTTAATGGGGAGATGGAAAAAAAATAGTCTCTTACATGAATTTTTTGGATTTATGTTGTCAATATCTATACTTAATATTCCTAATGAAATCTTGATTGTGAATAAAGCATATATTTTTAAGTTGAGCTTCTGAGAAAGGAAAGCTGAAATGAAAGTTATTGTTCCAGAAATTTCCGCATTATAATGAGATTAATGTGGCCTATTCTAAATATTTGAGGGAGTGTTATTTATTTATAGCTCTCTTATGTCAGTCTGCTTTGAGCTGCCTGGCCATAATGTCAGCCTTTGGTGTATAATTCAGCAAAAACCACAGCTTAAAATAATTTTTGAACTTCTAAAATTTGCTTTTTAATTTTTCAGATGCTTAGAAAAGTGAATATATGACACAATGTTATGACATAAGTAGTAGAGAGATTTCATAGAACTATCTACATGGCCTTAAAAACTCTTGTAGTTTCCAGAGGCAAGTTGATATGGGTGCCACTTGACACTTTCTAAAAAATAGTCTTTCTTACTCTTTTTCCCCTGAAGCATTTTAAATACAAATTTACATTAAGATGGAATTTAATTATTAAAATCTAGTTATTAGCTTTTCATATGCTACTACCTCTTAAGATTGAGCATTATAAATGAAACAATCTTTTTTTTCTTAAACTAGACTGCATTTTGAACTGATATATTTGTCTAAAAGAGAAAAAAAACCACAAAAGGTCATTGATCATCAGGTTCAAAGCAGATGTGGTCTTGTATGAGATATCTAGACCAAAGAGGAAACAGCTTTGCAAGTCATATGCACTGCCTTAATATCTCCATTACTCTTACCTACAAAGCAAAAATTATAACATGTTCTCATATAAATTGACTTTCTACAATAAAATATTGCCATCTTAATAGTAAGTTATGTATTTTCAGTGCAATACTAGAGCTACCATGCAATCTGTGATTTCTTAAAAAAGTTAAAAATAAAGATAAAGGTAGTCAAATTGTGTGTAATACCTGTTACCACCAATTGGTTTTGAGAATATCTATGAACATAATATGAACAAATATGAATTTAAATCATCAACAACACTGAAATAATTTCAGGATAATTTTATAAAATCTTCTATTTTTTATATCATCAAATCTACTTCTTGACAAATTTTAATATTGAGATTACTGCAGTCTGTGATATTCTTTCTCAAAATTTCAAAATCAGAAGTAACTTAGACCCTGTGTTTATTAATAATCCACTAAGTCAATTAACTTTCCATAACTGTAGCAAACTCAAGAGATATAGCTTGGTAATTTGTATAAATAGAAATAGGTTAAAAATTTTTAATAAAAATATGCTGTCGATTATTCCTTTATTTGAGAGCCGGGACTGTTTTCATTACCCTGTTTTCTTAGGGCCTGCCTGGTGTTCTGATTGGCACATAGCAGATTCTCAAAATTATATTGATTCACAAAAAGAAATGTAATGGCAGGATTTTTCATAAAGTTAGAAATAAGAAAATTACCACATAATTAGGATATTCCATTTTCATAAATAAAATCCTCAATCAATAAAATGTCCTTAGAAAATACAGGATAAGCCGGGCACGGTGGCTCAAGCCTGTAATCCCAGCACTTTGGGAGGCCGAGGCGGGTGGATCACGAGGTTAAGAGATCGAGACCATCCTGGTCAACATGGTGAAACCCCGTCTCTACTAAAAAATACAAAACATTAGCTGGGCATGGTGGCACGTGCCTGTAATCCCAGCTACTCAGGAGGCTGAGGCAGGAGAATTGCTTGAACCCAGGAGGCGGAGGCTGCGGTGAGCCGAGATCGTGCCATTGCACTCCAGCCTGGGTAACAAGAGGGAAACTCTGTCTCAAAAAAAAAAAAAAAAAAGAAAAGAAAATACAGGATAAATCCAGAGGCAGCAAGGTGTCGTGGAAAAGCAAAGAGCTTTGCAATAAGATAGCCAAGGGTTGGACTTTGCTATTTTTGTGACTTCAGGTACATTAACCATCCCCTCAAATGTCAGTTTGCATATGGGTAAATATGTGTGTATGTTGTAAGATTTTTCTGAGGCTACCAGGCAAATCATGGATTTAAAACAGATTCTCAGTATAGGGTAGCATCTATAGATGGGATCCGAGTCTGAATCATACGCAATTTGATATAATGTTTCGTCTTCCTTGCAAGAGGTTAACTCAAGATAATCATCATGGAATAAAGCCATGTTACCTTTTTCCATGCTTCTCCACAGTGCATTTTATCTCTTTGCTGGCAAAGAAAATTCCAAGGATGAGATAATCATTTATACGGCCATTAAGTGTTTTTTTTCAGTGCTCCCTATTGAATGTAGTCAACAAAATGTTAATTAGTCCTAATTGTTTGGAGAACACCTGTTGGTCTACTGATAGATTCAGAGACCCCTAAAGAATCCCTCAGAAATTAATTCTGCTTGAGATGCATTCAGCTCTATCATTAATAAGCTAAAAGGTTTAGAATTAAAACTAGTCTTAATCTCCCATTTTAACCACCTGTTAAAATATAAAGATCAAAATATATATATATATTCTTCTAGGTTTTTCCTGATTAAAATAAAAAAACAAAAAACCAGAATACAAGGTAGAAATTCCCTACGACTACAGTCCTGGCACCTACTCTGTTCTAGATGGCATAAAGAAATCTTAATGTGAGCACCTTGTGATTATACACTATTCTGACAGAATCTGATGTGGCAGGCAGTATTGGCTTACCTTTGATAACTTCCTAGTTAATTATAGAAAAATAATGAAAATAAGGATTTTTTTCCCCACAAGTCTGCTCAATTTAAGCAATATTATTGGCATGTCTATATAGTCAAATTTTACAGAAGCACAAAATCTGAAATTAGCCTTTCTCTCTCTCTCTCTCTCTCTCTCTCTGTGTGTGTGTCTGTAAATGGCGTAATTAAGTTCTGTGCAATAAGTCAAATTATTATGTTATAAAGTATAGTTTATAGACAGGCTACCAGGAATATTGCAAGGGTATTTTATTTTCTCCAACAACTACATAACATCTCTACATCCTTAAAGTTGAATAAAGGAGTGTTACATGTTTTCAACTAGGGCTGGCTAGGGTCAGTAATATTTCTTATATCTGGTCGATCATCTGTTATCATTTACTAATGGATATGTATTGATATACCAGACTCATATTACAGTTTTCTTAACAGAAATTGTTTTAAATTCTATGATCTTCCTCTAAAAGAAGGTGTTACACTGGCTATAAAGTTAAATCAAACATAGAGGTGTGTTACAGATTTGTAGCCTGAAATAAGGTACTACTAAAAAGACTTCAACGAGTGTAAAAATATTTCTAAGGTAGAATTTTTTCAAGATTAGTGGATCTAATCTTACTTTTCTCCTTTTAAACATACCATAATATGTGGGATGTTCCTTCTCTAATCTAAATATATCATATTAAATCTATAATTGAAGCAGTTATCCAAGCTTCCACATTTCTTTTTTTTTTTTTTTTTTTTTGACGACTCAGGCAAGAGTATTGAAGCAGTTTTCAAGAGAATCTTCAACTTGACCCAGAGAACTTTTTAGTGTACATGAATGGTGTTCTTTAAAAAATTGCTTGAACTAAATTGAACTTTCTCTTATATCTAAATGTCGGCCGCTCTCTGTAGCTGCCATGTGATCAGTTCGGCTGTCTATCTACAGATTATTGCTTTATTGCTACTCTGGCTACAAAATGCTTTTATACTTGGTCATCATCTCATTTCAAAGTAATAGAAGAACAATGCCTATGGCATCACATCAGAAGAAATCTTTAAATGGTAAACCTGCCTTATAGCAACAATTTTAATTATGAAATCGAATGTATAGGAAGAGATGAAAGTTATTGCTGTCACCAAGTACCCGATTCTACTGTATAAAACAAAACTTGTAGCAATTAAAAAGGTTTTGCCATTTTCCTGCAGTTTTCAGCATTTCACTCTTTAAGAGTAAACATTTGAAGTATCAG
The DNA here is from genome assembly GCF_001604975.1 of Cebus imitator. Lineage (NCBI taxonomy): Eukaryota > Metazoa > Chordata > Mammalia > Primates > Cebidae > Cebus > Cebus imitator. Next base: position 1,151,855 of record NW_016107473.1, read on the forward strand.
TGTGTTGAGACATAACAATGCAAACCCTAGTTCATCGTACTGGGGCTGACCTGGTCATTCGCAGGCTGGCAGAGAATCTCCTTTATATTTTAAAAGAGAAACAAAGAAACTCTTGGGGAGAAGAATAAATTCTATTCTACCCCCTTAGGGTCTTTGGCTGGATCTAAGAATTAAATTGACACAAGACAGAAGCAAAGGAAAAAATCATACAATCTGTTTCTGATGTGGTGCCATAGGCATTATTCTTCCGTTACCATTACTTTTGTTAATTTTTACATGTGCATGGGGAGACTCACAAGAAAAATAGTCAAAGTAGACAGCTTTGTTACCTTTTAGAGAGAGACACCAAAA
>NW_016107473.1:1152627-1154319 GCF_001604975.1 Cebus imitator
ACAGAGGTAGAAAGTTGAAAAGTGTGGAAAAAAAAAATGGAGAAAACTTAGAAGAAACTTTCTATACTAGGCACTAATCAGGCATGGTTATTAGGTGGAATACCTATAGCTACGGGGAGAAAATATTCTCATATTAAATATATTTTTATATACATAAAATGTAGTTATACATTTTTTTTCAAGAACCAAGTTTATTACATTATTCTTTAGAGAAATATTCACTCCCTATCATTTAAACTTGGCCCCAAATAAATATCTGGTATAAGAACCATCTTTAAAAATTCTTTCCCCAAATTTGATTCCATTGCAGAATTATTGGTGTAGAAACAAAAGAAGATGAACATAAGTCTTGGGGGGTAGAAAGTGTGTGCACACTAAGAAATAAGTAGTCGAAGACATAGGCTTTTTATGTAAAATATAATAGAAGTTAATGGGAGAGAAGGGTAAAAAAATGGAAGAACATGAAACTCTTCAGGAGTTTGGAGGTTTCAGCAAAGTTGAGATGTAATATTATTTGCATGATAAGCCTAGAAGGGTAAAATTTTATGCTCAAACACTTAGCAATTAGAGTCTGAGATTTCAGAGTTTTAGCATTTGACAGTCATGTTAGTTCAAGAAAGAGAAGGGAATACGTTGTTGAAATGCATCATGGGTAAAAAAAAATGGAATACTGCACCTCTTTTTCGGAACATTGTTTGAAAATCATTACATGGTTTTATTTCTGAAGGATTGGCTATGACTACAGCAATTTTAGTGAAAGCCTTGAAATGTCATTTTATATCCTGAAAATAGAGAATAACTTACAAGTGAGTTTTGATATTGCCACCTTTCAATGGAAAATGCATATGTCTTTGAGGTAGCTATTCTCTATTTTCATCTAAAAGTAGAGAGGAATAAAAATTGACTTGAAAATATTCTTAGGCAAGTACCCTATTGAGTTTTAGTATACAGTTTCTGTGGCTCATATACTAGTTCCTGAAAAGAAATTTCCTTTTGGCAACTAATACTTTGTGAATTCAAATGCTGTAACTGCAGAAGCTATTGTAGCCAAAGAAAAAAAGTAGAAAAGTGTTTATTCAGGGACCGGGAGTGGTGGCTCACACCTGTAATCCTAGCACTAAGGGAGGCCGAGGCGGGCAGATCGCCTGAGATCTGGAGTTCAGCACCAGCCTGGCCAACATGACAAAACCCCATCTCTACTAAAAATACAAAAAATTAGCTGGACATGGTGGCAGGAGTCTGTAATCCCAGCTACTCTGAAGGGTGAGTTTTGAGAATCGCTTGAACCTGGGAGGCAGAGCCAAAATTGCAACACTGCACTCCAGCCTAGGGAATCAGCAAGACTCTGTCTCCAAAAAAAAAAAAAAAAAAAAAAGAAAAGAAATTCATTCAGTTTGCCAAGACTTCTTTCCTATTACCAGTGATATTAAGTTCAGTTGCCCTTAAGACAACATCTAATTGAATTTAAATGACCCTATTAGCCTCAACAACCCTACTTGTAGGCCATTTTGACACGCGTTTGTCTCTGAATGTGAATGTTCAGAATTTTATTTTATTTTATTTTATTTTATTTATTTATTTTTTCCCATTTATTTATTTTATTGCATTTTAGGTTTTGGGGTACATGTGAAGAACATGCAAAATTGTTGCATAGGAACACACGTGGCAGTGTGATTTGCTGCCTTCCTCCCC
>NW_016107473.1:1158969-1185567 GCF_001604975.1 Cebus imitator
TATTTTGTATGGAGAATCGCGGCTCCGGGGCGCCGACAAAGCAGCCGCATGGGGCAAAGTAGCCGTGCGGGGCAAAGCAGCGGCGCTGGCCGAAACAGCCGTGCTGGCGACTGTGGAGCACCTCTGCCCGGGAGTTTCCTAGTCTGTGGGCAATAAAAACGCGGCGTCCACTCACCCTCTGCGCTTTCACTGGGAGCTGCAATCCTGAGCTGTTCCTAAACGGCCATCTTGCATAGAGATCCGAATGTTCAGAATTTTATTCTTAATGTAATGAACTTTGTTTTGTTTTGTACTGATCCTATTTTTCTTTTTTTTTTGAGACAGAGTCTTGATCTGTTGCCAGGCACCAGGCTGGAGTGCAGTGGCGCTATCTCAGCTCACTGCAGCCTCCACTTCCTGGGTTCGAGCAATTCTCTTGCCTCAGCCTCCCAAGTAGCTGGGACTACAGGCACGTGCCACCATGCTCAGCTAATTTTTGTATTTTTTTTTTGGTAGAGACAGGATTTCACCATGTTGGCCAGGATGGTCTCAATCTCTTGACCTCGTGATCCACCTGCCTCGGCCTCCCAAAGTGCTGGGATTACAGGCATGAACCACCGTGCCTGGCTTTATCCTGTTTTTTTAACAGTTCTTTCTTACTACCTGTAGAAAGATTTTCTTCACTTTTTAATCTCTCCATGTTTGAAATAAATTTAAAAGTTCATGTTTATATACCAAAAGCTATCCAGCTACGACGTAACCACAAAAATTAAAAAACAAGAAAGTTATATAAAATAAAGAAAATGTCGCAACAAACCTATACTAGTCCCACTGAAACCATTGTTGATCTCTTTTCAGTCATGACAGATATCATTCAGAAAATTGATTAGTACTGCATACCTGGGAGACAAAACCATGCATCAGTCACAAAAATTATAAACCACATATCTTCGTGTTACACAGAACAGCCCCGAATACTAGGCATTTTATTAAAGCGTTATTGTCTTTATATGATGACTTGTTACTTCAATGTCCTTATAACTAGTGAACAATCTATAAGAAGGAAATATTAAAGCTATAGTATTTTATGTGTCTAATTTCTTACAAGTATGCATTCTATTCAATACTATTCCCAAGTAATTTAATTATTTAAATTAAAAATTCAGTACCTGCTGCACTTCAGTCCTGTTTCATTCCCAAATCTTGACTGATAGTTTTTTCTCAGTCATTGTTTATAGCTATATTAAAACTTAAATTTTCCTTTAGCTCCGATTTTAAGCCTTATTTTGGAAGTGATCCTCTCTACTAGCCCATATTTATTTGAGACTTAATTTGACTTACTATTACACATAATTCATTTTAATTTCAAAACATTTCTCACAGATGTTTCACAACTATATATTTTGTGATAATGTTGGCTTTTGAACTCTTCCCCTTCTGTTTGAATCACTTTAAGGCTTCATATTTATCAGATGATCCACTTCCCTAAAACCCAGTTGTAAATTCAAGCGAAATCTTCCCGCTGCACTATAAGTGATATGCAGAAAATTTTCTGTTTTCAAGAAGTAGATTAAAGAGAAGCCAGAGTAGAAATAGCAAGACCAATTAGGAGCCTATTGAAATAGCCTAGGACAGAGGCATGAGTATGGCTTGGGCTATGTTGTTGTCAATGGAAACTGAAAAATAACTAGATCTGAGACATGTCTTAAAGGTTAATATTATGGGATTGACGGAATGGATATACACCTGGGGGAGGAAAGAGGAATCAAAAGTTACTCCACAGTTTTAATTTGATTAGCTTTGTGAATGATACTTCATTTGTTGAAGTGTAGAAATAATAGGTGTGATAGGAAATTAAGATATATTTTATAAAAATATTTTCATTGAATTGAATTTTAGTTGTAATAGAGCAGAAAGATGCAAGAGCCTGGAGTTAATGGAAGAGGTCTGTGTTACAAATATAAATTGGGTTGTCTACAGATAATTTTTAAAACCTTGAGAATAGATCTCTGTGTATAAAGAAAGAATATAGCTAAAGAAAAGGTGGCAGCCAGGACCCACCCTTTTTGGTACCTAAAATTTGGGGTAGGCCAATGAGAATATTCTAGCAAAACAACCTGAGGAGATGATGAGAGAGAGAAAGAAGAAAGATCATGGATAATAGAGTCAGAAAGTGAAAAGCAACGTATTTCAAAAAGGCAAAGTTAACTGTGTAGAATGACGCATAGAGATCAGGGAAGACGAGGATAGAAGAGTATACGCTAGACATGGCAGTGTGCCAGGCAGATGAACTTTCTTGGTGCTCTTCACTTTCATAAGAACTGAGGGTTAAAGTTTATAGTTGCACTTTTGAACTTGAGGACCTAGTATAGGTTTAAACTTGTCAGTGATTATTTAACAGTTGGTAAAAGAAATAGTTTGTGTAGATATTCATCCAGGTATGCACAATACATTTTATTTTTAATATCCCAGCATTGATTTAATGTTTAATTTCGATTTCCAGAATAGTGAATTTTGCTGACTTGTACTTTGATGTTAGGACATTTGACCTGCATTTGAAAATATTAGGAGAGATAGTGTAATGAAACATCATATTTACTACCTAAGTATCAGCAAACATAGGCCAGTTTTTTTTTTGGATATTTAAATACCACAGACTAGAGTCATTATCTTACATTGTATTAGAACCCATTGTGTTCCCTTACATTCCAGTACATTTCCAGTTATAAAGTCACGGTCCAATCCAGCTCCAAGGTACGTTTCCTGTTGGCTTGCATTTCACCTTCATTAGTGATGTTCTTACTCAGAGACCTCTGGAACTTAGGTGTTTATTTAATTGTTGTATTCCCAAACTACTCACACAATGTATTTATATGTGTAACATGTTTTCCTCTAAAGCTGGGATAATATTTTAATCATTGCATACCATTGTAAAAAAAACACTTAAAATTGTATCTTCTCCTTCTGGTTAAATGTTCTCAGGCATTCTCCCAGGGTTTTTGGACACTTGTCCCTCTCAAACCACTCGTCCTTCAAGAACTCTCAGCTACTTCCACCTCAAGGTCTTTGAACTTACTGTCCTCTCTTTACGGAATTTAATCTCTTCCAGTTCATGCATGTTTCACTTTCATTTTACTGCAGTCCTTGTTAAGATATCACCATGTCAAAGGGCTGCCGATGACCACCCTATCTGAAATAGCTTCCTCATCCTATCCCCTTACTTTCTAGCTCCATACTGTGGTTTACTTTTATTTCTAGTGTTTATCCCCACTTGACATTATTGTTTCCCCACCCACATACTTTTCCAAGAATAAGCTCAAATGTAAAAATTTAATCTGTTTTATTCACTATTATATTCCTAATACCTAGTGTGGTACCTACTCTATGGTAGGCAATAATCATGGTGAAGAATGAATAATTAAACATGTCTGAACCTTAGGTTCTTTAGAGAGAAAGTAGATATAATATCTACTTATTTAAGTTAATGGAATATTTTTAGGGTCAAATGGTATAAATAATGAATTCATATGTGTTTTTATAGCTGTAGAGTTAAACATAGATACACAGATTTAGTGTCTTAATATTATATAACAGAAAATATATTTTACTATTTATTTGCACTCGAAATAATGTTGGCACTGCATATTAAATCTATAAATCTGATGGATCCTAGCTTCACTAAAGTTGCTTTGGTTATATGTAGTCAAAATTGTTTCTTAAAATTTATTTTACCATCTTTGCGTGGAATATACTTTTTGCCTAGTTTTAATGTTTTTTTTTTTTTAAATTGTCTTAACTGGGTGTTCTCTTTCGAATATTCCTCTGAATAGAATGGGCCCTATATTGTATTATTCGTTTTCTTATTTAGTACAAGGGGGTGAGAAGTAGGTCCCATTTGCTGTAAAAGTATAGTAATTTATCATTGTATCACTCATGATCACCTCATTGATTTTGAGATACTAAAATGTGTGTAAGAGACAACAATTGGAAATAATTTCTTTTCTTTTTGAGTCTAATATTTTGTACTACACATCACTCTACCTATTCCAAAGTAGCAACTTAGGAAAGTCAAGTTTAAAAGACATTCTTCACTTTAAGCTAGGGACCTTTGGTATTCCATCTTTATCTCTGTTGGTGTGTTGGTTAGAGAGCTCTGAAATATCTTTTCCTTTATAATAAGGATATATTCAGTGAATAAATAATAAGGATATATACATTGAATTTATTCATTACAATAATATGCCTACTTATATCAATGAGAAATTGTCTAAATATTTGGTGGTAGGAGGGAGAATCTTAGCAGTTTGTCCTTGTCTGTTCTTTGCTGGGAATTAGATTGTAAAGCTAGATCTCTCTATTATTTATCAATAAACCACCCCCTGTCTTTACAAACCATCTTGTCAGTCAATATTATTGCCACACGGAAGTCCTGGAAAGAGGTGGAAAAACTCATCCTTGTTTCCTCCTACTTTCTGAAGGACAACTAATACTTTGGCTGAGGTGGTAGGGTCAGCTTTCATATGTAAAAGGAATCTACTAAAATAAAAATCTGGAGAAACCTCAAACAATATAGAGTTCAGTTTTGAAATCCAGTCACTGGCTATGAAAGCATGCTTTTCTTTTAAATGCATCAAATGTTCTGTTAGAGTTTTTCACGGTTAGACACAGTGTAATGTTTTTCAACTTTTTAACGGTAATTTTCAACACGAATTTTTAAATTAGTTAACCTGGTTTTGTTTTTTTTTGAGACGGAGTCTTGTTCTGTTGCCTAGGCAGGAGTGCAGTGGCAAGATCTTGGCTCACTGCCACCTCATTCTCGTCCTCCCAGGTTCAATTTATTCTTTTGCCTCAGCCTCCCAAGTAGCTGGGACTATTGGCACGCACCACCACGCCCAGCTAGTTTTTGTATTTTCACTAGAGACTGGGTTTCACCATATTGGCCAGGCTGGTCTGGAACTCCTGACCTCATGATCCATCTGCCTTGGCCTCCCAAAGTGCTGGAATTACAGGCATGAGCCACTGTGCTCAGCAGTTAATTATAAGAGATTTAGTACACTAACTTGAATCTTTTCATTAACCATGTATACAAAAATCCCCAAATGTCTGTGATAAAATCTATCCTCAGGTATTCTTATGTGGTAGAAATATTTCTCTTTCATTTTTTTGCCATGCTAGATCATGCTTCTCCCACAAGGACAATGGTTGCCCTGTGTGGGATTGTTAAAGACCAGCAGTGTTCATAGACTTGTGCAGGACATACTGTAAAACTAAACAATTATAATATGTCATCTAGGTTATTTTAGTCATCAGTGCTATAATCTAGCTTTTTCTTAAAATGTAATAATTCTAAAGAAAAGACAAGAAAGGTGGCTCTTTGCAGAATTATGAATAATGTTAAATACCTTTCAGCATACAAAACACTTGCATGCATGTATGTATGCATATAAGTGACATCTATCTGAAATTGTATTTGTTCATTATGAGAACTCCATGAAGAAAGTATTATTTGAGATGGGTATTGTTAAGAAATTAAGATGAGGATTAGTTAAATGTCTTATCTAAGACTGAACAATCGCTTAATAGCTGAACTGTAGTTCAAATGTGTCACCATATTCTATATTTGGTGACAGTAGTATATATATTTTTAATGCTATTTAGATTGCTGTTAACATTGCCTTGTTTACTAACCAAACAAGTATAGATTAAGAGTATAATTCAACAGTAAATAGTAATTCCTTATTAGAATTTAGTATAATATTGTCTATGAAACATACATGGCCACTTTTGTTTGTTGCAATATATGTAATACACAGGTGATCAAAAGCACTTAAGAAGTCAAGCCAATGAGTGATTTTTTTGTGTCTGTGACATATACTGTTGATCCGAAGCAAAAAATGTCATTTTTGTTTCATCTTATGTCTAACTACCATATAGTAGAATACTAGTTTTTCTTAATGAAAACCTCTTAACACCCACTTGAACATTTCCTGTCTCCAAACAGCCTAGTTTCCCACCAAATAATAACAATATGGAGGCAGCATTGATCCATATTATGTGACTTATTTTAACCTGAATTAGGTATATGCATTATCCTTTGATAAGTTCTATGAAATTATAGATATGAGACTACTATTAACACAATTATAATCCAAATGAACAACCAGCACACATAAACATGATAAATAACATTATGAGAGAAAAGGTAAGTTATCAGGACACTGAAGAAACAGATACAAATGACCAAGGTAAGTCATATTTCAAATGTGCAACCTATGCGAGTCCATAGGGTGTGATATAGACAAATGAGGGGGATCTGTGGTTGAATACTGTACAGTACTTTGACAGTTTGACAAAATGTAAAATAAAGGTATGACCATAGGGGGAAAAAAAAACCCAAACAGATATTTAGCCCCATAGGCTGAGGGATTCAGGAGGGCTGGCTGTAGGCATTTTGGAATGGAAGATAGGGTACCAACAAACCAAGCTTAGGTTCCTGGCAATTTGCCCACAGACAATATGTGAATGTTCAGATATGCGATAAATCTGTAGCTAATAGTAAGGACCTAGCCACAGGAGTTAAAATTTTTGGTTCTAGGACCAGATGGACTGCTTTCTAATCTTAGCCTTACTAAATTTTAACAGTTTAAACTTCAGCAAGTTATTAAGCCTTCAGGATCTCAGTTTTCTCATCTGTGAAATGCTACTCTTATGTTGGGTTATAGTAGGATTAAAGGAGAAAATATCTGTAAATGATTTACTAGATAATCTTATTAAAATTAATTATTATTTATCAATTCAAACAATTATTATTTCTCAATTTTAGGATTCTAACCTGCAAAAGACATAAGGCAGTTGCTGAGTACAGGGTGAGACGATGAGATAGGGATTCACTCAGGAGAACGCTTGTTTCACTGCTGCTGTTGGCGGTTTTCTTTGCTTGTTTGTGTGTTTTTTATTAATCATTTTCACTTGTGTTTATTGATAAGCGTAATCAATAACACCATTTATATTTAGTAAATTTCCTTAAGTGGTCTCCCTGGCAGCAATGTTTATTCATTATGTGGGGAGCAGAGATAAGGATTATTTGATCGCTGCGAATATTTTAGTATTGGTATTTCATGTTTTAAAAATTTTAATTTTTTAGTTTTTATGGGTATGTAGTAGGTGTACATATTTATGGAGTACATGAGATACTTTGATACAGTCACATGATATGTAATAATCACTTCAGGGCAAATGGGGTAAGTGTCACCTCAAGCATTTATCTTTGCTTTGTATTACAAAGAATCTAATTATGCTTTTAGTTATTTTAAAATGTACAATAAATTATTATTGACTGTAGTTTTGCCAATGTAAACAACAGAAGGCTGCCTGATAGAGCCTCCTCTAATGGAGTTCTATGGCAGAATTCCTGAAGTTTTCAAGTTTCATGAGATGGCTAAATTTTGGTAAATATGATGCTTTCTTTAAACAGATATGACAGAAGCCAATATAAAGGAGTGTGAGTAACAGAGGGGACCTGTGATCAGTATCTCTCCAACTACAGTTAAAAGAGCCGTCCTTTAAATTTCCTGTGTGGCTCCGCTTATGTAATATCGTGCTTGGTCCATACAAGCGGATACCAGAACTGGCTAAGAATTTCTTTATGTGTTTATCCTGATGTTTTCCTGCTGTCACTTTTCTTATGGATCAGCATTGAGGGGATGATCAGATGGCACCTGTTTGAGTCTGTTTGAAAATTTGTTGCAGGGGCGGGGGTTGATGACGGGCAATGGTTTAGGATATTTGAGTTAGTGGTGGAATGCAGACTTGAGGGTTAGTAGAGAGTGTAGGGCAGCCAGTTCAGGAATCTGTGTTGGTTGTTTAATTATCTCTGTTTCGTCGGCATCTTATTCTACCTGAAAGAATTATCTAGGAACTATAGAAATTAATGACACATGTAGTGGAAACTTTGCATATGTAAGTGTTATCCATTTATCTCTTAGTTTTCAGTACAGTGACTCTTCTCGTAGTTGTCATACATGATAAATATGATTTCCTTCACAAATCATATTTTATGTAATTGCATACTTTAAACAAGTGATCAATATAATTCAGTTATAAATATACACTAACAAAGATCAATGGATAATAAATACTTCTGCAGTCATTTTTATGGATACTTTCTATTTTCATTCATCTCACAGGTGGTAATCAGATTATGAATTGTGATATAGTGCCATAAAGACTTACTTTATAGCAATGCACTGATATATGCTCAGCCACAAAAATTAAGAGGATAAAGACAGTTTAAAGCTTCTGTGTGTGTGTGAATGCACGTGTGTATACAACAGATGTGTATGGCTTTTTATGTATATGGCTAAGTGTTTAGGGTCATAGGTATGGTTTTAGGCAGAGTTTTCCTCATAATACATGCAACTGCCACATACCCATTTTAATATTAGCCTTCAAATAAATGAAGATTGGTTTGAATGAAACCCTATAATGAAACTTACAATTATACTCACAGCTGACAGCTGTCAATGAATGTGGTGCATAAAGGTCCTCAAGCGTACAGTGCTCTCTTCACCATGTGTTTGAGCTGATCAGAGTTCATATATGCCTTACCCTTCTTTATGTGTATGGTGAAGCTGTGGTTTTAAAAACACTCCGGCAAAGAATAACTCTTCAAAGTTGTGGGCCATGCTGTGGAGAGGCTCATCAGGAATAGCTTGCTTGACCCCAGCTTGCTGTGGTTTTCTCTGCTTTAAGATTATTATCTTTGATACATGAAAATCATAATTTATCCTTGTTTATAAAAAACTATAACTGGAATGCATAAAATCTGTTAAAATAATGCATCTAAAAACTAGTTTTCGCTAACTGATATAATTGGATTTTCAGGCTTTTCCAGATCCCACTAAGTGAGGATGTAATGTAAACTAATAAAAAGAAAGCCTGACAAGCTTTATGATGGCATATGGCAGGTCATTTTTATTGATTGAAAAAAAAGGATGTTTATACAGCATGTATGAAAATGAAGTAAATCTGTTCCAAAAAATGGGCATTGGATCAGAAATCCAAGTTAAAATAACTTAAATCCATAAAATACAGAATGCCTTCAAAGTTTAAAATGTATGTTTGGGATTCTACATAGTCCCCGATCTCTTATTTTCTTTGTTATTCATGTACTATGTGCTTAAATACAGCTTCCACAAGGTATCAATTACATTGCAATCCCACATAAAGCTCCAGAAAACCTTGATAGATAGGAGAGTGAAGCTGGGGAAGCAGTTAAGGGTGGGATAGATGATGAACAAATTGAGAATACTGATGTCAACAGGCTGGACATAGAGGATATGGCATATCAAAGAGTGGGTGTTTAAAACAGAACTGTTAGAGTTCATGAAGTTATTGGGGATGGTACTGTAAAAGTGTTAGGCTGAGTTTTGCAGTGGGAAAAAATTCCAGTGTAAGGTGACTTCTCTATAAATCTCTAAATGCTACAAATGAAAGCTTCTTTGGGCTTATTCACCAGCACATCACTGCATATATCTGAGGAGATGCTGGGGTTGGTGGGAGCTGTCTTCACTCTCAGAATCTCTGGATTATCCTTCGGATGCAGCCTGAGGTATGGAAAAGAGTGGTCTTTAGAATCCCACCCCACCGACTTCCTCCCTATATGATTATGGGAACGAGCTATCTACTTTGAGCTTCTGTTATAAAATTAGCTTTTTTTGAAGGAATTAGAAGGAAGTAATGTGTGTAGTATCATAGCACAGTGCCTAGTGTTTACAAGACCCTGATGACAATGTCTGTTTCCTTTTCAACTGTGTGTTAGTGAGATGGGAAGAATAAAACCAGATTTTTGGGAAGCTCTGCTGAAAGAACATAGGGAAATGTGTTTAACCATAGCCTTTTAGGTGACCATTCCTAATAGCCTCAAATGGGTGTATTTATTCTGGCTCATTCTGAAATCACGTGTGATCTAGAGGGAGCTGGTTCCCATCTATAGCACAGTGTTATCCAATAACACAGAACAAGGATAAATGTAGTTAGATGCAGAGAGAACATCAAACACTAATGTAATTATCTCAAACTGAGTTTATGCAGTCAAAAGGTAAAATAATCTCTTCGGTGTGGTTATATTTTTTAATGTTAGGTTTCATCTGAAGAGATAAAGTATCTGAGAAAGGATAGAGCTTAAGTAACTTGAAACATTAAGCAACAATGAATTGAGATAGCACTCAAGTGAGAAAGCATTAGTGACACATGACTGGCTTCTGCGACAGTATGGCGCGTACTTTTTTGAGAGAATAAAACTGAAAAAGAAGACTTACACTTTTGAAGAGTGTGTTAGTTTTTATTTGTAAAGCAAAGAGATTGATGTTTGGATAAACAATGGATGTTTTTTATTAACTGATGTCTAGATAAACTATAGGTAACTCATTTATTAACTGAAAGTAATAAATGCAAAGACATATGAGAAGGAAGCTCCCTGTGTGGGTGCAATGAAATTTTATTATAGACTCATTGTGTTAAATACGAATTTTTGCAGCATTAATATGAAACTAGAAAAAAATACTCTTTTATGTTTTGTTTTTTTTCCACTTAAAATTACCTCAGTTGAAACTGCAAAATGATGACTTCATTCTTGAAGTAAGAATGTAATAGAGTAAAAATACATCTTATAGACATGTTTTTACATATCTAGGCTTATACTTTTAACATTTCTTAGACAAAAATTATAATTCTATAAAAACAGTTACTTGGGATTATATTTTAACTGCTGAAAGTTACCAGAAAGTTATATAATCTACCTCAGATATTTTTAAAAATGGAAAGTAGGATTTGGTAATGCACAGTTAAAAACAGCAATCAGAAAGTTGTAAAGGAACATTGCTGTTAATAAGTTGCTGAGTTAACACTCCTAAAAACAATTACGAATGTCGTTTTCTCTGAGCCTCATTTTTTCTGTCAGTAAAGAGTTAGTGACTACCTGAATGCTGCAGCCATGGACAAGACATACTCCTTTAGCTTAAAGGTCTAACATATAGAATGGGCATAAAAATACATACATAGGCAATCAAAGTAGAAGTGCAGTGTGACAGAGAATGGCTGAAAGTGGAAATGCTATGGAAATTTACAGTGCAAAGTGATTTCTTTCTGTCCAAAGAAACTATTGTGATATTTTAATTGGGCCTGTTAAGATGGGGGGTATTTGGCCAGTTTCTAAAAAGTGAGAATTTCTCCACATAGGAGAAGATATGAGTAAGGTGAATAGTAAAAATCGGGTACAGTTGTCTTGTAGTAATTTATGTGGACTGAAATGCAGGAAGTAACAAAGAGAATAGTGAGGGTTTCAACCAGACTAGACAACTGTAGACTGGGAAAGATATTAATGGGGAAGAGAAGTCTCTGAATGGTTTGGACCTCACACAAATATGAGATCTCATAAACTGGCACGAGTGATTAGCACTAGAAATGACTGGTAGGTGATCTGTCTGGGACTTTATTTAAATGGTGTATAGGTAGAAATAACAGGAGCCCCTCCCAAAAAAAAAAAAAGATAGGTGACCCACTACAGAGATAGACTGAAAATAAATTAGCAGTCACACAGATAAGGAAAGAGTACTCACCTGTGTGTAGTGGAGACCAAATGCACCAGTAAAGCGGATCTCTTCATGTGTGCAATAGAAGTCATGACACATAGGTTGTTGTGAGATTAAATGGAAGTATGTACATGAAGTGGATTTTAATTAAAATACTCTAAGTAAATGAATAATAGTTTTATTATGAAAGTTCAGAATAACATGACATGAAAGATATTACTATTTTATTAACAGAGCTGTAGAAATAAAAGGAAGGAAAATATTTTGGGGAAAATTAATGAATTTAATTTAAGAGAGACCTAGATTAAAATATTATTAGTTAGGGTCCCAACAGGAATAAATTAGGGTAGTTTGAAGATTTGTTACAAGATGAGGACTGGAATGTCTGCAGAGTGTCAAGGAACCACCAACTGTTCTGCTGGAACTGAGAGCAAGGGCAAGGAACCCAAGGCCAGCTGGTTCCACCCCTAAGCTTGAATGGAGGAGGGGAGACAGAGATGGAGGAAGAAACAGTTCAGTATAGCTCAGCTGCCTGGAAGGTAGTCAAGGGCCACAATCAACCCAAGAAAAAATCATACAGAGTAAACCAGGGGAACAAAAATATTGATCACTCTGCTCTCTTCTTTCAGTATCCAGTTGGGTTTTCCCATTGGCTGAATTAACTGGAAGCCAAAGAGCATGGGAACAAATTGAGGTTTTCCTTACAGTGTAAGAATTTGTAAGTGCTGGTAGCACCCACAATTAAATAACTATATTTGCTAACAAATACATGAGACATTCTCAAAAATTAGTGGAAACCTCTTTGAAGAATCTGTGGATTATGACAGGTATTCTGCATTTAATGATGTTGGTATAGATTCGCATTAAAGCAGTTTTGGAATTAGTTTCTCACCTATTTAACCAGAAAAGGGATAACTTGTACTAGAAAAATAGAAAAGAATTGTTGATTTTTATGTACAGTCAGCCTTCCAGATCAGTAACTTCTGCATCTGTGGATTCAGAAAGACTTTAGTCCATTCTCATGCTGCCATAAGGACGTCTCCAAGACTGGGTAATTTATAGAGGAAAGAGGTTTAGTTGACTCACAGTTCTGCATGGCTGGGGAGGCCTCAGGTAACTTACAATCATGACAGAAGTGTAAGCAAACACATCCTTCTTCATATGGTGGCAGGAGAGAGAAGTGCAGAGTGAAGGGGGGCAAAAAGTCCCTTATAAAATGGTCAAATCTGTGAGAACTCACTTAGTATCATGAGAACAGCATGGGGGAACTGCCCCCGTGATCTAATCATCTCCCATGGGGTCCCTCCCCCAACACATGGGGATTATATTTCAGATTACAATTCAAGATGAGATTTGCATGGGAACACAGAGCCAGAGCATATCACTATGGATGGAAAATAATCAGACAGAAAAGCCCCAAAATAATAATACAGTAAAATTACAAATAAAAATACAGTATAACAACTTATTATATTAGTTATTATAAGTAATTTACAGATGATTTAAAGTATACAGCAGGAGATGTGTAAGTTGTATGCAAATACTGGACAATATTTTATATAAGAGACTTGAGCATGGATTTTGATACTCTTGGGAGTCTTGCAGCCAACCTCCCAGGGATGTGAAGGATGACTGTATTATGTACCAGAGTGCTTATTAAGGAAGATAACATATCAGTGAAACAATTGAACGTGGACCAGAAAAAGTCCTATTCTTAATTAGAATGGGGCATGAAAGAGTTAAACATGCTTTGTCTCAACAAAAAACAGCAATGTGATTCTTCTTAATTCAGAAGCCATCTTTGAGTCAGTAAACTTGAATTGGAAGAACATCTAACCTAGCAATATGGATTCCTCCAGGTTCTAGATGGCGGTGTCTTTATTTCTTCTAAATTTATATATCTAGACACATAGACTTGAAAAATAAAAGAGTATGATTTTAATGGCATATATCCTTTAGTATTTAAAAATATAAACTTGAAATTTTAATAAGAATATATGAATTTAAAATATGATATCTGGGTTTTTTTAAGGAATAAATACAGTTGCTCAGGCAGATGTTTCCTTTATGCAATCACTACTAGCCTGGATTTCTTCTTTAGCTCTCTTAGTAGATTACTGAATATTAGCATAGAGAGAAATTTCCGTAGTAACACAGCTGGGACTCTTGGCTTCCAATTATTTGGAACACTCACAGGATTTCGTTTCTTTCAATTTTGTCATTATTTTCCCTATCCATTTTTTATCTTTGTTTATATTGTCTCCAGTCCCATTCCAAGGATTTTTGCAGTCTTGCTAACTTTAAAAAATGAGTACAGAGTGTTTAGAAGGAAGAGAATGACTTTCAATAAATTTCTTTGCATACCTTTACAGAGTCACTTTGAAATAATGTAGAATGAAGATAATTAGGGCTTTATATTCTAAATTAATGATTCTCTAAACTGGTTCCAACAACATTGATGTTACTATATTTTACTTTTTTCTAAAATATTTCAATATCCATACGTATAATTCTGCCTATATTTGTGATAAAGGCTTTATTTGTAGAATTTGCCAATTTTTAACATAGAGATAAAAATATACAGATATTTTTGTAGTATAATTACTGACATCTGAAAGATACTAGGATATGGTGTTTTATTAAAGGTTAAATGTCCGTGAATATGGGACTATATAACTTATTGTATATACAATATTCTCTATGCTCTCGAATATTTATAAGATTGCTCTAGGATAGATGTTCTTTCATATAACAACAACAACAACGAGAATCAAATAGGTTAAATTGCATAGCCAAATACCTCAAAAGAATTTGTGTTTTCAAATTTTTTTTTTTTTTTTTTTTGAGACGGAGTTTCGCTCTTGTTGCCCAGGCTGGAGTGCAATGGCACGATCTCGGCTCACTGCAACCTCCGCCTCCTGGGTTCAGGCAATTCTCCTGCCCCAGCCTCCTGAGTAGCTGGGATTACAGGCATGCGCCACCATGCCCAGCTGATTTTTTGTATTTTTAGTAGAGACGGGGTTTCACCATGTTGACAAGGATGGTCTCGATCTTCAAACCCAGAATATTGTCAGAAGTAATTCGGAGTTAGCAGTATTTGGTACTTTGTGCAACTATGGATGAAATGAGTTCTATCATTTACTTTTTTACTCATCTTTTTGATTCAAAATTTTTCAGCTATTGTTTCACATTGTACTTCCAAAATGTAACATATATCTAACATTAACCTGTTGGTTTTCCATTGACAAGGAAGAGATGTAACATTAAGACATTTACCTAGCTCAATATGCATCTTTGCCAATTAAAAGAAACATTTTAATCAATATTTCTTGAGGTGAATTGAATTATCTAGTCTTCTTCTATTAAAAAAAAATGACATTTCCATATGTTTCCTTTTTCCTCATCATTTTGAAAATAAGGAATCAAGTTTGCTTTGTTTGATCCCTCTTTTGTATTATTAATTTTGCTTTTAAAAGTCATATTAGAAAGAAAATAGTTACTGAATGTGCTTGAGAAAGAAAAAGCACACAGCTGTAAATAAAGATGCTCAGTAACTCCCCATTCTGCTCTCCTCCCAGCCACTGACATCCACTCTTTGATTCTATGAATTGGACTACTTTAGATACCTCACATAAGTGGATTCATGCCGTATTTGTCTTTGTGCGACTTTCTTACTTTACCAATAAAATAAAACTCAAATATAAAAAAATTCTGTTCGGCTAGAACCAGGTATTTAACTTCAGGTAAGTTATTGAAAAGAACCAAAACAAAGTCAAATAACTGAAGTAGAAAATATGCTAGGCAATATCTGGTCATAGTTTTTAATCTTGAGTGATTGAAATGTTGTATTTTCTCTTCTAAGTAAAACAAAACAAAATAGATTATTTAAGTGCTGTGAATATACCCACACTAGGTGTAAGAAAAAAACGAGAGCTTAACCTTTTGCATATTTACACTATTTGGAGCTGTTTTGCTATTTAAACAAGCAAATGTACGGCTTTCATAATATGCGACCCTTAGGTGTGATAATATGAAAACAACATGTTTAGAGACATTGTGAATAATGTTTTTACTTATGTCTTAAATCATATGTTGAAAGAAAAATATATAAGCCGTCTTGTATGTGAAACATTCCAGATAAATTTCTGCCCTTAATATGTAGTTACAACCTTTCAGGTAGTGGGAGAAATTTCTAGTACAGGGACGTTTTGGGTAAGAGCCATTTGAGTTGCGGAACTCATGAGCTAAGTGAACTTGCCTTTTCCTGGTAATTAAACCAAATTACTCATAAGTAATAAAAGGTTTTATTTAAAAGGTAGAATTCTTTAAAAAGTAATTTGTTTTAGTTTTTTTATAATTCACCAATTTATTATGATTACATTGCTCATTAATTGCCTATCAAATATTTGTTGAATTAAAATATCAAAGAAACTATAGTTTAAAAGAAAAAAATAATAGCAGAAAATGAATTACTTTTTAATAGCTAAATGCTTAGGCTTCTTTTTCATAATAATATGTAGGTGAGAAGACAAAATGTAATTTATCTGGAGATTCTAATGCAAATCCGTTTACAATAGGGCAGTATTCCTTAACAGCACTAAAACTAATGCTAATTCCAGAGACGGTTAAATAAAACCTGTCAGCCATGTTTTAACCTGTGCTGAAATGTATCCTGAAACCCAGCAAAAGACACAATTCCTTTGTAGGCTTATAATAATTACAACTATAATACTTGCTATAATTACTATTTGATGTAGCATTTGTAGTGCTTTATCAATATGGGTGCAGTCAAATGATTAGATTCATTGAAATGTATTTATAAATACATTCTGGTCAATGTGTTAATATCAGTAAAGTAAAAGTAAACTGGAAGGTTTTTTTTTTTTGTTATAACTAGCGTGCAAAAGTAGTTATAACTTTGGTTATATAATAATGTATGGGACTTATTTTTATAATCTAGCTTTAAATATATGGCATTGTAACTAAGAATTAATAGTCTAGATTCAATCTTAAAAATGTCGTTAATGGTAATTGGTAAACTCTAAAACAGCCTTCATCTTAAATATACATAGGCACATGGACACACATACCATGTCAATCAATGTTGTGACTCCCTGGCAAATAAAACTGAGTTCCTATTTTTTTATCCATTAAATTGATGAAATAGCCAGACATGGAAATGTACCTGTAGCCTCAACTACTTGGCAGGCTGAGGTGGGAGGATCACTGAAAGCCAGGAATTCAACGCTGCGGTGCACATGATCCTGCTTGTAAAAAGAGTTACTACACTCTAGCCTGGGAGATACAGCAACACTCTGGTCTCTAAAAAAAAAAAAAAATTAAATTCCAAAAATTGAAAATTTAAATCTTGTGAGATAGGATGAGGTTTGCATCTTCATATACCATTTAAGGGAGTATAAAATTACAATGCTGCTTGATTATTTTGGCAATATGTCTCCAGCAATGATGAGTTTACAGAACCTTGGATAGATAGAGCATATGACGTTGCTATCTTAAGCTGAATTTAATTTGTTTCTATGCTCCCGTTTCTGCTGTTGGTAGGAACCATTTACACTTGTCACTTCAAGTTCCCACATCTACTTCTGGCTTTTAAGTTGTTTTCTGTGGACTAAATATTTAATTATATTCAGTTTTATTCTCCCTTCCCCTTTCCGTTCTTTATGGCTGGGTAGCGTCCAAGGACAAGTAGTTTATGTAATATTTTGAATAAGCAAGATGCATAAGATATAAAAAAAGACTAAATTTTTGTCTCTTAGTGTTCCTTTAAAATGTGTTCTACAGAGGAAACATCTCCCCTATTCCTGATTCAAAACTGTAGTGCTCCTGTTTCCTCCTCACTCTTGGTTGATAAAACAACTTCAGATGAGTTAAGAGGAAATATATAGATTTGATTATTTCTTAGGATAGTCTGTCCTGCCATTCCCATCCTTCTTTGCCTTGCACTTTGACTCCTGTTTCTCATCTTACTAATCATTGGTAACTAACAGAGAATTAGAGAGAGAACGCGTGTGTGAGGGCAGCTAATGTTCTTACCTGACTTCTCCTAACCTGTCTGGACCTGGCAGGTGATTGGAACTGAGTTTTGCTCTTAGGAGGACATGTGATCTCATCAGTTTGGAGAACTCCCTTAAAGCTTCCTTGACTTGGGCACGGCATTCCACTAACTGTACTTTACTGACTCTGTAACCCTGCAGATCAGAAATTCACCCTTAGCTTCTGGCTGTTCAGGCTCTATTACCCCTCTAAGTGGCCCATTCAGAAAGAGTCCACGGAAATGCTCCTGCCACCTGTTTCAGGAGAAGGACCCAAATCTCTTAGAGATAGTTATGCAGTTCTAGTCCCAACACACTCTGGGAAAATAAGCTAAGCCCGTTGTTATCGCAACTTGCCTCTAATCTGCAGCCTTAGCAACTAAACTGCTTATTCCTCCTTCTCTCGCTCTCAATTTCATACATAGGTCAATCCTCTCGACTCACTAAGGCTAAGGTTCATGTTCAGTTCTTTGGAACATCCAGTTGAAGTCTGTCTAACTGAAACTGGAAGAAAAAGATAACTCTTAGCCATGCTTCTACCATGGGTATGGGAAAGGTGCTAAAAATATAACAGCAGCTCCTCACAGAAACACTGCTGAGACTCTCTCAAATCTCCAAAAACCGAATGTGGATACCTTTCCTAACTCACTTCTAAACCCCTTCTTGGAAACTATAATGCAGTTTATCTGACTCTCTTTGGAATATACTATATCTCATCTTCATTCCTCGGCCAAAAACAAGACAGGAAGAATCCTATTTGAATACCCTGTTAGAGTATGAAAGTACTATCATGGCAGCATAAGTTAAGAATACTGTTCTGTAGATCCACATCAGGCCCGGCTCCCTCTGCTCAGGTCTGTGTGCCTCGCCTTGCATCTTGTTTTCACTCCCACTGTACCCGGAACTGAGGCCTCTGCTGATCTGTCATCCTCTTGTCATGTCTGCAACTCCCCATGAAGATTTCAAAAATTTACCCATAGCCATAGGAAAACAGTAGGGTGGGTTTGGTCACGATTATCCCCCATGGTTTTAGTCTGTCTTCCTCTGTCTCTTCCTACTTGTTTATGGCATTCTTATGTTTTCTTGGTAGAAAAAGTGATAAAACATCCATGTCTATTTCTGTCTTATTGATTTAATTAGCATGAGAATTGAAAAACCTACTAGTTCTCTCTTGACTTTAGATGTTCTCTGCTTAAAGTCATTTATATTTAGTTTGCATGAAAAGCTAAATGTTTAGTTCTGCTTCCTAAGAGAATCAGCCCTTAAGACCTCAAAGTTTAGCTGTTATAATGGTTGAAATAATTAGTATTACTGGGAATTATGCATCATACAAATTTCCAAAACTAATATCTCAATTCTTATATAATAACATTTGTGTAACTGACCATCAGAACATTACAGCCACATTGTAAGCATCTTTCTTATCTAAAATTAGGAAGTCATTGAATTATATATGTTTAAAATTATATGGAAAGAATTATGATATATTAAGTAAAAACACTAAAAAAGTGACTAATGAACACTAGTTATCTATCAATTTTGTTTTTTCTTTTTCAATTTTTGTTTGCCAGTTTTGCTAGCGTAACCTCATGCGACAAACTAGAATCATGCAATCTTAAAAGCTTTCTGTGTAGTGTGCTGTATGTTGCAAGGCAATCAAAACCTCAGGAATGCATTTGAAGTCAGACTCCTCAAGTTTCTACATTGTAATAAGAAATTAAATATTATATAGTAATTATTGCTGCTGTGAATGGATTGGTAGCTATTGGTGTAATGAATGGATCAATTTCTAAAAGGATAATATGTTTTCACCTTAATAGGAAAAAACAATCTCTGTAGAGTGTGCATTACTCATCTAAATAAGAATGTAGAAATTGATTCCTGCCAGCTTCAAAGAAATGATTGAGAGAGAATATTTAATTACCGCTAATTATACCATTAAGCATAATGATATATGGGTCAATAGGAAAACTTCAGTGCTTTCATGTTAAAAAGACATTAAGTCATGACACATTTTGCCTTTGATGACATTGTGCTTTATATAAATATTGGAAAAAAATAGTTCGTTAAATTTTAATAAAGGTTTGGAGAACAAAAGGAGCATTAACAATAATTTTGAAAACTACAGAAAAATTGAAAAGAACAAATGATTAAAGATTGCATAACACATAGGATTAAATGATACATCCAAATCTTAAGTGCAGTCTCATTTGTAAGCACCAGCATCTCTACATTGCATTTGTTATACTGTTGGAAAAGTTATGATATAGGTATACAAATGAAAATATCTATTAAGGTTTTGCTATATGTGCAGTATTTGTTGTAAGGTATTTTTTTCCACAGTTACAGCCTTAATGTGATAAATGTAAAAGAAAAAGATGAGAACAAATACCTGCCTATGTTTTTGGGAGAAAAAGAAGCAAAACTTCTCTGCCCTTTTCCTTCCAGCACTTCTCTGCAGATCCTTGTGCTGCCATGGACCTTGGAGCTGCCTTATAGCCTCTGATTTATATTTGGTTTCTAGTATTTCACAAGTGCATTATGACTAGAACCAGAGCCAAAATCTTATTAGTGGAGATGCTGTGCAGTGAAATGTCAACACAGGGCATTTGTGTTTTACTTTTATTGCTTTAATAGATAGTACATTTTGTGACAACATGGTCGATTTGAATAATGTGACATTTGGGGGAAGTTTTAAAATTGATTTTATTCGATTGATATTAATGTTGGGTTAAGACCTGATATAATAAAGAAAACAGAGGTGCCATTCTCAGCTTGCTTTCAGAGTGAAGGAGTTTGAGCCGGGGTGCCAAGGAAAACTAAAGGATATTTATATTTAGCGTTAATGCCAGGCATTTGAGCTTAATATGTTCATTTGAACAGAGTGATTGGAGGATACCAATAAATCACAGCCTAGACAGTAACAAGTCATGAATTCAGACAATTGCATCACAGAGGAAATGGACAGGGATTTCCATATCCCATTACCTTACAGGTGATCATAATGCATCCAGTTTTATTCAAACACATGTCACACAGTATATAACTTCGAGTTAAAAGTAACATAAATATGCTTCTTGCAAAGTCTTGAGGAAAACCAGAAAAGATTGGGACTAAAGAACTGGGAATTAGTCCCTGTTAGCTCTTTCTCATCATGTGCTTCAATAGTTCAGTCTCTGAGTATACTAAGCCTTGAATCAAGCTATTCTTGCCTTTTAACCCAGTGTTATTCTCTATCCTACCATTTCCATACTCTTTAGCTGTTATCACGGACCAAATATTGTATACATTATAAAGATGGAACACCTTGGCTTATATTTTTATGACATAGAGAGTAGCCATCTTATTGTGGAGAAGTTCAAAGTCTCTCTTCATCGTATAGAAAAATGAGAGCTGGAAACAAGATTACTCTAAATTATAGAATAATAATGTTACTGATATATTTATAAGTTATTAGTATATAGTTATCAAATTCTAAATAGTAAAACAAAAGAAAACAAATTTATCATGTATAAATCATGTGAATAAAAGTTGTCACTTGGATAGCATTTAAATATTTACATATTTAGATGAAAACACAGGCTATTTGGAGCACAGAGGATGCATCCTTAAGTGGAAACAACACGCTTCATGCTACCATTGCAAATGTACCTCCCACTCAGCTGGGAAGGTCAACATCAATATCATAGGACATATGTTTTCCTTCTTTTTCTTCTCCAATACAGTATTTCTTTGTTTCACTTTTCCTTTCTTGATTCTATTTTGAAGAAGAAAGATTCTGCCCTCTAAGGATCATATTCCGTTCTTAGATTGTTTACATTTCTTCTTGTCCTGTCTTCCAGGAAGTATAATATATAGTGGGGTGGAGGGTAGGGGACTAAGCTTCAGAGTCAGATAATCCTTCAAATATTAGCTGTCTTACGCTGACAAAGATATTTATGATTCCCATTCATAAATGGGGACTAAATATTGACCCATCGTGTTCAATTTTTACCTTGTATCTTAAGAATCAATTTTGGCTTAAAGTCATCTGAAAATGATTTCTTGTATTATCAGTCACATCACTTGTAAAAATCTTTAAAGGCTCAAGCCTTTAAGTAACTAGAAACTGAGTTTCTCTCGGGGAATGGAAAATAATTCTTTCATTGATGGGAATAGGAATTGCTGTGATAATTTCACAGAATAGTGACAATAATCAATAATAATGAATTGTATGTTTCAAAATTCCACATTCAAAAGTATTTGGAATGGTGGGTTTGTTAATCAGATTGATTTAATTATTTCCCATTGTAAATATACATAAAACATGTATCTCATAAACATACACAATTATTTGTCATTTAAAAATAAAATTTTTAAAATAAAAGAAAAATAAAATTTTGTCTAATCTCAGAGGCTATCATATTTAAAAGTACTATCAATCCTACAATATTCCCTTTTGTATGCTAGTCTTTATCAGCTCAGTTCAGCTCAGTAGGGAGTAAATATACTAATAACAAGAAAATTAATAAATGAAACAAGATGTTAGAAGCATGGCTATACAATTTCTAAAATTATTTTTTAGCGACTTTTGTGAACCACCTTAAGAGTAGAACCAAGGCAACAAAATAGATACTGGACATAAATTAAAAGGGAAGCAATTCAGACTTAGAGACATGCCCTGCTTTTAGTACAGTATTTTGCCTTAAGGCATTTCCCCAAACAATGCCTAAACTGTGGTTTTCATTAGTTTTTGGGTTTGCAATAGAGTTGCAACAGGTATGCACACACATTCACACACATACACACACATACACACACAAGAAAAGCAATGAAAGAATAAAGCAGGAAAGCTTTGCTTGTGAGTTTTGTCCAATTCTTTGTTCAAAACCCGAAGAACCTGGACGACTCATAGTCAAGACCTTCCCCTGGTAACAATGGGAGGGGCTAAGTTCAACCTGTGTTGTTCTTGTCTAGTTTTTTTTTTCTTATTTTTTTCTATAAAACTGAGAAGTATATAGGATAATTTCCAATAATATGCACTTTCTTTTGTTACTAAAGCTCAATAACAGCATGTTCATATCATATGCTTTACGGGATTAAAGTCCTTTCAAAATTATTGAAATGTTTTTTATGGTCTTGTATATGTTTGGGGTGGGGGGGTTTGTGTGCGTGTTGCAATTCCATTGCATCCCCATGCCAAGTCTGCACAGGAATGTAGACAGCAGAGTTTTGAGGCAGTTTAAGGCATGAGTGGTGAGGTCTCATGAGCACCTTTCTGGAAACCTTGCCCTCAGGAGCTTACTTTGCCTGGAAATTTCCTGAAATGCCTTTGGTGTCATTCTCCCATTGTCTTGAAGAATAGAACATGACTTCCTTCCATCCACATTAATCTCTTTAGCAAACAGATGCTTGGCCATAGTCTTAGTATTCTATCAAACACAGTTTTACAATTCTGTATATGGCCAGGATGACAGTTTTCTGAATTGCTTCCCTTTTAATTTATAAATTCCATCTCTAAATTAACTCTCACATTTCACTTTTTACTGTATGTAGTTAAAAGAAGCCACACAGCTGCTTCAATTTTTGCTTAGAAATTTCTTTCTCCAGATAGTCTAGTTCATCACTCTTAATTCTGCCTTTCATAAAGCCTTTGGGCATGGACACAATTCAGCCAAATGATTTGCCCCTTTGTAACAAAAATGGTCTTTCTTCACTCCATTTTCCCATGAGATTTTCCACATTTATGTCTAAGACCTTTTTGGAATGGCCTTTCCTGTCCATATTTCTACCAATACTCTGATCACATGACTTAAATAATCTCTAAGATGATTCATAATTCCCCGACAGCTGTTCTCTTTTAAACTCTCACCAGAGTCTCCTCCATTAGTGTCTCATTCATGGAAATATAGGCTTTTTCTACTCTGTTTCTCCAAGCTCTTTCAGCCTCTGCCCATTATGCAGTTCCAAAGTTGCTTCCGTATTTTCAGGCATTTGTTACAGCAGCGCCCCACTTCTTCAGTACCAATTTTGTCCGAGTCCATTTGTGCTGCTATTAGAGAATACCTCAGACTAGGTAATTTGCAGTGAACTGAAATGTCTTGGCTTATGGTTTTGGAGGGTGAGAAATTCAAGATCAAGGGGCCAGCAAAGGCCTCCTTGCTGTATCATCCCAAAGGTGAAGGTAAAAGGGCGAAGAGAAGGCAAAAGACAAAGCAAGAGGGGAATGAACTTGCTGCTTTATAAAAATCCACTCCCGTAATAACAAACACACTCCCTTAACAACAGCATTAATCCGTTTATTGGGATAAAACCCTCATGGCATAATCGTCTCTCACTAGCTCCCACCTCCCAACACTGTTACCTTGGGGAATAAGTATCCAATGCATACTTTTTTGGGGACACATTTGTTCTTCTCACCACATTTTTTTTTTTTTTTTTTTTGAGGCAGAGTTTCGCTCCTGTTACCCAGGCTGGAGTGCAATGGCGCGATCTCGGCTCACCGCAACATCCGCCTCCTGGGTTCAGGCAATTCTCCTGCCTCAGCCTCCTGAGTAGCTGGGATTGCAGGCACGCGCCACCATGCCCAGCTAATTTTTTGTAGTTTTAGTAGAGACGGGGTTTCACCATGTTGACCAGGATGGTCTCCATCTCTTGACCTCGTGATCCACCCGCCTTGGCTTCCCGAAGTGCTGAGATTACAGGCGTGAGCCACCGCGCCGGGCCCATCACCACCATTTTCAACTTCCATGATTTCTTTCTTTATCTTTGTTTCTAGTGATTTGACTCTCGTGTGTTTGAGCGTGATTATCTTTCAGTTTATATGGGTTAGAGTTCACTTTATTTCTTAGATTTTTAGATTTTTAAAATCTAAGTCATTTACCCCAAATGGAAAGATTTTAACGATAATTTCTTCACCTGATTTTCTGAAGCTAGAGGAAGATGTTATCTTCTGGAGCTTTTTCTAACTACACCCATTCAGAGTTCCAGGGATTAGGTTTACTTAAAGTCCCAGATAGGATATAGAAGCCAAAAAAATAACAAAACGAAAAACCAGAAAACATCAGAGAATTCACTGCTGAGTCATCCCTCAGGTCCTGTGTTCCCTAGCCAGCCTACCTGCTTTTATCTACCTTTCAGAGTCCTCTGATAGAAGCTATATATATTGTCTCCAAGTCTTATAATCAAAGGGAGAGATTGGGTGGAATGTGCTTATTTCACTGTAACTGGAAACTAAGTTAAATTTAATGATACTAGTTTAGCATCTTAGGTTTCAAATATCTGTAGCTGAAATAAAATTTTCAGTGTTTTCCTGGGTTTTTAATAAATTGTCACTTTAGTTTTAAGAGATGAACGCACAAATTATTTCATTCATTTCATGATAGTGTAATTTAAAACATCAGTGACAGACATCTATTTTCAAACACAGAAAGAAGAGCACAATTTTATTTTTTTGTTAAATAATTTAATGACATGGAGCATTGCAGAAAAAAGTATAGTTTTTGAAGGACAAATTTTGCTTTTCATGTCTTCCCACCAAAACTTTGTTTCCACAAATATTACAGCTATTTTTTCTTTCCTAATACTGAGGCTTTTATTGCTTTAGTTTCATGTAATTTTGCTTCCTTTCTTCTGCACAATTCATTTCTTTTTCCCGGTTTGTTCTAATAGGCATGCATGTAAACATTGACTAAAATATTGCCTAGCTTAAAAACAACTAACCAAACATACATTCTTTTTTAATATCATGTTTCCTCCATATATCTTGGATATTATTTTACTTCCCTAGTCTTCATAGCAAGGCTTTTTTGTTTTTAAGATTTTACTAGATTATTATCCTCTTTGATATTTTCCAGTTTCTCTTTAATCTTTACCTCAGTCATTATCACTTCAGAGTTTTCTCACAATTTCCATCCTGTATATCCATGAGAAAATGTCCTCCATCATCTTATATGTGACTCAGAAGCACTCTGCAATACTGAACATGCTCTTTGTTTTTCTTTTCTTGGCTTCTGCCATGCCACACTGTCTGGGTTTTCCACCTGTTTCATTGGCTGATCTTTCTCAGAATCCTTGGTTACTTCTTATTATACGATTTCCAAATCTGAGTGAAATCTGGGACTTGATCTTGAGGACTCCTCTCTTTCACATTCTTCTTAGGTAATTTCATGCTTTTAAAAAATCAGGTCATGTCTCTAATAGCGTATTTTATGGATTCCACATGGCCTAGAATATGGCAAACTGTGTACTGTGAACTGGCTTACTATGTTTCATAAGTAAAGTTTTATTGGAATACATCCACATTTGTTCATTTGTGCATTGTCACACTGCTTTGACTACAATACAGAGCTGAGTAGTTCTGACAGAGGCCAAATTAAAATATTTACTATCTGACCATATAAGAAGAAAATTTCTAACTCCTGGTAGAGAATAAAACAATTTTTAGCAGGATATAAAAGGCTTTTCATGACCTGTTTCTTAACACTCTTTTGAGGTTTATCTCACAGTTGTATTTTTAGTCCAGTAGTTCCAAAAAACTTGTGGTTCCTTGAATGTTTTACATCTTTGTGCTGATAACTTTTTGTGTCTCATATGCTTTGAGAAACTATTATCATTTGGAAAGCTATATTTTTACCCTTCAAAACACAATGGATAAGGCACCTTGTTTGCAAAACTTTCAAAAATCTCTCAAATAATTATTAGTATCTGCTTATGTGCTATCACACATACTCTTTTAATATTGCATATATCTCTCTGTATTTTAGTTATTTGATTTCACACCATTTTTAGAAATTTCAAAAAAGTGAAAGGGAAATTATTACTATTTTCATTTTGACATATATAAAATACAAATTGTTCTTCCCATTCCAGCCCTTTGATTTGATATGTATCTCTTTCTATACTTTTTTATACTGATGAAAAAAATGAATAGACACAGATATATAACAAAACAGGATAATTTTATACAGTTTTTGATTTAGATTTTAAAACATATA